>NC_137076.1:21531711-21882150 GCF_951640355.1 Cnephaeus nilssonii
CCGCTGTTCGGAGTCCCAGTGCCCACCTGAAGAAAAAGTTAACAGCCCCATCTACCACTTTCCTTCTATTCCTCACAACTTTTTTTAAAAAATATATTTTATTGATTTTTTTTTAGAGAGGAAGGGAGAGGGATAGAGAGTTAGAAGCATTGATAGATGAGAGAGAAACATCAATCAGCTGCCTCCTGCACACCCCCTACTGGGGATGTGCCCGCAACCAAGGTACATGCCCTTGACCGGAATAGAACCCAGGACCCTTCAGCCCGCAGGCTGACGCTCTGTCCACTGAGCCAAACCGGTTAGGGCTCCTCACAACTTTTGAGTCAAGTGTTCCCATTTTGCAGATGAGTAGACTGAGTCACAGGTTAAGGCACACAGTTAAGGTCACACAATAAGGGACTGAACTGGGATTTAAACTGAAGTCCCAACTGGCTCCTATACGCTCTGCTGGGCTTTCTGGAGACAAGGCGCTGCTCTTCTCTCACAGGGTTTCCAGGCCTTCACCAGAGGCTGGAAGGCTTTCCAGAAGGCAGGCAGCTGGGTACACAGTGTGCCCCCACCTCGGTGCTCCTCTCCACAGTTCCGATTCATGTCACCCACACAGGCCCAGGGCCCTTCTGGGGCTACACACCACTTGGAGTGGTCCTCCGTGGTATTGAACGTGGGCCCCGCGGGTCCAGGGAAGGCTATCTGGGTCACATCGAGCACTTGCTGGGCCCCGGAGCAGTTGGAGGGCAGGATGCCAGGAGAGTGTTGCCAGAACTGGACCTGCAGATTGCTTCCAAGAGCTTCTGCCAACCAGCCAGAGTATAGGTCTGCAGAGGATGGAGAGAGGGCATGGACAGGGTCAGGGTCACTGCTAGGGAATCCCTAGGCTACTGGCCCTCTCTGAGCTCAGTTTCCTTGGTTGTCAATTCCTGGCTAAGGGCTCTTACTAAACACTATATTCATTACTTCATTCACAACAACCCTTTACAGTAGATATTAGTACCCCCATTTTTCCAGATGGGTAAAATGAGAGTCCGGTTAAATAATGTGCCCCACAACCAGTGGTTGAGCCCAGGCCTGTTGGTCGTGTATCTCTCCTGTGTTCATGGCTCCCAAAGAGTTCTAGCTCCTACCTCCAACTTGCTCTCAGCCATGGGCACACCCGACACCACCTCTGCAGAGAAAGAGTTCTTCAACCCACCACCTCAGGGCTCACCATCTCCAAATTTTCCAAATTTGGCAAAGCTCTGGAAGGTGGCCCCTGCCTTTGATGTGAGTGTCACACTGCTGTTCCAGGGTCTGTTGAGAACATGGTGGCCCTTGGCCACCTCCCCCAGGCCAGGTAATTTTTCGAGGAAGACCCCTTCCACCTGGTAGTCATACACACTGGGGTAGGTGTAGCTCAGCTGTCTGCCTGGAAGGCAAGGCGGGGAGAAAATTAGGGACTGTTCCACATTCTGGTCTGGAAACCAGGCAATCGCCCTGCTTCCTTGTCCCCACTCACCAATCTTTGAGAATTGGTCGAACGGAAAAGACACACAGAGGAGGGTCTGCCCATATCTGTGGGCGTGAGGAGGCCATCGGTATGCGGCGTGTGAAGGGGGAGGGAACCCTGGAACGCTGTGGATCAGCCAGAAGCCCTCTTCTTTGTCCAGAAGCAGCACACCTGAACCAAAAGACAGGACCACGGGAACTGCTCCAGGTCTCCCAACAAGCACCGGTGCAGCCAGGAACAGCCTCAGTTTGCAGGGAGCCTGGAGGGGGTGTGGGCAGTCTCTGGACCACTGCCCAACTCTTTCCGCAGCCCACTGTTGTCACAGTCCAGAGAAAGACAGCATTGACCTAGGAAAACCTGTTACCCTGCCCCTGTGTCCTAAAGGAGCCCCCTCCCGCCCCTGCAGGTCAGGAGTTAGCTTGGGAAAATGCATAAGGAAGCCAGAGCCCTTCTCCAGCCCCCCCAATCTGGGCCTCACCCTTCGTGTGCCCTCGGTTGGTAGAGTTCTGAATCCCGTTGCTATTAGGTGGCTGGTCATTGTAAAGTAGGAAGGCAAGCTGGGGGAGATGGATGGGGCGACATGAAGTTTTCCTCCAGGCCGGGCCCCCCTAGAGTCCCACCTGGGTTCTGCCGGCACCCCGCCCCTTCACCTGGCTGGTCTGGCTGGTGTTCTGGTACAGCGGCAGCAGGCTGCGGCCTACGGCTCCCTTGAGGTTGTCGATGGTCACCGTACCGTCGCGCCAGCCCCCCGAGTCCGCATCCAAGTACTTATACCTGGTATTGGCCGGCAGCTTGTAGACGACGAACCTGGAGGTTGGGAAAAGGACAGAAACGGAGGAAGGGGAAGAGGACAAGCCCCAGGCTTCACCCAGGGTTAGCAATCTGCAGTCCGGCCCGGGGGGCACGGTCGGAGCCCCGCACTCACCAGTCCACGGGCTGCCCCGAGTCCCCGTAGCAGGTCAGGGTCCCTGCTGGGACCCATAGCAGCGCGCCCAGGAGCAGCAGGCTCAGAGTGGCCATGGGGCTGGAGTCGGGAAATCTGTGTGGGGACCCCGAGGCGCCGGATCACGAGTTGCACCAGGCCGGGTCCTTGGTGACTTTCATTTCCCCAAACCCTCCGGAGAAGCCAGGGCGGAACCTCACGGGAAGAAACCCCGCCCCTGAGATGAGAAGCAGAGATTTGAAGAGGCGGGCCTTGTTCCCTGGGGGCGGGGCTTCCTTTGGGGCGGTCACTCCGCTAAGATCCGGTCCTCATCCAGCCAGCCTACGGCCGCCTCCGATTTCCATTGGATGCGGCCCTTGGTAGGCTCCACCCCCTGACTTGGCCCAGACCACGCCCTTTGATGGCCGAGTGGTTTAGCGACTCTACTCCCGGCCAATCAGCGCTCACGTTCTTCCGCTGGGCCCCGCTTCTGTCTCTAGATTCTTGTTTATCCCAATCCACGCTCCCGCCAGACCCTGCTCCTCCCTCGGCTTATGGGTGAGACACAAATTTGCTTTTTTTTCCTTTCCAGCTTTATAGCTTGAGGTCCAACTCTTGGGACTTTTGCTCTCTTAAGGGGAGTTTGTGCCCGGCCGACGTGGCTCAGTGGTTGAGCATCGACCTATGAACCAGGAGGTCACAGGTTCGATTCCCGGTCAGGGCACATGCCCGGGTTACGGGCTCAATCCCCAGTAGGGGGCGTGCAGGAGGCAACCGACCCATGGTTCTCTCTTATGGATGTTTCTATCTCTCCCTCTCCGAAATCAATTTTAAAAAAAGTATATATATATATATATATATATATATACACACACACATACATACATACACACACACTAGGATTTTTACTTTATTTTAAAAGTCTTTTTTATTTTATTTTATTAATTTTTTTATTGATTTCAGAGAGGAAGGGAGAGGGATAGATAGAAACATCAATGAGAATCATTGATTGGCTGCCTCCCGCACGCCCCCTACTGGGGCGGGGGGGATAGAGCCCGCAACCTGGGCATGTGCCCTTGGCTGGAATTGAACCTGGGACCCTTCAGTCCGCAGGCCAACACTATCCACTGAGCCAAACCAGCTAGGGCTATACATTTTTTAAAAGGGGAATTTGTGCTCCTTGTCTTCTCCCCTTTCATTCTGCATATTTTCCTGAGCTAGCCAGGGGGTCACTTTGGATCATGGCATGGTGAAGGGTGCTGTGATTCTGGGGCCGGACTGGGGCCTCTTAGAGGGAGATGGTCCCTGTAAATGCCCCTGGGGTTCAAGGCAGGAGGCAAGGAGGATGTAGCCTGATCTTGGAGTGGGGGGAAAGGGGAGGCAAGGCCTGCAGGATCCTGAGCGGTATCGCTGAGGTTAGGAGATGAGTGTGAGAGTATGCCCCCCCAAATCACCGCTGGGGTTACAGCTTCCTCCCATCTTCCAGCACCCGAAACTCACAAATGCAGGCCACAGCTGAAGCTTTATCTAGGAGCATTGGTACAGACCCATAACCATTCACAGCAGAGGCCAGCCACATGCGGAGCTGGGCCGTCACAGTGGGAAGACCCCTTCTAGAGCCAGGGCCTCTGAGAAGCCTCACCCCATAACCCCTTCCGCTGTCCAAGGCCGCCTGTGAGCTGGTCTGAGGGTCCAGCTCTCCGAGGGTCTGCCTGTCTGTCTCAAGTGTTTGAGTGTCCATCTGAGTCCATTTATTTGCAAGTCTGTGTCGTTGGGTCTGCGTGACCCTAGGAAGTCTCTGTGTGGCTCCCTTCCGTTGGAGGCTCCCCCAGGTCTGTCTATGGGCCAGTCCTTGTTCTTCCTGGGGATCTGTGGGTCGAGAGTCCCGGCAAGGGTCCATCCGAGGGAAACCGCCCTGCGTGGATCCGCTCCTGTTCCATCCCCAGCCCCCAGGAAGGTCCAAGTGCCGGGGGTGGTGGTGGTGGTGGAGGGGGAGGTTGGCTCAAAGGTGACGCTTCATGTGCAAGGCCAGGTGATCCGAGCGAGAAAAAGCCCGAGGGCAGAGCTGGCAGCGGAAGGGGCGCTGTCCCGTGTGTTTCCGGTAGTGGCGGGTCAGCTCGTCCGAGCGCGCGAACCGCCAGCCGCAGCCGTCCCACGTGCAGGCATATGGCTTCTCCCCTGGGAGGCGAGGAGATCATGAGTGCCATTGTCTGCCCCACTCCTCCCTCAGGTCCGCCACTGCATCCGCCACACCCCTTTGCTCAGCCTTGACCAGGTCTAGGGTGAGGCAAGGGAGGCGCTGAGGGTGCAAAATTTAAGGAGGCACTCACTCTCAGGGGCGTGCACCCAGGTCTGGCCCTCTGCGACCCCGACCCTTCTTGTTCAGTACCTGCACCTGGCGCCAAGCCTGTCCCAAGTCACATCCCCTACACCACTGGCCCATTTCCCGGGCCCTGTTACCTGCCCCTGTGTCCTAAAGTCATCCTACGCCTGTCCCTTATGGTCCAGCCCCCTCCTTGCTTCAGGGGACCCTCCAGCTGCTGCCCAACCCTGCCCCTGGCCTTGACCCTTAGAATCCCCTGGTGTTCCAGGCCTGTCTGTGGTGATTAGCTCCCCCCCCACCCCCCCCCCGCCACACACACACACACACTACACCTGGCCCCACCATCTATGTGGACCCTTAAAGCAGCGGTTTTCAACCCGTGTGAGATACCTGACTGTTTAGTCAGGGGCACTGACTTCTTTTCCCTTCGGTTGTTAAATAAAATAACAACAGCTAACAAAACAATAGTCACCCATTGTGAGTGCCCTGTCTTGAACCATAAATATTTAGGTCATATAATAGAGTTGTATCTTATTGGTCAAGTCGCATAAGAAGGTTTCATCTGAGCTCTAACCGGTTTGGCTCAGTGGATACAGCATTGGCCTGCGGACTCAAGGGTCCCAGGTTCAATGCCAGTCAAGGGCATGTACCTTGGTTGTGGGCATATCCCCAGTGGGGGGTGTGCAGGAGGCAGTTGATTGATGTTTCTCTCTCATCGATGTTTCTAACTCTCCCTCTCCCTTCCTCTCTGTAAAAAAATCAATAAAATACTTTTTTTTAAAAAAAAGGTTACATCTGATTGGTTAATTCTTGGTACCAGAAATTCTTATATGCAAGCATAGACATCTGATTTTTTTAAAAGTCACTTTGGAGCAAAAATGGTAGGTAATTTTTTTTTTTGTAAATCAGTCATTTTACCTATTTTTTGTCAGATCGGCAAAAAATATAACTTTTTTTTTTTTTTTTTGGTGTGCCGCAGAATTTTAGTAATTAGTTTATGTGTGCCAGGAGATGAAAAAGTTTGAAAATAGCTGCCTAAAGCATAGGCCTCCCTCTCCCTCCTCCCCACCTTTATTCCACAGCCTCGCTGGGTCTTTGGCTCCCCGAGACCCTCTTCTCTTGGGCCCGCCCTCCTCTGTTTTCCAGCCATTTCTCCGTATCTTCCCGGGACCACTCTGCGTCTGAGCACATGAAACTGACTCTGCCCTGTATCTCCCCTCCTGAGCGCCAACCAGGGGCCCGCCGCCTGCAAACAACCTACGCTATAGACTCCTGGCTCCGCTCCCCGCTGGCCACAAACCGGAACCCTGCGTCTTTGGCCCCGCCCCGCAGCCCCGCCTCCAGCCCCGCCCCCTACTCCACTTGCTAGGCTTTCTGCTCCTCAGCCGGGGCCCAGATCTTTTTTTTTTTTTTTTAAATATATTTTAAAATATATTTTTATTGATCTCAGAGAGGAAGGGAGAGGGAGAGAGATAGAAGCATCAATGATGAGAGAGAATCATTGATTGGCTGCCTCCTGCACGCCCCCTACTGGGGATTGAGCCCGCAACCCGGGCATGTGCCCTTGACCGGAGTCGAACCCGGGATCCTTCAGTCCGCAGGCCAGTGCTCTATCCGCTGAGCCAAACCGGCCAGGGCCGGGGCCCAGATCTTACCCGTCAGTTCCCTGAAACGTTGCCCAGATTTTCTAGGTCCTCTCTCTGCCCACACCCGCTACCTGGCCCCTGGCCCTGCTGCTGAGGGCCCAGGTCCGCTCCCAGCTGCCTCTGTCCGGTTCCTGGCTCTGAGACTCCCTTCGCGCCTCCTGTCATTGCGGTTCCGCCCCCTGGGCCGGGCCTCTAGCCCCTTCCCTTGCTCCCGGCCTCACGCCCCCGGCCACTCAGCCTCGGGGCTGAGCGGAGCCGCGCCTCACCTGTGTGGGTCCGGAGGTGCGCCTTCAGGTGCGAGCTCTTGGTGTAGCTCTTGCCGCAGCCCGGGTACGTGCACGTGTGCGCCGCCTGCCTCTTGCGCGCCCAGGAGCGCCGGCTGCGCTTGGAAGGCACGGCCTCCGCGGTCCCTCTGGGGTCTCCTGCGGTTCCCCCGAGTCCCGCACCCGCGGTTCCTGGTCCCAGACAATTCAAGAAGGAGGGGGGCGCGGCGGAGCCGGGGGCGGGCGCCGGAAGCCCGCGGAAGAGCTGGAAGTGCCCTTGGTACTGCGGCGCCGGGTACAATGCTGGGTACCCGGACAGCAACCCATAGGGGGCGCCGGGCGCCGCAGGCACCGAAATCCCGGTCCGCGGGAAATAGCTGCCGGACGAGCCCGCTCCCGGCCCCGGGTACGCTGGCTGCAGCGGCAGCGCCTTGGGCTCGGGAGCCGGGACCAGGGCTGGGCTCACGAAGGCGTCGGGGGCGGGAGCTTGTGGGGCCGGGCGCGCCCAGCCCGGGTGCTCCTCGGGACCCAAGAGCCCAGCCACCAGCCCCAGGCCGCCCGCGTACGCTTCCAGGGTGTCGGGCTGCGGTGGGAATTGCGTTCCGGGACCTTCACCCGGCGCCAGAGCGCAGGTCTGGGGCACGCCGCTGGGCTCGGGGCCCGACAGGTTGGTGAAGAAGAGATCCAGGTCCCAGGCAGTGGCCGGATCCCTGTCGTCGTCTTCTTTCTCCTCAGGCGCGTCCTCCAACTTGGGCCTCACGTGGAGGAGCGGCCGAGCCTGGTCCGGGGGACCCGGACCCAAGTCCTGCACCTCCTCAAAGCGCCACCACTGCGGGAGGGAGCCGAGAGCGTGAGACTTCTGCGGTCACCAGGGCACCCTTCCCCGGCGGAGGGGCCTGCGCCCTGATGGGGCAGGCTGGCCTGAGCTCCAGAGGGGGTCTTGCTTGCTTGTCTGTGTTGTGTGTCCCACTCCCTCACACTGTCCCCGTCCCCCCACCTTCAGGGACAGAGGTCGGTAGGGTCTGGCTGGCGACTGGAGATAAGACTTACATTATCTGGAGCTGCACTTAGGCATGGGGGAAGGGGTGGCAGAGCCAAGAATGGGAGGGGGGCAGCCTTGCCTCAACTTCCCCCCAGAATCTCCCACTCCTTTCCAGCCCCCCTATAAGATTAATTCCCAAGATTAATGCTTGGATGTCCCCTGGACACCTCTGTTCTTTCCGCCTGATACCTGGCGTCTCAAGGAGCCTAGGCCACCACGGTGTTCAGCTCCGAGCCTTCGTTTTCCAAGACAGAAATAGGCCCTGAGGCCACATTCAGATCCCTGGACCGGGCTGAGAACCCCCCGCCCTGGCCGGGTCTCTGGATTCCAGGGCTGGATGCAGACCTGATCCCCAAGCTCTGTGACTGCAGACCCGGACCCCAGCCAGCCGCCTAGACCCCGCCTGGCCTCACCTTGAGGAAGTCTTCCTGTGTGTCTGGAAAGGGGCCTAGGGCGGTCAGCGTACTGATGGAAGGCAAGGTGGCGTCAGCTGTGGCCATGGCTGGCTGGTGCCCACCCAAGGGCCTCAGGTCTCCTCTCCCTTTGTGGCCTCGTGGGCTCTGAGGCTCTGGTGGCCCCTTGGAAGGCTCCTCTCTGCTCTCAGCTGATTGGCTGCAACCCCTGATAAGGGTCAGGCAAGGCGGGGGGGGGGTGTCACCATTTCGGGGGAACAGACCTTGCCTTGGCCTGTTTGGCACGGCGCCTTAAAGACTGACCCTGCATCCAAAGCTCAGTCAGATGTTCAGGGGCTAGGGGTCCAGAGGTTTGGGGGTTCGGGTGTTACATAAAGTGAGGTACTGGCTCCCCCAAGGAAGGAAAGACTTGGAGGCCTCTCATTTACCTACCTGGAGAGGGGGTGACAGGTGGAATGGGGATTCTGGGAAGGGGCTTCCAGGTCCCCCTTTCCCTCAACTGGGGCCCTGCAAACCCCTCTCTCTCCCCCTCCCCCAAAACAGAAACAGCCGTGCTGATGGCGGGACTTGGCACAAGCTCCCTGCCAAGCCAAGCATTATCAGACACCCCAGACGGTGGAGGCTGCTATCAGGTGGGGGCCCAGAGCAGCCGAAGCTCTGTCCCTGGTGAGTGGCAGGGCTAGAAGCTGGGGCTTCACATTAGCTTGCCTTGAAATTGCCTGAGTTAGGAACTTTCAGGGTCTGAGCCCAGTGGCAGGAGGGGACCCTGCTAATCGGCCTCCACCGCCTACCACGGACTCCCAGGGAGCACTGCGGGGAGTGGGGCTGTGTGGAGGTTGAAGCTGGGGCCACTACAGCTGGTGTGGGGAGACGTCGGCCACCTCACCTGGATGGGATGAAAGCATTGGATTGGACCACAGGAGGCACCTGACTTGCTGGAGAGCCACTCCTCCAACACTTGCCCTGGTCCTGCTACTGCTGATTCCTGTCCCACATGGGGGCAGGATCCAAGGTGCTGCACCGGGGACCTCCACTGTGGTGCCCTGGGATCCCGGGGTGGGCAACGTGAACACACATCACAGGCGTATAGTTCACACATACATTTACATATGTGACATATGTAATATGCAGTTACATAATGACACAAATTCCTGGTCACCTCAGCCACACTGACCATGTAGACCCTGCCATATACTTGTCTGTGCATCACATAAACCATGTAGTCAGGAAGATACAACCATATGCCGTTTAGTTCCACAATGGTGTAGTCACATAATCCCTCAGACATAGAATTCATAATCACACAGAATTACCCAATCAGGTACAATTATAGTGGCATGGTTTAGCTACAACTAAATAGACACAAGGGCCTTCTTGGATATGTTGTCACAAAACTATAGAAGACGCAGTCACCCAATCCTGTCAAACACAGATGCAGCCTCAGACACAAAGGTGTATAACCCAGTAGCTTACAACCCTTTACAAACACACAATGATGTAGTTATACACACAGCTAACATTAGACACAGACACACACAGTACCGTACAAAATCTACAACCTTTTGCAGTCATGCCACCTATTACTGGTCACCCAATTGTACAGATACCAATGTCCAGCCATAGGGGCACACGCATTCAAATGCAGGCAACTACACCAACATGGAATTAAACACCCTAATAGGGAAAGACACACAACCTTGCCCAGACATAGACACCACCACAGACACACAGTCAAAGTTGCATCACACAAGAAGACAAAAAATTATCATGTGCTAATATTTTTTTTGGGTGAGGGCAAAAAGTAAGGTAAAAGCCAGCTCTTCACACTAACTAGAATGACTATCAGAAGAAAAAAAGGAATATACCAATTTTTAGGAAAGGTGTGGAGAATTGGAGTCCTAGTACACTGCTGGTTGGAATATTAAATGGTGCAACTACTTTGGAAAACAGTTTGATGATTCTTCAAAAAGTTAAACTTAGTGTTACCATACGAACCAGCAATTCTGCTCCTAGGTATACACCCAATAACTGAAAATAGAGACTCAAACACAGCAGCGTTATTCACAATCGCCAAATGGTGGAAACAACCCAAATGTCCATTATCAAATGAGTGGGTAAACAAAATGTGGCCCATTCATACAATGGGATATTATTCAGCCATGAAAGGGTTGAAATTATAATACATGTTACAATGTGGATGAACCCCTAAGACAAATGAAAGAAGCCAGTCACAAAAAGCTACATATTGTTATATTTATATGAAATATCCAGAATAGGCAAACCTATAGAGACAGAAAGATTAGTGGTTGCCAGGAGTTAGAGGGAGGAGGGAATGGAAAGTGACCGCTAATGGGTACAAGGTTTCCTTTTGGGGCGATGGAAATGTTCTGGAACTAGATAGAGGTAGTGGTTGTGCAACATTGTGAATGTACTAAATGCCACTGAATTGTACACCTTATTTATTTATTTTAATTTATCTTTATTGATTTCAGAGAGGGAGAGGCAGAAACATCAATTATGAGAAATTCTGATTGGCTGCCTCCTGCATTCCCTCTTCTGGAGATTGAGCCCACAACCCGGGGGCATGTGCCCTTGACCAGAATTGAACCCGGTACTCCAGTCCTCAGGCCGACGCTCTATCCAAACCAATGAGGGCTTGTACACTTTAAATGGCTAATTTTATGTGACTTTTACTTAAGTAAAACAAAACGGCTGGAGTTAGAGTGGTTTTATGAAGAGAAAAACCATCTCTTAAAAAAATTTTTTTTTTATTTCATAGAGGAAGTGAGAGAGAAACATCAGTGATGAGAGAGAATCATTGATCAGCTGCCTCCTGCACGCCCCCTACTGGGGAATTGAGACCGCAACCCCAGGCATGTGCCCTGACCACGGAATTGCACTGTGACCTCCTGGTTCATAGATTGATACTCAACCACTGAGCCACACTGGCTGGGCAAAACAGAGTCTCTTTTAAGGAGAGATCTTGGTTTAGGACAAGGCACTAAACAGGCATGCTGGCTCTGAAAGATGAGGCAACAGGGTAAGGGTCCAGAGAAAAAGAGGCATTTGGCTGGGAGATAAGGCTTCTGGGATGATGTGGCCTGGAGGAATACTGGACTTTGAAGGATAGCAAGGCCTGAGCCTTGGTTTTGGTTTCCTCTGGGCATAGAGAACTCCAGCACCCACAACAGCTTCAGGGCAGGGAGCTTTGTAAGAAAGGAAGTAGAAAGAGAGCGGTCACTGGCTCCAGGAGGAGGGGGGGGGGGGTGTCCAGAAAAAGAAGAGCTATGCAGAATCCCAGATTCTGGGTGGTGTTGGACTGCCTATTGTGTGAGGAAGAAGATTCAAATAATTTTATTTTTATATTAAGGAAAATACGGCCCAGAAAGTGGGAGAATCCAGGGCACCAGATCTCAGGCACTTGGGGACTTGCAGGCCAGAGATCATATTCAGACACAATCCCACAGTTACTCCCATCACACCCAGTCACAGTGTGTGAGGCAGAGCATGCTACACACACTACACTTCCCAGAGTATCTATGTGGGAGGAAGTGTTCCTGGGTGGGCAAGGCCTGTTCTGGGAATTGGGAGGCCTGGATCCCAGTCCTGGTCCCTGCTCTGCACTGTGACCTTGACCAAGTCTATTTTGCAATCTGGACCTTATTTTTCCCAAATGGGAATGGGCAGGACATGGTAGCTGTGTGTCTTTCATATATAGGTATGTTCAAGCATGATGCACCCAGACATATGCAAACTGCATAAATGCTCTTTTTAAAAAAATGTATTTTTATTGGTTTCAGAGAAGACAGAAGAGGGAGAGGTAGAAACATCAATGATGAGAGAGAATCATTCAGGCATATGTCACAGTCAGGCACATAGTTACATACAATTGCACATAGGCTAAAATACACTGACATATATAGATATACACAATCACAGACATACTAGTAAACACAAATATCTAGTCACATTGTCACACAAATACAAGCTTATAATTACACAGACAAGAAGCTACAAAGACGTTCAGCCACACTTAGGACACAGTCACAGACAGTAACACAACCACTCACAGTCAACAGTCCCCAACGTCACAGGCATAGTCAGTCCCACCCACATACAGATACAGTCACTCAAGCACATTGACACGCACACATGCAGGGAATCAGAGCACAGAGTCACACACAGTCACCTGCGGCTGCTTGTGCTTCCAGGACAGACTAGCAGACGGGGTGGGCTGAGATGGCCCATCAGAGCCCTCCTCCTGCTCACATACACCGCACCCCAGAGGAGACCTCGAGGTCTGGACTTATTTTTCTCCTGCCTCAGTTTCCTTGTTTAACTCCTAAATCGCTTCGCACACGCCTCCTGCAACTGACCAACCAAGAGGGGGCCGAGCCCCCTCCGAGGGCCAATTAGAGCAGGAATACAGGTGGCCAATCGGGTTGGCAGACTCTGTGTGTGTGTGTGTGTGTGTGTGTGTGTGTGTGTGTGTGTGTGTGTGTGTGTGTGTCCCTCTCCCTCCCCTTCTCTCCTTTTCTCTTTCCCTCCCTTCTCTCTCTCCCCTCTCCTCCCCACCAGTCCCTCCCCTCCCCCTCTTCTCCTGTTTTGCTCCTTAAAGGAGCTCCCGTTCCTCTGTGTGTCCGCCGGCTTCCTGGGACGAGCCTGCCATTGCTCTTTTAAAAAGCAGGCCCGTGAAGGAGCCTGTCTCGGGACGAACCAATGAGCAGCCCCATTCGGCCTCCGCCCCTCCCACCCCACCCCCCGCCGGAGGTCAAAAGCCTCCGTCAGTTGCTCCTTGGCCCGTAAAGGGAGCTGAAGCCGCTTACGGGGGACCGGCGAGAGGGGCGCGGGGCGCCAGGGACCAGGCCTGCGGGTGGGAGCCATCCGCTCTGACGTCCCCGCTCCTCCAGGTCGGCGGTGGTTGCTGCGCCCGCCCGCCCGCGGCCCACATGGCCCTGAGAGGCGTCTCCCAGCGGCTGCTGAGCCGCGGACCCCCCCTGCGCTTGCTGCGCGGGTGGGGCTCGGCCGCGGCGCTGACCGGTCAGTGCGGGGTAGCGGGTGGAGTGGGGAGGGTGGAACTGGAGACTCGAAGAGTTTTCCGGGGTGATTTCTCGTCCTGTGTTTTCAGAGAAGGGCGGGAGGACTCAGAACCGACCGGAAAAATGTAAGGACCCCTCGTCGCGCGTGCGTCTGAGGCCCTTGTCCTACTGTCTGTCTGCCCGTCTGTCCCAGAGTCCAAGGGCTGCCCGGGCAGGGAGACAGGGCCGTGGCTAGGGCCGGAGGCACTGAGCCCACAGTGAGTTTCCGGGAGAAAGGCCCCGTTGCCAGTCCTGTTTGCAGCCCACATCCAACCTGGAGCCCGATGGGGGTGGAGGATTCTGGGAGGGGCGGGCACGATGCGCTGAGGGAGATGTGGGCTGGGCTGAGTTGAGCCCCTGTTCCCGGTCCCAGCCTTGCGTTCTCAGTTTGACTGGAGGGACCCGCTGGTGCTGGAGGAGCAGCTGACAGCTGATGAGATTCTCATCCGGGACACTTTTCGCACCTACTGCCAGGAGCGCCTGATGCCCCGCATTCTGCTGGCCAATCGGAACGAAGGTGCCCAGGCGGGCTAGTGAGCACCCTGTCCACCATACACACCACCTCTGCCTACTCTAGGCTTCTGGGCACCTCTGTCCCCGGAGTGGGCCTCCAGAGGGCCAGAGGTAGGCCTAAACTTGGTCATCTGTCCATTTGCAGTTTTTCACCGGGAGATCATCTCAGAGATGGGGGAGCTTGGTGTGCTGGGCCCCACTATCAAAGGTAGGAATAAGTTTCTCTCCACACTCAGCAGCCCCAGCTGTGTGCTGGAAAGCCCCTTACTTTCCCTGAGCCTGTTTCCCAGTCTGCAAAGTGAGGCTGTCCAACTGTAGGGATGAAATGAATAAACCCTCAAGCTAGGGCCAGCTTAGTGCTCCCTTCTTGGGTGCCCCTATGTATCTGTCTCTTGGGCCTCAGGAGTCACTGGTCCCAGTTGGCAGGCTTTGTCCCCCATTGCCCTGTCTCCTCTCCCCACTCCCCCACCAGGGTATGGCTGTGCTGGAGCCTCATCTGTGGCTTATGGGCTCCTGGCCCGGGAACTGGAGCGGGTGGATAGTGGCTACAGGTCAGCAATGAGTGTCCAGTCCTCCCTTGTCATGCACCCCATCTACGCATATGGCAGCAAAGAGCAGCAGCAGAAGTACCTGCCCCGGCTGGGTGAGTGGCTTCCTGTGGAGTCCGGTGGAAGACAGTCCCAGTGGTCTGGAACTCAGGGATGGGGCTGTCCTCTGAGCCTACCTTCTGTTCCCACTTCAAGGATAGCACCAACGGCCACCTGGACCCTCTGCTAGAGCCTGGGCTTCATCCCATCTAATCCTGATCATCCCCTCCTAGGTCTCTCTTGACTCGGACCCCTGCTCACAACCACCATATCCCAATCTCCCTCTTGATTTGCTTTGTTTTCCCCATCCCAGCCCAAATTTTAAAGTCTTAACTTCCTGACTGGGTCCAAGAGGCCTCTGGTGGTCTCATCTGAGGTCACTCTCTTGATGTGCTGCCCTAGTCAGAGTCAGTTACTTGGAACTCTAAATGTACCACTGGGCCTTTGCACATCCTTTTCCCACATCCAGGACTGCTTTCTCCATACCTTCTCCTGTTTAGCTTTCATGGCCCTTCAAGATAATTTAGGTGACTCCTGTAGGCCCCCATCATGGCATTGTGACTATGGCAGGGGGAGGAGGAGACCTGTCCCTTCACCACCTGGAAGTGCTGTGAAGGCAGGGCCAGATCTGCCTTAGCCTGGCTCAGTGGAGGGTGTAAATGAGGGACACCCTGTCTCATACCTGCAGCCAAAGGGGAGCTCTTGGGCTGTTTCGGGCTCACGGAACCCAACCACGGGAGTGACCCTGGCAGCATGGAGACCAGAGCCAAGCACAACCCGTCCAGCAGGAGCTACACCCTTAATGGGGCCAAGACGTGGTGAGGAGCCTGGGTACCTCAGGTGGGTAGGCAGAGGCAGAGGGGTGCAGCCAGATCCTCACTGTCTGTCCCACCCCCCAGGATCACCAACTCGCCTGTGGCCGACCTGTTTGTAGTGTGGGCTCGGTGCGAAGATAATTGCATTCGGGGCTTCCTGCTGGAGAAGGGGATGCAGGGCCTCTCGGCCCCCAAGATCGAGGGCAAGTTCTCCCTGCGGGCCTCAGCCACGGGTATGATTATCATGGACGGTGTGGAGGTACCAGAGGAGAACATGCTGCCCAATGCCTCCGGGTTGGCGGTGAGCAGAAGCCACCTTGGGAACTGGTGTTGGGTCACATGGTGATTCACCTTTCTTGGGCAGGCCCTGTGCTGGGAACCCAGCTGGGGACCAGACAGACATGGTCCCTGTGCACTGTCCCTTTCTGGTGACTATCTCGCTCATACTGGCTCTGCCCAGAACACATTGGACCAGAATCAGCTTAATCCTTTGATGCATGCACATCTTCCTGTCTCCTTATGTCAGCTCCTATATCTGAGCAGCCAATCCAGATCCTGGGCTGGGTAGAACTGTGTGAAAATCAAGAATGAGTAGGTACACCCTAACCGGTTTGGCTCAGTGGATAGAGCATTGGCCTGTGGACTGAAAGGTCCCAGGTTCGATTCCGTCAAGTGCATGTACCTTGGTTGCGGGCACATCCCGCTGGCCGATGTTTCTAACTCTCTATCCTTCTCCCTTCCTCTCTGTAAAAAATCAATAAAAAATATTTAAAAAAAAAGAATGAGTAGGCACTGAGCAAGGCCTGCCATGCATGAGCTTTGATGCCAGGGCTGTATGTGATTTAAGTGGCCTCCCTAAATCCCCCTATTTACACTGACTATGTGTCTGGGGGTCTGAGGAGAGAGTGTCCCCCTCTTCAGAGTTGGTTCTGCACACACCCTCTCAGCTCTTTCCTGGTGGAGAAAAGGTCCCCTCTCAATCCTATAGGGTCCCTTCGGCTGCCTAAACAATGCCCGGTATGGAATTGCCTGGGGTTCACTTGGAGCTGCTGAGTTCTGTTTGCACACAGCCCGGCAGTACACCCTGGACAGGTGAGTGGGAGCTGACCTGAGAGCTTCAGGTTCCATCCTTTACCCCACTGGTGACTCCCCAGCCCCAGCCCACCAGACCTAGGCTCCCTGCTCTGTGAAATAGCCGGGGAAGTCCCTCTGAGCAGTGATGGGTTGAATCAACGATGGCCAGGACGAGCTAGGCAGGGACTGAGGCAGCCTGGAAAGGCTACCTGGGCCAGTGGAGCACTGGGAGAGGACTGGGAGTGGGTCCCCTCTTTAACTTACCCTGACCTTGCCTGCCTAGGATACAGTTTGGCGTCCCACTGGCCAGGAACCAGCTGATTCAGAAGAAGCTGGCGGACATGCTCACCGAGATCACACTGGGCCTTCATGCCTGCCTGCAGCTTGGCCGCTTGAAGGATCAAGACAAGTAGGGCCACTTGTAGTGGGAGGCAGAGTGGGACAGCTGCCACAGGACCCTGTGCTTCTCCTGGGCATGGTGGTTGCTGGTCCCAAGAAGAAAAGTCCTTCCTACCTGGTGGCCCTTGGGGTCCTCATCCCTTTTCTCTTGGCCTTGATGGTCCAGGGCCCACCCGTCTTGTCCCTCATGGGGAGCCTGGTGTCTGCTTTGACTGTAACATGGGGAATCCTCCCCCTGGCTGATTTGTCTAGGGTGTAGGGGTGCCTGGAGCAGGATCAGCTCTTTGTAATCAACACTTGTTACATGTCTGTGCTGCTTCCAGGGCCACTCCGGAAATGGTCTCCCTGCTGAAGAGGAATAACTGTGGGAAGGCCCTGGACATCGCCCGCCAGGCCCGAGACATGCTGGGGGGAAATGGGATTTCTGATGAGTATCATGTGATCCGGCATGCCATGAACCTGGAGGCCGTGAACACCTATGAAGGTGGGGCTGGATCCTTCAGGGGATGGGACAGTTGCAGTGGCCTCACTATCTGGGGAAGAGGAGCAGGGACAGCAGACCTGAGTCCTACTCCCAGCTGTCACCACTGGCAGCATGACATGAGGCAGCTCCCACCCTATACCCCTCATCTGAGTGGCTCACATTGGGACCTAGGATGTGAGGTGCTCTCTGACCTGTCCTTCATGATGCTTGGAGGTGTTCCCAGGAGTGCTGATGGCTCTCTCAGGCAGCCCCAGAGAGGGGCATGATGCCCAGTGAGCTGGTGATGCAAAGGAGAATACACACAGGCCACTCCATGTTATGTTAAGAAATATAACCATTTGCACTGTGGTGTTTGCAGCTGGCAACTGGATGTGATGCATTGCCTAGAACCCATTGCCTCATGGGAAAACAGATGTAAAAAATGTGGGACTGAGTCCTTGGAAGTGTAGGAGCTATCTAGGCAGAGACAATGAAATAGCTTCTGTGTGCTTTTCTGGATGGGACATTCCACAGACTTTTAAAAGAGGGAGGGGTAGGGGGGATCCTACAGGTGGGAATGACCCTTAGGGTAAGAAGAAAGGGTCTTCAGATGATTTTATGAAGGGGAAGGGAAGGGTCAGGTGTGCACTTTAGAAAGTAAATAATCATTTTGCTCCATAAAAGGGAGACAGTAATCTTTGCCTTCTGACCCTGGAAGCTGAAGAGCAAATGAGAGCACTGAGGCATGTAAAGTGTTACCCAAACTCAAGGGCAGGTGGCAGCCTCAGAATAGAGTAGCTCAGCTGGGCGAACCATTAGGTGATGTTTGCTTTCACATCCCTCCTGTGGATGAGAAAGGGCCTGATGTTCTTCCAGAACCCATCAGAGCTCTCTACCTCCATGGGCAGGAAGCATGGCTGGGTTGAAAATCAAATGTTTAATGAACTGTGCAGGGCTGGGGTGGGGTAAATTTGCCACATGTTGGGGACACCAAATCTGGGCCCATGATGGTGGCTGGACTCCCTGCCTTTGAGTCTGGCAAAAGCTTTTTGTTTTGTTTTTGCCAAGATGCATTATAGAACTGTGAAAAACAATTTTCTCAGGGTGGCCAGAATGGTGGCCTCTGAACTTTCTCTTGGTGGCTGTCACTAAGAGGCAACTCTCTCAGACGCTGTCAGCATTCGCCATCTTTATGGGTTTGCTCTTCTTCCAAAGTAGTAGCCTGGGGAGGGGAAATGAAGATTGACTTTAAAGGGAAGTTGTAAGCTGTTAAGACACCAAACTGACTTTGTATTTATCTCGTCCAGGTACTCATGACATTCACGCTTTGATCCTCGGAAGGGCAATAACAGGGATCCAGGCATTCACAGCCAGCAAGTGAAAACACTTCACCCAGGAGCCTGGATGGTACCGAACCCCTTCCCGGGGAGCCGCTGTGCTCTGAGCTTACTCAGGGAGGTGGCAGATGGAGCCAATTTTTATGTTGGGAGGTGAGAGACACTGATTTTTAAGTTACAAAATTTCCCTTTTGAAGTCACTCATATGTGCTCCTTATAAAGAAGACGGACTCTGTACCAAGTTTCTCAATCCAGTGGACCCCACTTAGCTTGGAACAGAAGCTTCTCTTGACAGGAAGCAGGGAAAAGAGAGTGACACAGAATCAACCTCTATGAGACCTGACCTGGTGTCTGACCGAGCAACCACCCTCCCTTTGAGTTCCCTGTGTACCCTCTGACCCTCCCATCTGGGGGATAAGTGCCTTATGCTGACATTGGGGCAGATGTAGGGGAGAGAATAATAAAGAGTCTGGGAGGGGGGCAATGGGAGTAAAAATTGGGGACATCTGTAATACTATTAAAAAAAAAAGAGTCTGCATGTCTGATCCTCGGTGTTGGGCCACATTTACTTGTAACCACTACATGCGTAGTCCTTTCAGTCACAGGGAAATGAACATGAGTGGGGGCTGGGAGGTTCTCATGTGGTGGGAATTTCCTGTGCCCCCCACAGTGATCTGGCCCTTGTCTGCATCTTTGCCTCCGTTGTAATAAGTAAACCTGGTTAGGCACCGCTCAGGGCTGTGGGTGGAGGGGACTTTGTCCTTTCTATCACCACAGAGCTGGCCACACAGGAGTGGGAAATAACAGGGGGCTGGCTTCTCAGCTCCAACACACCATGTTTACAGGAGAGTATGGCGCCACAAGCGAGATGGCAGGAGCACCCATTTCTGTTGACATTTACTTTCATCTTAGCCCCTATGGCTCTCCTGAGGCAGAGCCTCCTGTAGGGGTTTAGTCATACCTCTGGCCGGGCACACAAATCTTGGAAGTCTTTGTACACGGTCTCCACAGTGTGGCACACTTGTTTGAGCTCTGTTTCCAAATGGCTGATCTTTGCCATTTTCTGGGTGAACTCTTGGAGCTTTTCCTGAATGATCTTGTTGTGGTGATTATAAAGTTGATACATCCTCTCCTCTAGCTTCTCTGTCAGATCTGAAACCTTTTAAACAATATGACATGTTTTTGAAAAAATCAAATCAGAGGCATCACAAGACGTGTTTAAGTGGCTCCCTAAGATTTCTGCAGTTTATCATTAAAAATGGTTAAAAAGAAAAAGAAAAAAAAAAAAAGGCTGGCCTGTGTGGCTCTGTGGTTGAGCATCTACCCTTGAACCAAGAGGTCACCGGTTCAATTCCAGTCAGGGCACATGCCCTAGTTGCGGGCTCAATCAATGATGTTTCTCTTTCATCAATGTTTCTTTCTTTTTTAAAAATATATTTTTATTGACTTCAGAGAGTAAGGGAGAGGGAAAGATAGAAACATCAATGATAAGAGAATCATCGATCAGCTGCCTCCTGCATGCCCCCTACTGGGGATCGAGCCCGCAGCGTGGGCATATGCCCTTGACCAGAACTGAACCCAGGACCCTTCAGTCCGCAGGCTGACACTCTAACCACTCAGCAAAACCAGCTAGGGCCAGTGTTTCTATTTATCCCTCTCCCTTTCTCTCTAAAATCAATAAAAACATAGTTTTTAAAAATGGTAAAAAACAACTCCAGTAAGTAGGAGTGAAAATTGCCTATATTAAGAAAAAAAATTTAAAGCAAGATTGCAAAATGATGTATACAGTATAGGCTCCACCAGGTTAAAAAGAAAGTACATAACAGAGACTAGAAGAAAATATGCAACAAAATAGCCTCTGAGTGATGGGATCATAGGAATGTTTTTATGTTTTTTTCTGCTATGCTATGCTTTATTTAATCTGCTCTGTGTACTGGTAGGGATGGGAGGGAGCAAAAAAAGGTGGGGAAAAGTCAGCCTGTTGTCAAGAGATGTCCTACTCCTGAGATCCCTTGTGCATTCTGAAGAAGCATCAGAGATAATCATTAACACTGTACCTGAACATAACAGGCGTTGTTAGACATAAGCCCTGTCATGTTGAGGGATCTCTTCTCTGCCACCACAAGCTTTACTTCTGGGGGGGAAATGGCTGTGTTAACACAGGCTATGCCTCAGTCCTCTACTCCCAATAGCCATTAGTCCTGGTGTGTAATAAAGTGGCTGGGCTGTGGGTGCAGCTAGACCTTGGTCTCTCATTCTGAAAAATTATTTCTAAACCTTACTTTTCCCATCTATAAAATGGGTCCATTCTTTGCAGGGCTGTTGGAAGGGTAAAATGGGGTACCAAATGCAAATTGCCTGGCACCTTGCTGTGAACGTAACAGATGCTCAGCCCTACCCTTCACCCTTTACATAAGGGCTTTCCCTGCCCCACCCACTGGGGTTTTGCAGTGTGTAGAGAAATCTTGTCACCTTGATCTTGAGGCTGTCCCTGAAGTTGGTCATGAGTGCATGGTCCTTCTGCCTGCTCTCATTGATGTTTTCAATCAGCTCCTGGGCCCTCTTCTTCAGGATCTCAATGCTCGAGTCCAGAGAGGAAAAGTAGGGTCCTGACTTTCCTTCCAGCATCATCAGCTGGCGATTGGCACTGGAGGTGGCGATAGAAGGGCTAGAAACCTGACTTCTGAAAGTATAGGAAACCGAGGTCAGCCCCAAATTCTCCCCAGAGTGGCTGACATGAATTAGCTCCATGGTGGGAGAAGAAACAGTGTTGTGTATCTCCCGTGAGTGACGCTTGGTTATTTCATGCACCACTCCTGCCCTGAGAGGCAGGGATGACATCCCTATTTTTATAACTAAGAAAACAGACCCGAAGGCACACACAAAGCCTGCCCAAATTTCCAGAACAAGAAAATCTGCCTGCCCCCAAAACACACAGTCATTTTATAACATCAACTTGCTGTTTTGAAATGAGCATCAATAATTCTATTTATAAATAGTATAGATGCTTTCTTAGATGGACCTTCCTGTCACCAACCTGCTGTATCCCTTTCTATATCTTTTGGGTGATGTATGCAGTCTGCAGTCCACCTGGGGTCTAGTGTACTGCAGGACTCTGCTCCCACTAGATGAGGCAGCCAGTCAAGAATTATGTTAAAAGATTTTAACATAATTATGTTAAATGCACAAAAAAGTTATGTTTGTCCCGACACTGTACACATGACTATAGTAAACAAATTCAATTAAATATCATGTTAGTCAGTAAAATGGTAAAAAAGTGATGGCTGTCTTAATAAAGCTAAATTGAATGAATAAAGGTGAGTCTAATTTTTAAAAAAATATTAAATCAGGTATGGGGAGACTATAGATTGGAACAAAGATCATAAAAATCTAGAAGGGTCTGGCCAATGTGGCTCAGTGGTTGAGCATTGACCTATGAACCAGGAGGCCAAGGTTCAATTCTTGATCAGGGCATTTGCCTGGGTTGTGGGTCCGATCCCTAGTATGAGGCATGCAAGAGGCAGCGGATCAATGATTCTTTCTCATCATTGATATTACTATCCCTCTCTACCTCTCCCTTCCTCTCTGAAAGCTATAAAAATATATTTAAAATAAATAATTTTTTAAATCTAGGACTCTGTGTACAGATCACTTTGTCATAGCTTGTAAGTTTTCATTCTTCTTTTAAAAATATATATTTTATTGATTTCAGAAAGGAGAGGGAGAGAGAGACAGAAACATCAGTGATGAGAGAGAACCATTGATTAGCCACCTCCTGCACACCACCCACTAGGGATCGAGCCTCCAACCCAGGCCTGCGCCCTGACAGGGATTCAAACCTTGACCTCTTGGTTCATAGGTCAACGCTCAACCACTGAACAAAACTGGCCGGGCCACTCTTCTTTAAAAACAAAATTGGAAATTGCAGGTAATGCATTATTAATGAGGTGTATGGGGAAAAAAGTTGCAATCTGGTCAGCAGACTTATTAATGTTTTAAATTAAGATAAAGTGTTTAAGCCCTGGCCAGTGTGGCTCAGTTGGTTGGGGGTCCTCCCATGAACTGAAAGGTTTCTCGTTCTGTTTCCCTGTCAGGGCTCACACCTGGTTTGCAGGCTCCATCTCTGGTAGGGGGGTGTATAGGAGGTAGCTGAGAGGCAGCAGATCTATGTTTTGTTCTCACATCGATGTTTCTCTTTTTGTCTCCTTCCCCTTCCTCTCTTTCTAAAAATAATTTTAAAATCTTTTTTTAAGCCCTAACCGGTTTGGCTCAGTGGACAGAGCGCTGGCCTGCAGACTCAAGGGTCCCAGGTTCGATTCCGGTCAAGGGCATGTACCTTGGTTGCGGGCACATCCCCAGTAGGGGGTGTGCAGGAGGCAGCTAAATCGATGTTTCTCTCTCATCGATGTTTCTCTCTATCCCTCTCCTTTCCTCTCTGTAAAAAGTCAATAAAATATATTTTTTAAAAATCTTTTTTTTAAAAAGGTGAAATGTATAAGGCAAGCTTTATTTCACTTTCTATCTGCCAGGCACCTTGTCACTGCTTTGGGGTCTGTCTGCTCATCATCTTTTTTTTTTTCTTTTCTTTTTTTGCTCATCATCTTTACCTCATAACTGAGGACACAGGCTCAACCTGGTCACTTTCTCAGGATTAACAGCTAGTCTGTGGCAGAGCTGGGTGTGGCACCCAGCTGGCCCAACTCACAGCCCATGTCCTGCTTCCTCCTGGGTCCTCAGTTTCTCTTTTATCTTTTGAGGTCTTCCCAATTCTGCGACTTGGAGGTACCAGCCACCACAGGATTCCTGAACATGCCAGTTCACACACACAACTATAAAGTCTGCCCTGACTGGAAGCCAGTCACTGCTTACTTGGAAAAATACATCTTGATTTTTTTAAAAAAATATTTTTATTGATTTCAGAGAGGAAGGGGGAGGTAGAGAGAGAGAAACATCAATGATGAGACTCATTGATTGGCTGCCTCTTGCACGTCCCCTACTGGGGATTGAGCCCACAACCCGGGCTCATGCCCTTGGCCAAAATTGAACCCGGGACGCTTCAGTCCGCAGGCCGATGCTCTATCCACTGAGCCAAACCAGCTAGGGCTACATCTTGATTTTCTGATGCTTTCTTCATAAAACTACTTTTCTTGCCTTATTCCTGACAGCCTGAGCTCTGCCTTTTGGCTGAGAAGAGAAGTACAGTGAAATCGAGGCCCACGGATCCAACTGTGTCCTGGTCCTCATGCATTCCTTGCTAGATTGCTTCTTGCCTCTGTGTCTTTGCCCCTGCTCTCTGACTCAACCCATGAGACCTAACTAGACTAGACCACTGCCTTCTTTCAGAAGCTGTCCAGGATCCCCGTACCTATCACTATGTTAGCTTGTCACTACTCATAGCCCTATCTCCCCAGAGAGATGGGTCCCATTTATCTTTGCATTCCTAGCATCCAGCACATAGTAAGTCCTCCACTGTTTGCTGAATGAATGAAGGACACCTTCTGTCAGACCTATTCCTCCCTCCTTTGGATTCCCACAAAGCATGCAAGTTCATCAGCCTCCAAGACAAGACGCTGTGTCCAATGCATTTTAAGATGGGAATGCTGATATTTCTACAGCAAACATTTACATCAGCTAGAAAGCAACAGACCAACTAAAGGCTCTGTGAGCATTCTTGTCTTGTTTGCTAAGCAATTTACAACCTCGAGCATGCAATTACTCTTCTTTGTTAAGGGGAGGTGAGGCAGAAGGACACGAGTTCAGACCTGTGACACAATGACATTTTAACATTCAGACTTTTGTAATATCTGGATGCACGTGGAGAACACAGAATGCTTCTAAAAGGACAGCCATGCTTTGCACAATGGTGATGGAGCTGGGGTCATGGGCTCCAACACCTGGCTTTAACTTCGCTAAGATCTCAAACACTAACTACCCTTCTGTTCTAAACCCAGGGCTCAATCGCTTCACTCTCTGGCTGGTGGTCTTAGCCCCTCTTCCCTTCTATTCCGTGCCACACCCACCTGCCAAAACCCCACCCTGGCTCTCTACAACCAACCGCTGTTTTTTTTTTCTCTCTCTCTCTCTTTAAAAATATTTTTATTGCCCTGGCTCAGTGGATAGAGCGTCAGCCTGCAGACTCAAGGGTCCCAGGTTCGATTCCCGTCAAGGGCATGTACCTTGGTTGCAGGCACATCCCCGGTAGGGGGTGTGCAGGAGGCAGCTGATTGATGTTTCTCTCTCATCGTTATTTCTGGCTCTCTATCCTTCTCCCTTCCTCTCTGTAAAAAAATCAATAAAATATATGTTAAAAATATTTTTATTGATTTCAGAGAGGAAGGGAGAGGGAGAGAGAGATAGAAACATCAATGATGAGAGAGAATCAGTGATTGGCTGCCTCCTGTACGCCCCCTACTGGGGATCGAGCCCACAACCTGGGCATGTGCCCTGACCAGGAATCTAACTGACTTCCTAGTTCATAGGTCGATGCTCAACCATTGAGCCACGCTGGGCCAGCCAAGCCCAGTCTCTTTTCTCACACTCAGGAACCTGAGCCACACTGAGAAAATCATAACCCAATAAACAAGGTCACTACAGAGTCCTGCTCTCCAGCCTTAGGGGAGTCCTCAGGGCCACTGGGTATCCTGTCTGTGCTCTGGTCATTCCTCCCATCAGCTATACCAAACCATCATTCTCACATCCCTGTCATGAAACCCTCTCATTTCCACCTCATTAACCTCCCTCAAATCAATCTAGAGAACCCCCACCAGCCACAGGATCAAGTCTAAATTCCCTAACACAGCACCAAGGCCTTCCAGGACCCTGGGCCTCTCTTTACAGCCTGACTCTTTCTACCCTCCACTCCCAGCAATTTGAACTTTCCACAATTTCACCAAACCCATCAGCCTTTACTCAAAATGACTTTCCCTTTCTGCAACGTCAGGAGGTAACACTCAGAGCTTCTGCTAGTGCACCCACACAGCACCTACAGATCACAACACTCCCAGTTAATTCAGAGGTTCTCTCCAGGAGGCTGTGCAGGCTGAGGAAAAGGGATTGCTGAATACCAAAATGAATGAACAAAGCCTGGAGTAATATTCCTGCTGGAAAGCCTTCTTGCACCCATGGTTGCCTTGTTGACTCAGCATTGTAAGAATCCTGACATTAAAATCAATAATAAAACCAGGTGCCTCTTTTTGCGTAATTGCTCACAACCTGTTTGAGCTGCTAAAGGTTCAAAGTCACTCCTTTCTCAGGCTCCAGTGTTGAAGCTGGAATCTGTCTTTGTGGCACTATGCAAATGGTGAGAAATCTCTTGAATTCAGCTCATTTAAATTTCATTGTGGGACAAAAGTCTGCATCAGATGTCTGCAGAAAGCCTCTTGATTTTTTTCAACTTCTCCTTTGGGGATTTACTCCTTTCCATTTCATTTTTCTTGATACTCAACAGCTGCATATTAATTAGAATGCTAATAAATCAGAGGCTTCCCTGGGCCTGCATTCACCAATTAACTTTAATAAACAAAATGTGTGGTGTCCTCTCCACTGGCTTTCCCTGTTCCGGGCCTGCTTCTGTTGCCGAACCCTGGATGGAGGCCAGGGAATGGAAGTGGGCCCAACACAGCAGGTCTGGCGGTGGGGGATCAGAGTGGGGGCTGTGAACACATTGCCACACTCATCTATTATGGTCTGTGCTTCTGAGGAGTCCCTAATTCGACTGGGAGGATTAGTACAAAGTTCTGAACAGGGCCCATGCTGGCAGGGGGCCCGGTACTGCAGAGGAAATGGGTCTGAGAGAAGAGACCATCTGTTCCCTCCAGGTAAAGCTGTGATTGGCAGGCCTGTGAGCCAGAGCCGCCTGCTGGTGGGGTGCTCCCTCCATGGCCTGTGACAGATATACAAGTAAACAAATCCGCCAGCCACTTATGACCACCACAGGCGGCAGTCCCGGGAGGAGAGGTAACCTAATCAAATATTCAAGTAGGAACACAGCAGAATCTCTGGCGCTTAGGCAAAGCCAGGTTTTGCTGAAGTATAGCCAGGAAGAAGTAAGGTCTGAATGGAAGCTGCTGAGTCCGTTCCTCATCCCCTGCTTTTCTCTCCTGAAACGTGTTCACATTTTAATCATGTTGCTGAGTGTCTGCTGCTGGATCTATTAACTGGCTCTTGCACTGGTTCTAATCCATCTGTTTTTAGGCCCAAAGCTCTTGTGGAACTCCTTGAAGTTTCATAATGATTTGCAATTATCTGTGTCTCTTCACCACTCAGATAGGGTCTAAACATGTTATTTGCAGGAAGATGCAATAAAACAAACGACTTCAGTCATTTTCTTCTTTTTTTCTGGTCTCCACGTGACAACACACACCTGGAAACCACCCCACTCTGTAGCCTGCTTTACAACAGAGGAATCTGGGAGGTAGGGGAAAGTTGGCTTTAGGCCTAGAGTCCTCAGGGCCCTTTCCTGAGCCTGGCCTCCTCTCACTTTCTCCCCAGGCGATGAGTTAATTCACCCCACAGCCACTGAAACAGTGAGTCCCACAGCACCATCTCCAGCTCCCGGCCCTCCTGAGTTGTGGGTTAGAAAGCCCAAATGTATCTGGACACATTCATGTGCATGTCCCTGGCTACCTCAAATTCAACAAGGGCAAAATGGAACCCGTGCTTTTGCCTCTGCTGTGAAACCACCACCTAATGGAAACCACTCCATGCCAGAAAGTGGGGAGCCAGTGGTGTGCTGGTAAGCATTTAGCAACTGGCTCTCTGGGTGGGTGGAGGGGAGAAGAAACCCTGATTTACAGTGTTTGATAATTGGTACAAAGACTCCTACTATGGCCAATTTAGTAGGAGCCTGCCACCTGATCTCTCCACATCCACTCATGCCTCCTCCAACCCATTTCCCACAAAGCAGCCAGTGTCTTTTTATAACAAGAACCTGAGCATGTTTCTTCTCTGACCCAGCAATTCCCCTTCCAGGTATCTACCCAAGAGAAGTGAAAACATATGTCCACACCAAAACTTGTACATGGATGTTCATAGTAGCATTACTTACAAGAACCAAAAAGTGGAAACAACCCAAATGTCCATCAACTGACAAATGAATAAATAAAATGTGGTAGATCCACAATATGGAATATTATTCAGCTATATAAAGGAACGAAGTTCTGACACATATTATAATGTGGATGAACCCTGAAGACATTGAGCTCAATGAAAGAAGCCAGTCACAAAGAACCATATACCTGTATGATTTCATTGAAATGAAATGTCCAGCAGAAACAAATCCAGAGTCAGAAAATAGAGTAGTGTTGCCAGGGGCTAGGGAGGATGCAGGGACTGGGAGATGATGATTAATGGGTACAAGGTTTCTTTTCAGGGCAATGAAAATATTGGAAAGTTAACTGTGGTGATAGATGCACAGCTCTGTGAATATACTAAACACAACTGAATTGTACATTTTAAGTAGGTAAATTGTATGGTATCTGAATTCTATCTCAATAAAGCTGTTACCAAAAGAGTCGTGAGGCTAAAGTCCATAGCTGACAAAATGCCCTGTGACCTGGCCCTTGCTGAACCCTCCAGCCCTCCTCTGGCACTCATAACCCCCACTCAGGCATACTGGCTGTCTTTGGCTACCATGTGCAGAGGCTTTGCATAAACTCTTCTCTCAACTCCTTTCATCCCCATGCCCACTGAGCACCCACTCATCCTCACCTTATGATTCAGCATTGCTTTTTCAAGGTTGCTGTCCCTGGTTCCCCATTCAAGGGTGTTTTTCCAGCACCCCAATCTGTTCATGTCAGTCAGTACTTACTTGTTCAATGTCTTCCTGTCAGTTGGAAGCAATGGAAGAGTATAAGAGCATCTGTCCGGTGGAACCCAGGTATCCCTGTCGATCACAATGCCTGACACTCTGGCCTCCTCACTGCTTTATGAGCACACCCAGCTTATTCCTACATCAGGGACTTCGTACTCTGCCAGCATGTTTGGGCCCCCCAGATGTCTCCTGGATGGCTCCTTCTCATGTGACCTCCTTATAGATCTTCTCCAACTACTCTTAACTCCCTGTCACTTTAGTCACTCCTTACTCTGCTTTGTTTCTTTTTCTTTTTTTGTTTTGTTCATCGTCACCTGAGGATATTTTTTCCATTGATTTTTAGAGAATGGGAGGGAGGAAGAGGAAGATCGATGCAAGTGAGACACATCCATCAGTTGCCTCCCACACACGCCCCGACCAAGGCCAGGGATTGAACCTGCAACACAGGTACGTGCCCTTGACTGGAATTGAACCTCAACTCCTCCATGGGTGGGCAATGTTCCAACCACTGAACCACACTGGCCAGGGCTCTTTTTATTCTGCTTTGTTTCTTCACAGCACTTGCCACCAGTTGAAATCACATTCTTTCTTTCTTTTTTAAATTGTCTTTCTCTCTTTTATTATTACTACTAGAGGCCCGGTGCACCACATCGTGCACTGGGGGGGTTCCCTCAGCCTGGCCTGTGCCCTCTTGCAGTCCAGGACCCCTCAGAGGATGGCCGCCTGCTGGCTTAGGCCCGACAGGCAAACATCCCCCAAGGGTCCTTAGCGCTGCTGCAGAGGCAGGAGAGGCTCCTGCCACTACCGCTGTGCTCACCAGCTATGAGCCCAGCTTCTGCCTGAGCGTCAATCCCCCTGTGGGAGCACACTGATCACCAGGGGACAACTCCTGATTTGAGCATCTGCCCCCTGGTGGTCAGTGCATGTCATAGAGACCAGTCGGTCTGCCATTTGGTCAATTTGCATATTAGCCTTTTATTATATAGATTATTTTTTAATCCTCAGCTGAGGACATGCTTATTGATTTTAGAGAGAGGGGAAAGATGAGACAGAGAGAGAAACATTGATCAATTGCCTCCTATCTACACCCTGAATGGGGATCAAACCTACAACCTAGGCATGTGCTCTGACCAGGAATCGAACCTGAAACCTTTTGGTGTACAGGATGACATTCCAACCAACTGAGCCACACCAGCCAGGACTATCTCGCTTTTAGAAAGTCAGCTTGACAATAGACTCAGAATAGCTAACACAATATTGAAGAACAAAGTCAGAGGACTGACACTACCCAACTTAAAGATTTACCATAAAGTTATAGTGATCCAGATGGTGTGGTACTGGTCAAAGAATAGGCTATAGATCAATGGAACAGAATAGAGAGCCCAGAAATAGACTCACACATATATAGTAAAATGATTCTTGCAAAGAAGCAAAGAAAATTCAATGGATAAAGGAGAGTCTTCAATAAATGGTGCTGGGACAACTGAAAGCCAGCAACATGCAAAAAACTGAGGCTAACCATAGAACTTATACCTTTCACAAAAATTAACTCAAAATGGATCATAGTCCTGGCTGGGTGGCTGAGTTAGTTGGAGTGTGTCCTGTACACCAAAAGGTTTTAGGTTCGATCCCTGGTTGGGGTGCATACAGGAGGCAACTGATTGGTGTTTCTTTCTCACATGATGTTTCTCCCTTCCTCTCTCTTTAAAAACCAATTTTAAAAAATATCCTCAGGTGAAGATAAAAGTTGTTTTAATGGATCATAGATCTAAATGTAAAAACAAAACTATAAGACTCCTAGGAGATAGAAGAAAATCTAGGTGGCCTCCTCCCCAGCCTTGCAGCTACGGCTTCTCTCCCCACAGCTCACTCATCACCTCCTCCAGGAAGCCTTCCCTGACCCTCTCCTGATGTAAACAAGCCACCTGTCATTTTCTCCCTGTTTTTTCCAATGACGACCATATATTCCTGAGTTTACAATCTGTCTCCCCCTCTAGAGAGTGTCAGGTCACTGCTGTGTCCCCAGCACTTAGCACACGCCAGGCCCATGAGAGATGCTCAACTAGCACGAGGAACAAAGGCGCCAGGAGCACACACTGGTAGGGTCTTGGGAAAGAAATGGGCGAAGGAGGCCCAGGGGACTGTTTGGACCCGTTGGGCCAGGGCTTCCTCACCTAGCCGGCCCCCAACCAGCTTCCTTTTCGTGGCTCTCCTCGCCCTGCTGCTGCTCCGTGCTCTCCCCCAGCGGCGGTGGCTCCTGGTCCTTGCATTCTGCGTGGGGCATGTCCACCTGTGAGCACAGTCAGCGCTTGAGAGGCCGAAGGAGGGAAGGCGGCAAGTGGTCAGATCCCCTCCTCCCGCCCCTTTGGCCCTGGGCTCCTCCTTGTGACTTAGTGGGGACCCGCAGCCGAGCCAGGGCAGGCACCGTGAGGTGGGGGAAAACTGTGCCCGGAGGACAGAGGCGGGGACACTGGAGGGGCCGGGGTGAGGGCAGAGGCTCTGGGGTGCCTGCGCTCCTAACTGGTATTTGCGTTGAGTCGAGTCCTTCGAGGAAGGAGAAGAGGGAGGAGAAAAGAAGGAAAAAACGGGTGCGGCACATGGGCGTCTGAGCCACTCTCTAAACTGCTTCTGCCACGCGCCATGCGTGGAAGTCTGTCCTTCAGGCCCCGTTCAGAGCGTCAGTCACACCGTTCGTCTATCAGTCAGGCCCCGTCAGTCAGTCAGGAAATCGGGCGCCCGGGCGAGGGTGACCCCCCCTGTTGCCGGGCGAAGGTCCGCGCGGAAGCCCGAGATCGCCGCCGTCCCCTGCCCGTCCTCCCGCCGCCCGCGCGAAGAAAACAAGCGTCGCGTACTCCCTGTCGTTCCATCTTGTCTTTTCCCGCCCTCTCGCACGCGCCCTCTGCGCACGCGCCGGCCCGCGGACCTGCGGGGGCGCGCTCTCCTGGCCTCAAGTCTTCTGGGAACGTGCGCGCGCAACGGGGCGGGTCGACCGTTAATGACCGTTGGGCCCTCTTGGGGCTGCGCGCGCAGCAGGCTCTGCGGAAAGCTTGTGGGGAGGTGGTCTCTGCGCGCGCATGCGTGCTTTTGAGGTTCCGGATCCAACGTGGGTCGAAGGATCTTTTCAATAAAATTTTTTTTAAATTATATTTTATTGATCTGAGAGAGAGACACACACACAGAGAAAGAGAGATATCCATGGGTTGCCTCTGGAACCTGCAACCTGGGTATGTGCCCTGACCCGGAATGGAACCCTTGGTAAAAGCGAGGACGCTCCAACCAACCGAGCCACAGGGGCCAGACCAGGGCTGTTCAATAACAAATTCTGACCTTTGTTGTTCCCTGATTTTGACTTGTCGCCTCTAATAAAAAAGTTCATTCAGTTACCACCTTGAACCACTTACCTGTGAGCTCCAGAACCAGAAGCTCCTTGAAAGCAGGGTGGGCCTGGCCCTTAGAGTTGGACCCATATCTATCTATCTATCTATCTATCTATCTATCTATCTATCTATCTATCTATAAATATATAAAAACCTAAACGACCCTTCAGACCCGTCATCCAGAATGACCTGAACGACCAGTTGCTATGACGCCCACTGACCACCAGGGGGCAGATGCTCAACGGGGGAGCTGCCCCCTGGTGGTTAGCGCGCTCCCACAGGGGGAGCTGCTCAGCCAGAAGCTGGGCTCAGGGCTGGCGCAGCAGCACTACCGAAGGCGAAGGCGGCGAAGGCGGCGAAGGCGGCGAAGGCGGCGAAGGCTGCAGGCTTAGTGGGGCGGGGATGAGCGGGAGCAACGGGGCGCCGGCTTGGAATCCTCCCCGGCTGCCTGCCGCTGGGGCACTGCGACATCCCCCGGGGTCCCGGATGGCAAGAGGGCACAGGCCGGGCTGAGGGAACCCACCGGTGCATGAATCCGTCATTTAATAGTAATAGTAATAACAATAATGCCTTAGTAGTAACAATATTATTGTTGGCACTGAGGAGCCACAGCCTGGGAGAAAATATTTGCAATATGTAAATCTAAGAACGTGTACTGGCATCTACAAAGAACTCTTTCAATAATAAGACAAACCCAAAGGAAAAGTGGGCAAAAGATCTGGATAGGTGTACGCACAGCCCTGAGGGGGAGCACGCTCAGTGTGAAGAACAGCCCCACGGCCTGTTGGGGAGGAATCGGGGTTGGGGGGCTGTGGTTGGGCAGAGGAAGGAGTTGGGGGGCAAGGTGAAGGGTTGGGATTTTGTGCCAATTGATTGGGAAGGAGGTGCGGCCTCCCTGGGACACCTGGGACCGCGTCCACGTGAGGCAGTGGGAATTCCTCCATGTTGCTCAGCCCTCCCCCGGGAGGCTCTGTCCTGAGCCACACACACTGAGCACACATCTTTTTAAAAATATATGTTTTTATTGATTTCAGAGAGGAAGGGAGGAGAGATAGAAACATCAATGATGAGAATCACTGATTGTCTGCCTCCTGCACGCCCCACACTGGGCATCAAGCCCACAACGCGGCGTGTGCCCTGACCGGGAGTCCAACCGTGACCTCCTGGTTCATAGGTCGAAGCTCAACCACTGAGCCACGCTGGCCGGGCGAGGGCACTCATATGACACCTACATTCTGGAAAACATGGATTCGAATCTGGGTTCTGTCTCTTACCATGATGATGACCATAAAACTGCTACTCACTCTCAAATCCCACCTTCATCTACCACCAAGGTGATACAGTCTAAAATATCTGGCTATTGTAGGGGTTTCAGGGATAAAACTTCTGGAACATACCAAGAGTTTAATAAACAATAGCTAACAATATTTTGTGGTAAAGCTACAAGTTAAACAGAATACATCTTCCTACACCATTAGATTTTAAAACTGAAGGACTATCTACTGAGAAAAATCTCAAAGGCTTGCTGTTAAGCATGCACACACAAACACAAACACTCGGAACTCAAAAGCAACTCACAAGATGCAGGAGGATTTTTATGGTGCACCCATCATTTGTATGACTTTCAAAAACATGCAAAAATAAGCCATGACTTGGAATGTAATATATACATGTAGTAAAAATTGTTTAAATATATGAGAAAGACAAACATGGAATTCAGGAGTCGGTAATAACCTCAGCAGGTGTTCAGATTTGACTAAAGCAGGGCTGGGGTGCGTGACCCCTGGGTGTTATTATGCCTTACTTACCATGTCTCCAGCGCACCCTCCCCCCATGTCAGCTCCCGAGGGCAGGGGCCTGAGTCCACTTGCCTACTGCCAAGGCTCATGAACAGTGCTGGCACGTAGGAAGTATGGATTTATTGCATGAGTTATACTTTTCTGTATGACTAAATTATTTGAAATAGAGAAAAAGATTTGATTGAGGAGCCCTTGGGAGATTGGTACCCACGGGGCCCTGGGACCAGTGATGTCCATGGCCCCAGCTGACTTGTCCATTTCACTGGGTGTGCCAGTGGGCTTGTGATCACCCAAGAAACTGTCCACACCTTTTTTTATTAATTGATTTTAGAGAGGAAGGGGGAGAGAGACATGGGCTTGTTGCTCCACTTACTTACGCATTCATTGGTTGATCCTGACCAAAGATGGAACGTGCAACCTTGGTGGATTGGGAAGACACTAACCAACGGAATTACCTGGCCAGGGCTTGTCCACGTTTTCAAAAGTGCACAAGACATGGGGTGAGCAACATGGCAGCTGGGATTTGCTTTTAAATTTTTCTATAGAAACACAGATGAAGCTGAAGTGTGAGATCTCAAACACTCATCAATGGGCTCACAAAGCTGTATCCTATTCATCTATTTTAGGCTCATTTGACATTCTTATGAGAATTTAAAAGAAGCAGGGTGTTTTTGTGTGTGTGTGGGGGGGAGGGCAGTGCTGGAGGGATGAACAGGTGGGGAGCAGACAACTTTCAGGACAGTAAAAATACCATAAGGATGGATACATGTCATCATCCATTTGTCCACACCTATACAATGTACAACACGAACACACCATTGTTCATTCACATGATGTGTCAATGTAGGTTCATCAGTTGTAACAAAAGCACCGCTCTAGTGGGGGTATTGATAGTGAGGGAGGCTGTGTAGGTTGTGGGGGAAGGAGGTACATGGGAAATCTCTGTACCTTCCACTCCATTTTGCTATGAACCTAAAATTGGTCTAAAAAAAGTCTTTAAGCCCTGACCAATGTGGATCAGTTGGCTGGACATTGGCCCATGCACCAGGAAGTTGCCAGGTTAATTCCTGGTCAATGGCACATGCCCAGGTTGCATGCTCAATCCCCAGTAGGGGTGTGCTGATGGATGTTGCATTCTTGGATCGATGTTTCTCTTTCTGAAAGTCAATAAACTATTCTTAAAAAAAAAAAAAAAAAAAGTAAGGGGGGAGAGGGGAGCAGTACGTAGGCAGCGCGTCTTGAGAGGCGAGACCGCGGAACCGCAGCTGAGGCCAATGTAAATCCGAAGGCCTACCCTCTCGCAGATGCCCCATCACCAAACAACTATTGGACCTCATCCAGCAGTCATGTAACTACAAGCAGCTTCGAAAAGGAGCCAATGAGGCCACCAAAACCCTTAACAGAGGTATCCGAGTTCATTGTCATGGCTGCAGACGCACAGCCCCTGGAGATCATCTTGCACCTCCCACTGCTGTGTGAAGAATGTGCCCTACGTGCTTGTGCGCCCCAAGCAGGCACTGGGGCGGGCCTGCGGGGGGGGTCTCAGGCCTGTCATCACCTGTTCTGTCACCACGAAAGAAGGCTCCCAGCTGAAGCAGCAGATCCAGTCCATTGAAAGGCTTAGTCTAAACCGATAGCCTCTGCCACATTCTCTCTTGCCTCCTCCCCCTGGCGTTGTGGATCATATTGTCTATGTTACCATGTAGGATTTCCAGCTACCTTCTATTGTTATAAAATATTTTATATTTGTAGTAAATCTTTTTATATTTTTTTGGGGAAAAAAGTAAGTGGGGGTGGGGCAGCTTTTAAAAGCTTAGCTTGCTTGCCCTCCCAAATGTCTGTCCCAAGGGGTAAGGGGTCTGTTTCTTTCACCTAGAAGAGGGCCTGGCACCAGTAACTGATCAGTGTTTGAAAGCGCTCATCTTTTCCAGGGAGGACTGGCTGAAGCTGACCAGGAGGCCCTGAGGATCCATGGCCCCCAATCCAACACCCCTCACACTAGCACCCAAGTTTCCTCCCATCAAGCCACACCCTGAGCTGGGGAGAGCCAACAGGACCCCAGCACTCCTAAGGAAAGGCACCGGATGAAGGTAACTGCCCACTTTATTAGCCAGCAGCCACCTGCAGGGCTCCCTAGGGCCCACCCATCAGAACAAATGGGTTACCTGCTCCCCTGCCCCTGGAACCCTGGGGCGGGTGGGGAAGAGGAGATACCAGGAACAGGGAGATAGCCTCACAGAGGCCTCATAAATACAAAGGGGTCCACTGGCCAGGGAAAGAAGGGCTGGGCAGCAGGGGCTCAGGAGGGTGGCCTGTCCAGGGCGGCCCATGTCATGTTGTCTCCTGTGTCTGTGGGGACCCTCGTTCGACATCCAGGCGGCATAAGGGGCTGTCATACACCATCTGCAGGTTCACCTTGTGGCCTACCAGCTCACGGATATTGTTGATGTTGTATTTGATCATCGTTGGGCTTGAGGGAAAGAGGGGACATGCTTTAACACTAGGTCAGGTCCTGTTCTCTGATCAGAACTTCTCTGAGGGCTCCCACCTTCCTCAGAATGGAAGCCCCAAGTCCTCCCATAGCCCATAAGGCCCTGCACAATCTGCCCTATCACCCACTTCTCTACCCCTCACTTTCTCCCTCCAAACACAGCAGGCACACTTCAGCCTCATGGCCTTTGCACTGGCAATTCCCTCTGCCTGGAACGCCCCTCCCCAGATATCCTCCCATGTCATCCACCACCAGTCTGCTAGCTGCCACCTCCTCTGTGAGCCCTTCCCTGACAACCTCCTCTCCTTAGCCCTTCCTGCAGGCACACTCTAGGCATTATTTATTAAATTTACTTGTCATTCTTCTCACTTCACTAGGAACTTAACTTCACAGAAGCAGGGGTGTGTGCACAGAACAGAGCACACAGCAGGTGCTCACTAAAGTTTGTCAATGAACGAATGGATGGTGCTGAAGATCTACAGGACTCCACGCCTGGCAAGTCCCCTAAACAAAGCAGCCAAATGCGTGCTAAGTGGGTTGGGCACTCACCGCTCCAAGGAGAGGCCCCAGGCAATGACTGACACATTCTCGGGGAGCCCCATGGGCAGCAGCATTTCGGGCCGGAAGAGCCCAGAGTTCCCGACCTCCACCCACTTCTTCAAGCCTGTGAGGGCAGGAGAAGGATGAGCAACTCATGTGGGTGATGTTGGGCTTGGCAGGGAGCTTGGGAGGCAAGATGTGGGCTTGGCAGTGAGGGGACCGGGGCTAAGAGGGGGAAGCCTCAGACCTCCCTCCCTGCCACAGCAGCGGGTCCCACTTGACCTTGGTGGTAGCTGAACACCTCCATGCTGGGTTCGGTGTAGGGGTTGTAGGCTGGCTTAAAGCGCAACTGGGTGATACCTGGGTGGAAGATAAGGCTGGTGACCCAGACATCCTCCTGCGGCCCCACCACCGCCACCTGCCCTGGTCTGCCTGCTCACCTAGCTTGGTGAAAAACTCCCGAAGGACGCCCATGAGGTGGCCCAAGGTGAGGCCATGGTCAGCCACAACACCCTCGATCTGGTGGAACTCGGCCAGGTGAGTGGCATCCAGGGTTTCATTCCGGAACACACGGTCGATGGAAAAGTACTTGGCTGGTGTGAAGGGTTTCTGGAGATGACAGGCAGGTCAAGTCATGTGTCAGAAGGTCAGTATGACAGTCCCCTCTCTGTCCCCATGCTACCCAGGCCCAGCTGCACCTTTTGGGCCAGGCGGTAGAGGGCACGAGCACTGGCTGCCGTGGTGTGTGTACGCAGCAGATTTTTCCGGGCCTCGTCCAGCTTCCAATTGTACTTGTACCTTCAGGAGGAAATCCGAAGTCCATACTGATGCCCTCGGGCTCCCAACTTCCTTTCCCCGAACACCCCAAAGTCCTGGTCCTGCCTCACCCTTGTGAGCTGTAGCCACCATGGGAGTGGATCCGCTTGACCCTATGGACGTAGTCCATAGGGAGCTGCAGGGCCTCGGCTGGATCTGGGAAGGACAGAGCATCGTCGGGTCAGTCAAAAAGCATTTCTCAAACAGCCACTGCACAGAGGACAGACAGTGACAGTTGCAGCTTCCGCCCTCACCTGTCATTGCAGCCAGAGAGCATCTGGGAACACCTAAGCCAGTCACATCCATCTCTGCCCAGAAACTTCCAGTTCCCATTTCAATGGGAGAAAAAGTCAAAGTCCTCTCTGTGGTCCCCAATCAACTCCCAGTTCTCATCCACACACTCCTAATTCATCACTTCCTTTAGTCACAGAGTCTCCCAGCTGTAAGCACACCAGGCTCATTTGAACCTCAGGGCCTTTGTACTGGCTATTCCCTCTGCCTGGAACATCCCTTCTCCAGATATAATTCCCTCCCTCACCTGGGTTGGTCTTTGCTTAAGCAAAGACATCCTATATAATAAAACCCTAATATGCAAATCAACCAAATGGCAGAACCACTGGTCGCTGCTATGACGCACACTGACCACCAGCTGGGGGTGGGGGTGGGGGGGCGGGGAGCAGCTCCTGCGTTGAGCGTCTGCCCCCGATAGGGAGGCTACCAGTGGGGGCAGGGGGGCAGGGTCAGCCAGCAGGGGCACAAGGCGGGTGCCAGCAGGGCGGGGGGGTGGGGGACGGACGACGATGGACCGGAGGCCGATCGCCCCACAGATCAACCCTGATTGCTGGCCAGGCCTAGGGACCCTACCCTATATATGAGGAAGTCTCTTAGATTTAAAAATTAAAACCTGGCAAGGCTACTCTAACACTGAAAAAACAGGATGATGCAGCGATGACATGCATGGACTCTGGCTTGCACATTTTGTGGCCAGCCCTGATTCTGATACTTATAACTGTGCGACAAAGCCAATTACTTAAGGATCATGTTATGTACTACTTTTTATAATCAGGGCAAAAAAAAAAATGCAGCTACCCATACAACAGCAAGATGCCTTTCACCTGTATAAAAAGTATGGTCACTGGTGCATGCAGAATCCTGGATTGCGAGGGATGTCTGATTGCCAGTTTAGGCCAGTTAGACATCCCCCAAGGACACAGGCCAGGCTGAGGGACAACCCCCACCCCCCCCCCCGCCCCCGCCTGCACGAAATTCATGCACCGGGCCTCTAGTATATATATATGTATTTATTTATATTGAATTCTCACCTGAGGAAATGTTTCTATTGATTTTTAAAGAGGGGCAGGTGGGAGAGAGATATAGACACATTGATTGGCGGCCTCCCACTTGTGCCTGACCCCGACCATGACCAGGGATCAAATCTGCAACCCTTTGGTGCACCGGTCAACACTCTAACCACTGAGAAACATCAGCCAGAGCTATATATTTTTTAAAAATTCATTTCAGCCGAAACCGGTTTGGCTCAGTGGACAGAGCGTCGGCCTGTGGACTGAAGGGTCCCAGGTTCGATTCCGGTCAAGGGCATGTACCATGGTTGCGGGCACATCTGTGCAGGAGGCAGCTGATTGATGTTTCTCTCACATCGATGTTTCTGACTCTCTCTCTCCCTTCCTCTCTGTAAAAAAATCAATAAAATATATTTTTTAAAATAATTCATTTCAGCCCTAGCTGGTTTGGCTCAGTGGATAGAGCATTGGTCTGTGGACTGAAGGGTCCTGGGCTCAATTCCGGTCAAGGGCACATACCTCAGTGGCAGGCTCCTCCCCGGCCCAGGCCCTGGTCAGGGTGAGTGCAAGAGTCAACCAATCAATGTGTTTCTCTCACATCAATGTTTCTCTCTGTCTTTCCCTCTCTCTTCCACTCTCTCTAAAATCAATGGGAAAATATCCTCAGGTGAGGATTTAAAAAAAAAATGATTTCAGAGACAGGAAGGGGGGAACATCATTGTTGTTTTCTTATGCATTTATTGGTTGCTTTATGGATGTGCCCTGACCAGGGATTGAACCTGCAACCTTGGTGTAATGGGACATCACTCTAAACAACTGAGCCACTGGGCTAGGGCAGCAAAGACTTTTTAAAAAATTGACAGCTCCTTCCCCATGCCATTTCCTCCCTTTGCATTTACTGCCATCTTGCATTACTGAACTTATAGCTTACTCAGGATTTAATACATGTCTCCCCCACCACGATGTAGATTACCAGGGCAAGGACTTCTATTCCATTCACGGCTGTGACCCAGGTGTTTATGAGACCTTGGCACAGAGGAGCTCAGTAACCATTTGATTTGGGAATATGTAAATTCTTAACCTCCTCCTGATGGGGAAGACAACAACCTTTGTGGAAGTCATTTCATATAGTATTAAGAATTGTGAGGAAAAGAAATGAATGGGAACCAAGGTTGAAGGTTAAGGTGAAGGACTTTTAGAACACGGGGACAAACGCACGTCAGGATGGACTCTGAGATGATGATATGTGAATGGACGTTTGATGCTGGAGCCCACCATAAAGGTCCAGGAGAAAACAGTTCTCAGCAGAAGGCACAGCACAGGCAAATGCCCAGAGGTGGTCAAGAGGGCCAGTGGGAGGAGGAGACCACAGAAGCTGGCATGACTAGCACACACAAGCCTTGCTGGCCATGCTGAGGAGGATGGAATTCATTTTGTAAAATGGTATACCACCCCAAAAGGCTCTACCCAGGCCCAGCACCTCTGATGGCACCCCGGGGCCCATTCACCTTTCAGGAAGAAGGTGTCATGCTGGTCTCGTGCTGGGTGCTGCTGGGGCTGGAAGAGTGCATCAAAGTTCCAGAAGGAGCTCTCGATGAAGTTGTCGGTCGGCATCTCGGTGAACCTGGCGGGAGATGTGGCCTGACTACCCTGCCCTGAGGCGGCTGGCCCGGCCCCACCTCTGGCCCCTTGCTCACCCCATCTCCAGGAAGATCTGCCGGAACTGGGTGCGAACTTTCAGCAAGGGGTGTAGGTGGCCACTGTCTGGGAGGACGCCACGGGCTGAGAAATTGTAGGACTTGAAGGGCCGGTCCCGCCAGGAGCCACTGTGGGTGGGGATGCAGGGTACATGGGCCTGGTGGGGACTGCCCACCCCTACACCCCACTGACCCCTGACCCTGGGGCTGCCCCTACTTGGAGATCATCTCTGGGTTCAGCTCTGCTTCCTGCTTAGAGATGCTGGTGCTGAAGGCACTGCCTTTGCTCACCCAGTAGGTCTTCAGGGTCCTATGGCCAGAGGAGGGAAGGGGATATGACACCACTGTCAAGTTCTAAGAAGCTTCCATTCATCTCCCATATGATGCTGACCCCAACACAACCCGCCAAGTCACTCTGCTTTATTTTCTTCCTGATATTTACTGTCACCTAAAAATCCTTTTATTTGGCCCCCACATACGTCCTGAGTTCATTCACTTATTCATTCACCAAACACTTATTGGGAACACACTGTGTGCCAGAGCCCATTCTATGCACTAAGCATACAGCTGGGAGTGATAATAATAGGTAAAGTTTAGGTTAATAAAGTTATCCTATGCCAGCTCTGTTCCATTGAAGTCACCTCACAATCTTGTGAAAAGGGGCCATTTTACAGATGAAAAAACTTGAGTCCTAGAAAGATCAGGTGACTTGGCCACGGTCACAGAGTTAGAAAGTGGCAGAGCCAGGACTTGCATTGGGCAGTCCAGCTCCATTCAGTGTCTACTCAAAGGGGAGGCAGCCCTGGGAGAGCAGAGAACCCAGCTGTCCAGGTCCCAGCATTCAACTAATTTCAGGCAGGGTTTAGAACTGTGAAAGAAATAAACAGGGGAAATGAGACAGACTAGGTGAGTGGCTTTTGTGGGAATCGCAGGCAGAAAAGGTGGCCCCTATAAGGTGACACATGAACAGAAGTTGGATGCTGGAACGTGCCTTGAAGATCAGCAGGAAGGTCATTCTCGGCAGAAGGCACAGCATGTGCCATAGCCCTAGGTGGCATGAACCTGGCCTGTCTGCTTCACAACCACAGTGTGAAGAGGGGCTGGGAGGGACTTACAGAACCTCGGCCCAGGGTGTCCAGAACAGCTCTCCTTTCCCTTCTCCCACTCCAGGCCACACAGGTGACATGGGTCTGAGACTGAAGGTAGCAGCCACTCACACTTCGGTCAGCAGTTTCCTCTTCTTGAGTTCACTCCTTTCTTTCTCACCCAGCTTCTCAGCCTGTCCACCCCGGACAAGCTGGAGCCGCCGTTGCACCTCATCCTCCACGCTGTCCACCTGCCACGAGGATGGGACAATGGTTAGGAAGGGCTGTGAGGACCAGAGGCCCACCTGCCTGCCCACAGGGACTCACCACTCGGAACACCCGGGGCCCATCAGCAGCACTCTTGTCCACACGGATCCACTTGTTGGACATGGCCTTGCTGAAGCCCACCTTGCCACTGGGCAGTCGCTGAGGGAGCAAGGCTACAGTGAGGGGGACACAAGGGCCACCTTCACCCCATCACCTCCCTAAGCCCTACCATCCCCTCCCCGGACCCTACCATGAGCTCACTCTGGGGCAGGCCCTCTGGAGGGACACTATGAAACACCCGGGCCTCATGGCTGCCCTCCCGGTCAATCTCCTGGCCCTCTGCAGTAAGCTCCCAGTGCTTGGTGGAGCGTAGCTCAGCCTCGATGATCTGCAGGAGAAAGGAGGCACAGGTAGGGACAAGGTTCAGAGCTGGGCACCCCCTTGCCGCAGCACTGAAGCCAAGATCAAAGCACAGCTCCTAAAGCTGGCTTCACATCTCAGCTACACCACTTCCCAGCCAAGTGATTTAACTCTTGCTGAGCCTCAGTCTCCCTTCTATGACACAGGGACAACAATAAATACTGTTCATACCTCCCAGGGTGAGGTAAAGTACTAAGGGTGTCCTGGCAGAAGACAAATTCTGTCACTTTTGAAGCTGGAAAGAAAAACGTATTTTTTAACTTGGGGAAGATTTTAAAGAACTCAGATGAACTGATTTGCCTTCACATTTGCATCTCAATGCCTAAAGTGTCAGAGAAAGGCCTGGAGGTCAACATCACACAGGGGAACTTAAAGCTCTGTGATTAGGATGGGGTTCAGGTCACACAGTGGCAAGGCTGGGTGGGGCCCACAGGTCCTCCTAGTTCCCCCTTTATTCTAATTCCCAGCTCTGACCTTGGAAAGGTGCTCAACCTCCCTGAACAAGTTTTCTTATCCATGAGAGCAAGGTGTGGTGGGCTCTACGTCAGAGGATTGTCAGTTTCACACCAGTCAAGATACTATCACCCCACACACCATACATAGCTTCAATCCCTCCTTGGAACTGACAACCTTGGACTCTGCAGCCTGACCACTGTGGACGAAAGGGGCCACATGCTAACCTGACAAGCTCAGGGGAGGCCTGGATGACAATCTTGCAAACTCAGAGACCTAAAATAACCACAAAAGATGGTCTGAAAATTAAATATTTAAGTATAAACAGATTATAGTGGGTAGTCATGACCTAGGCCAGTATTTTCCCTGACAAAGATCAACTTAGATCTTTACTAAGATAACATATCTGTGAAATGTCTGGGTAACTAGTAACTTCCCTTTTTAGGACTCCTCAGGGCACAACAAATGGCACAGAACATTCCCTCATTGTTATTATCAAGTTAATCCTCAACTGTTAACTCTGTTAAACTATCCCGTATACATCTACTTAAAAGAAGCCTATGTACATCATTTCACTTTTTATCCTATAATCTATGCCCAATGGATTTCATGTAACCCACCTACATCCCTTTCATTTGATTACAATGTATAAGTACAGATATAACCCGCCATTCTCCGGAGCATTATCTCAATTCGTTGAGGCCCTGCTTCGCTGCGACAGTTTGGCTCAAATTCACAAAAATTCTCTACAGGTTTCAATGGTTTTTTTAAAATGTTAACACCACCTAATTTCAAATACAGATTTGCCTGTCTCTTCTAGTGACACTGCTCAAGTTATTGCTCAGTACTTAGGAGTGGTCACATCTGCAAAATGGGGATAATAACACTACCATCATCCTATGATCATGGCAAGGATTGAATGATAAATAAAGTAGAGACCAGAGTGGGGCACAGGAGGTAAGTTTGATGAATGAACAGCCCAGACCTCTCTTCTATGTCCTCCCCTCATGGATCCAGCCTCCTGGGTGGCCCATGGGCCCCTCAGCATCCTCCCCTTGTGACTCCATTACCCTTCACTTATCCAAATCAGAAGACTGGGCTCCATTTGTGCTCCCCTTGCCTCTCCCGAGACACCTCTTCATTCCAGCTGCCTCCCTACAGCCAGACACCAGGCCCTCTGGTTTGGGGATGTGCCAGCCTCTGCCCTCATCCCCTCATCTTAGATCTTGCCCCCGCCAGTCGTTCCCAAGAGTGATGAAGGCGACACACACTGGGGACTAGCTCCAGCTCCTGTTATGGCTCTCCAGTACCCTGTGAGAGACCTACCTGACCTTGCAAATTCTGGCTCTGCTGTCTCTCTCACCCCACACCCTCTCCCCCTCCCCCCAACTGATCCTCTGGGTGCCATGGCTTTCCTCCTCAAGGCAGAGACCCAACTGTGCGGTCACTTCCTCTGGGATGCTCTCCCTGACTCCCAAGGCTGGGCCAGCTGTTGTCTCTGGGTTCTCCAGCACTCTAGTCCCGAGAGTACCTCCCCCTTGAGATCGCAGTCTCCGTGAAGGCAGCGATCCTGTCTTCCTTCTCCACCATAGTAACCCCCCCCCCGCACCCCTGCCCCAAGGCTGCTTATCCCCTCAAAGGACGTTTTCTGCAAGAGGCAGGTCGGTGCGCCCCGGCCCTTATTCGTTCCTGACTCCCTGCCTGCGCACCCGGAGTTGAACACTTAGGGTTACCCCCTAACTAGGTCTGAGGGCGTTTGGCCTGGAGGCACCAGGGTCCTCCTGGCAAGGGAACTCCAGGTGCCAAAGCGTGGAGGCCCGGCTCACCTCGCCCAGCGCCTGCAGGCTCTTCACGGCGCCCACCACGGCCTGGTGCTCCACGCCCAGCTCGGCCGCCAGCTCCGCGCTGTCCAGGCCGCCATCGACCGCCTCCAGCCGCCGCAGCAGCACTTCTGCCACCGGGCCATCCGCCATGATTATTCCCTGCGCGCAAAGCGTGTCCCGGCTCCAGGGCCCGAAACACCGGAAGCGGAGCCACCGGAAGCGGAACCGGCGCTGGAGCGTGCGCCGCCATCTTGAAGGCGGCTGGTCGTCCTGTAGGGCTCAGGGCGTTGCCATCTTGAGTGTGTCAATTGAACCTCAAAGCGTGGACTCAGTCTTTTTTTTTTTTTTCCCCCTCAGTCTTTACCTCCGCTCGAGCTGGACTTGTGGTGTCTGCTGGACTGGAGAGGTCAAATTGATTGACCTAAAGGACAGAGTCACAGCATTGTTTTAAGTTTTATCCAGCCCCACCTGCAGCAGGCTGTATGACCTTGGACTTCCTCCTTCTCTCGGCCTTGGAGCCCTTAATCCTTCTGGGATTCTCTTACCCTGTAGAAGAACTGTGGGTGGTGGGCTCCAGAGCTAACCATTCTGCTGATATCAACTACTTTAAAATTTTCAGAGAGAGGCTGGGTAGGGACCATCCCCATTTAAAGAGGGGGGAGGGACCCACCTAATAATATAGTCCAAGTTATAGTTATAGCAGCTACCTGGACATCCACCTGTGTGCCCAGCCCAGTGTTAAGTGCTTCAGGTGTGTTATTTCATTTTCCCCAAAACTTTTTGATGTAGATATTGATATAATCCCCATTTCGCAGATGTGAAAACTGAGGCTCAGAGGGTACTATGATTTGTGCATGGTTTATAAGGAGCTGGTAGGGATGGAATCAGAAATTGTAATCACCCCAGATCCCCAAAACTTTTTGATGTAGATATTGATATAATCCCCATTTCGCAGATGTGAAAACTGAGGCTCAGAGGGTACTATGATTTGTGCATGGTTTATAAGGAGCTGGTAGGGATGGAATCAGAAATTGTAATCACCCCAGATCCCATCCAACTCCCTACCCTATGCTCTGAGGAGATCAATGCCAGGGCAATAATGCATGGTCTAAATCAGTGCTGGCCTATAGATATGTAATGTAAAGCACAAATGTAATTTAAAATGTTCTAGTAGCAATGTTATAAACAAAATGGGTGCCCCGATCGGTTTGGCTCAGTGCATAGAGCATCGGCCTGCAGACTGAAGGGTCCCAGGTTCTATTCCAGTCAAGGGCATGTACCTTGGTTGCAGGCACATCCCCAGTAGGAGGTGTGCAGGAGGCAGCTGATCTATGTTTCTCATCGGTGTTTCTAACTCTCTATCCCTCTCCCTTCCTCTCTATAAAAAAAATCAATAAAATATATTTAAAAAACAAAAGGGTGAAATTAATGTGAAGAACTAACCAAATCTGATATGTCCATTTGTCACTTAAATACTTTATAACATTTCTTTATTTTATTTATTTTTTAATCCTCACCTGAGGGTATTTTTCCATTGATTTTTAGAGAGTGGAAAAGAGAGGGAAAGACAGTGAGAAAAAAAAGAAAGAAAGAAAGAAAGGAAGGAAGGAAGGAAGGAAGGAAGGAAGAAAGAAAGAAAGAAAGAAAGAAAGAAAGAAAGAAAGAAGAAAGATGTGAGAGAAACACATCGATTGGTTGCCTCCTACAGGAGCCCCAACCAGGGCCCAGGCCAGGGAGGAGCCTGCAACTGAGGTCCGTGCCCTTGACCAGAATCGAACCTGGGACCCTTCAGTCTGCAGGCTGACCCTATCCACTGAGCCGAACCAGCTAGGGCAACACTTTATAACATTTCTAATGAAATGTTTTACATTCTTTTTTCCATACTAAGCCTTGAAAATGTGATGTGTATTTTACATTTACATTTCAGTTCAGACCAGCCACATTTCAAATGGTCAACAGTCCCATATGGTCAGTGAAGACTACTAGACAGCACAAGTACATTGTAATCCCAGGTCTGCCATTTATGTCACTCGGTCAAATCTCTTAATCTTTCTGTTTCAGTTTCCTCATCTGGATGGGGATAATATGAGCCCAGCTTACTGTAAGAATTGTGAAATAGTGCCTACACATGTATGCAGTATTTGTTAATACTAAATTGAGTGTGGATTGTGTGTCAGGCACTATTCTAAGCAGTATGCCTTTACTCACTTAACCATCACAATTGTTATTTGAACCTAGAAAATGGGGTTACTAATACTCCCCCAATCATGACCCTACAGTGAAGTCCTGATTAAAAAAAAAAAAAATCAGAATACATTCCTCAAAGTCCCTCCTTTCCTTCAAAGCACTTTTCCCATTACAAAAAAAAAAAAAAGTCCTCAAGAGTCCTTCCTTCTACCACAGATCAAGTGGGTTTTAAGCCTGTTCTGTGCCAGGTGCTGCAGGACACCCGGGAATGGTGAAGTGAACAAGACGGCACAGAGTCTACCCTCAGACAGGAAACACCAAACTCGTGTCCATGGCACTTAGTGGAAGGGAGGGCAGACAGGAGGGTCAGTGGCAGGCCTGGAGTGATCACCCCAGACTTGGGACTCCTTCTGAGGGGGCCAGGTTGGGCCATACAGCCTGGGGGGCGGGGCAGAATCCCATCTTCTCCAAAACCCCTCAATCCTCCCTTTTCTGAATTCCCACCACTAGTGGGAAAGCTCCCCAGCCCTGCCCTGTTGCCAGGATTCCCCAGCTCCCCCCATTCCTCAGTTCACTCCCAAGTTCCCAGATCCGGGGCCTTTTTGTTCAGAGTTTGGGAAACCCCCTCGCCCACCTCCTTCCTGAAGACTAGAGGCAGGCAGCTGGTGTTCCACACTGTCAGACATCTGACTCTGGCTTCAGAAGACTCTGGACTCAGGAGTCCTGCCTCTCTCCCTTAGATCTTATCTTCTTTACCATCTGTCTACTTTCTTCCTCTCCAACGGAACCCCCTGCTCTCTCTCATCTTTGGCCGTTTAATTGCAAAAGCCAGGCCGTTTGTGGAAGACCACAAAGCAGCGACCCCTTTCATTTACTGGGGACGGGGTGGGGGTGGGGGTGGGGGCGGGGTAGTCAAGGAGAGGCAGGCTGTAATTAGGGTGACAACCTTACCGGGCTCTAGCAATCACAGCCTATAGTCACATCTTCGAGCCTTCTGGGCTTCCTTCCCTGTCCCAGGATATCCTAAAAGCTTTGAAAGCATTTCTACAGGACAGCCGCTGCCCAGGGTCGCTCTTCCCGGCCTCTCAGGAGCTCCTGTGACTTTGGAGAGGCTAAGTGGCTTGCCCCAGGTCACGCGGCAGCAGTCGTCCAGGGTGCCAGGCACGAGGGACCGCAGAGGGGAGAGCTAGAATTCTCTCTGCATGACCGTGGCGCCGGGGTGAAGTGTGAAGTGAAGACCCAGAGCCCAAGCCCTTGGTGCCCTCTGCTTCATCCTGGGGGTGGAGCAATAGGTGCGGTGGGAGAGGGACAGAGGCTGAGAGAGACGGCGCCTCGTATGGGGTGCTCTCCAAATGCAGGATAGAACACCTTGCTCACACCTCCCTGCAGAGGGGATAGGAGGAGGGAAGGCTGGAGCAGGGTCCTAGTCCTGCGGGATGACACCTGCGCTCTCGCGCGGGTTCTTTAAACGCCCGGATCCTGAGCTAAGCGCGCGAGCGAGGGCGGGGTTGGACCAAAGTCTGGTCACATGACCTGGCCCGAGGGGCTGGAGGCCCCTACCCCACCGGTGGGAGTCCCCCACAACGCGTGGTCGACCCTCATTGGCCAGTGGTGCGGCCAATAGAAATCGGCCATCTGGGAACCCAGCGTTCCGAGGCACAGCCTAACATGCTGAACTGAGGAAGGCCCAATGGAAAGTCAGAACCGTGGCTTCTAACCAATGAAAAGGCATGAGGGGCGGGCTAAGAGGTAGGGCCAGGTTGGTTTGAAGGGCGGTCGTGTATAAAAACGCACGGCCAGCGGCAGCGCCTGTCCCTGCTGCAGAGCTGCTTTTTGAGAGGTGACTTAAAGGGCCCGCTTTGCGCCGCCGCCCCCTCGGCCCGCCATGCTGCTACCCGTGCCGCTGCTGCTCGGCCTTCTCGGCCTCGTCGCTGCCGAACCCGCCGTCTACTTCAAGGAGCAGTTTTTGGACGGAGGTAACGCCTGGCCCCGCCTCGAGGCCGCTCCGACGACGCGACCGGCCCCCCAGCCCAGATCTGCGTTGTCGCCTGTAATTACTGCTCAGAGGGCCAACACGGTGGCCTCGGGGACTAGAGCCGCAGGCGATACTTCTTTTCCGCGTCCCTGGGGAGTATGGAGGGCGCAACGGCCTCCCGCGGCGGGAGTTGGGGTTCGTCCGAAGATATCTTAAGCTACAGGAGGTGTCAAACTGGAGGTTGGGGTCGGGCACTCGGGGAATTTCCTGCCTTGTCTGCAGCAGTTTGTCGATATGTTTGGGCGGCCGCGGAGGGGGTTGGGGGGCGGGGAGGAATCAGCACAGCCACAGTGACCTGCCCCTCTGATACTGTAGACGGGTGGACCGACCGCTGGACCGAATCCAAACACAAGTCGGATTTTGGCAAATTCGTCCTCAGTGCCGGCAAGTTCTATGGTGACCTGGACAAGGATAAAGGTAAGAGCCTGGAGCTGGGTGCTGAGATTCAGGAGGACCTCCTGGAGGAAGCCCTAGTCACTGACGGCCAGGGCATCCCCAGGAGCAGGGCAGGCAGAGGAAGGGGAATGGCTGTCTGTAGCTTTGATTCTTAGGGTCCCTGGGGATTGGGGCCAGCTGTGACCTCACTACTGTCCTCTGCTAGGGCTGCAGACGAGCCAGGATGCCCGCTTTTACGCCTTGTCTGCCAGATTTGAGCCTTTCAGCAACAAGGACCAGACGTTGGTGGTGCAGTTTACTGTGAAACATGAGCAGAACATCGACTGCGGGGGCGGCTATGTGAAGCTATTTCCAGATACTTTGGACCAGACTGACATGCATGGAGACTCTGAATACAACATCATGTTTGGTGAGGGGCCCCGCCCTGTTGCTGACCTCTGATTAGAGGGAGACGGACCCATCCATGGGTTCCTTGTAGCCCATGAAAAGTAGTCCTGAGAGCCTAGGAAATACATTGTCAGACTTTCCTTTGAAGAGGAAACTGAGGGGGTAGTCACAGCAGCAAATTGTTGCATTGTTATTGTTGATCTAAGGCTGTTAATTTGTGAGATCTTATGTAGGTGTTTTCCAGTTTTACAAGTGAGAATACTGAGTTCTAGAGAGTGATTTTTGGTGTGTTTTTAGAAAAAATATATTTTATTGATTTTTTTACAGAGAGGAAGGGAGAGGGAGAGAGAGTTAGAAACATCCATCAGCTGCTTCCTGCACACCCCCCACTGGGGATGTGCCGGCAACCAAGGTACACGCCCTTGACCGGAATCGAACCTGGGACCCTTCAGTCCCCAGGCTGACGCTCTATCCACTGAGCCAAACTGGTTAGGGCGATTTTTTTTTTTTTTCAGTACTCCATTCATTGTCCCTTAGAGATAGTCAAGGTCTGAATATTTTGAGTCTTAATAAACCTGAGTTTAAGAGTCAAGCTTTCCTTTTGTAAAGAGGGGTGGGAGGCCTGGCAATGGTGGGCCACCTCTGACCCTTAACTGGACCTGCTTCTCACCTAGGCCCTGACATCTGTGGCCCTGGGACCAAGAAGGTTCACGTTATCTTCAACTACAAGGGCAAGAACGTGCTCATCAACAAGGACATCCGTTGCAAGGTGTGCCTGGGGGTGGTATCAAATGGCTGCCTGGGGTAGGCTCAGAGGCCAGTCCAGTGAGCAGGGCCACTCATCTCCTGCCTTCTTCAGGATGATGAATTCACACACCTGTATACACTGATCGTACGGCCCGATAACACCTACGAGGTAAAAATTGACAATAGCCAGGTGGAGTCTGGCTCTCTGGAGGATGATTGGGACTTCCTGCCACCCAAGAAGATAAAGGATCCTGATGCTTCAAAGCCTGAAGACTGGGATGAGCGGGCCAAGATTGATGACCCTACAGACTCCAAACCTGAGGTTGGTGCTTGGGCAGGGGCTTCCCACTATAGAGGGGTGGTGGAGAGCTGGGATGGCTTTGACCTCCTCGTGTACTCTTAGGACTGGGACAAGCCCGAGCACATTCCTGACCCCGATGCTAAGAAGCCTGAGGACTGGGATGAAGAGATGGATGGAGAGTGGGAACCACCAGTGATTCAGAACCCAGAATACAAGGTGGTCTTTTTTTTCCCCCTATGTTTCTGATCTGGGCACTACCGGGAGCACCTGCTGCCCTCGTCAGTGAATCAAGACCAGCAGATTCTCTCCGAGAACTCTAGCACACCAGGATAATAACTGTCAAGATGTGACTCTATAGTCTCGGGACAAGGTGTTCTTGGGGGGCTCCAAGCAGAGCGGGTACATAGTGGGGAGCACACTGACTTCCACTCACCTTCCAGTTTCCTTCTCCTTCCGCAGGGCGAGTGGAAGCCCCGGCAGATTGACAACCCAGATTACAAGGGCACTTGGATTCATCCAGAGATCGACAACCCCGAGTATTCTCCTGATAGCACTATCTATGCTTATGAAAACTTCGCCGTTCTGGGCCTAGACCTTTGGCAGGTGCGATACAGAGGGAACAGGAGGATCCCTAGGGGACCTCAAGTGCTCAGAATCCCCAGGAGGAAAGGGACAAGGGTGGGATTCATTCCTAGGCAGGTGTGAGCCTAAAATGGTGCTTTTTCTGAAGAATTTCCTGGTTTATATCACAGGACCTTCCCCTTCCCCCCTCCCACACACAAACCTCTTTGAGGTTCTGTATACTTTGTGCCAGGCACTTCTTCAAGAAACTTTATCTAAACCAACTCATTAACTGCTCCAATGACCTAAAAAGTGGTTAGATAGTCACATTAAAAAATAAGCTTCAGAGGGACCACATTTTTTCTTTTTGTTCAGTGATGTACTCCTTCTGTGCCTAGAACCTGACACATGGTAGGTACTAGAAAAATATATGCAAAAGGGGGTGAGACCCCATTATATAGATGAAGATACTAAAATGCGGAGAATTCACCAGTCCAAGGTCATATAGGTTTTGAACCCAGTCAGCTTGTTGTTGTTTTTTAATCACAATGTTAGGCTGTGGCAGTGTGCAGTGGTTATGGAACCTGAGGCCAGGGCCACGGAGTGTCCCCACTCTGACCATCCTTCCATCTATCATCCTTCTCCCCAGGTCAAGTCTGGTACCATCTTTGACAACTTCCTCATCACCAATGATGAAGCGTATGCCGAAGAGTTTGGCAACGAGACGTGGGGAGTCACAAAGGTGGGACAAGTGTCCATTCCTGGGTTGAGGGGTGGACAGGGCAGGCAGGTGGGGGGCCAGGCCTTGAGTTTGTGGTCTGTGTGCAGGCAGCAGAAAAGCAAATGAAGGACAAGCAGGATGAGGAGCAGAGACTGAAGGAGGAGGAGGAGGACAAGAAGCGCAAGGAGGAGGAGGAGGCAGACAAAGACGACGATGAGGACAAAGATGAAGATGAGGAGGACGAAGATGATAAGGATGAGGATGAGGATGAAGATGCTGCTGCTGGCCAGGCCAAGGATGAGCTGTAGGGGCCACACCATCGCTTCCAGGGCTGGACTGAGGCCTGAGCGCTCCCGTCACAGAGCTGGCCGCGCCAAATAATGTCTCTATGAGACTGGAGAACTTTCCTTTTTTCCAGGCGGGTTCCAATTTGGGGTAGATTTTGGTATTGTTCCCGCCCTCCCCCTTTTTTTTATTGGTGTTTTGTCTCTGATTCTCTGTCGGCCCCCATCTTTTTTGACATCTTTGCCTTCTTCTGTCCCCTTCTCCCCTTTAGATCCCTTAGTTCCCCTTCCAACCTTGGGGCATGTGGGGTGTGGAGTAGCCCCAGGCCCAAGATTTCATCTGTTCTCCTTCCTGGAGCCCAGAGGGGGGCAGGAGAAGAGGATGGATTCCTCAGCCCCCCAGCACTGAGGAAGATTTGGGCTCCTAGGGCTTGAGCTCTGATACCCCCACCAGCTCCCTTTCTTCCCTGCCTCCATTACTGGGCCACTTGGTGGGGCAGTGGGTTCTAGCTCAGCTCACACTGAGAATGTAAGAACTACAAACAAAGTTTCTATTAAATTAAGTTTTGTGTCTTCCTCCTGTGTTTCCTTCTGGGAGAAGACAGACATCGGGGAACTGAAGGGTGGCCTTTTCTTAGTGGACTTCAATAAGGTTAGTTTTTCAGCCACTAAAACAGCAGAATGTCCCATAAAGTTACAAGGGTCTTTGTTTATCCCCACAAAGTAGTTGGGAAAGGAGCACTGGGAGAAGGGGGACTAAGTGCCATTACAAATACTGCAGGTATTAACTCACAACTCACTGAGTCCTTGCACCAAACTGGTGAGTTTTTATTCTAGTACCAATTCAGTTTGATGAGGAGACCGGTACAGAATATAAGAGGTGGGGCAGGGATTTAAACCCACACCTTACACACTACCTTATACCATCTATATTAACAACTTTATGTACTTTTTACCTATCATGGAGCAAGACTACATAGAGCAATTAGTGATAAAAGTTATTCCTGTTACAATCACAGTTCAGGGGAGGTATTCAGTGGGCAAGCTGGGGTTTAAACTTGAAGGGAGAGATGGCCTCAAGGGAGGGTGCAGAGGTTGAGTTGATGCAGAGATGGTGACCGGAGGGTCTGGGCTCCTGAGGCTGGCCTAGGCCTGCTGTGTTGGGGTTCACAAGGCTGCTACTGAAGACCTGGCCTGCTTTGTGAAAGCTTCTAGGCTCAGGTTGCGTAGTAAAGGGAGAAGCTGCAGGACCCGGTTACAGTCGGGCAGTGAGTAAGGTTGGGTGACTGCTTGGTTCCAGGCGTGGATGGGGACCGTGAGAAGAGCAGGTTCAAAGGGAAGTAATAAACTGGGAGATAAACCCAGCCTCACTTCCATCCAGTACCCCCAAAACACGCAACCCTTCATCTTTGTTCTTTGGGTTGGCCTCCAAGTTTCCTTCCTGTGCCCTGGGACTGAGCCCCAGACCTTTGGGAAGCCTCCAGGATTGGTATGTCCAGGGCAAGTTTATGGAGAGACTTCTGTATTCAGTGTAGGGGGCTTTGAAAATTAACATCTTCCTTAAATACATTTGGAGTCAGGCTGGAGATAGTGGGGTGGGCAAAGTAGTTGGGAAAGGAGCAGCAGACGTGGGAGACCCAAAAACTTGAAAGTGAGGGGCATTACAAAAAATTCAGCTCTCAGGAATGAATGAGTGAGGCCACAAAATGGCTCTGCTTCCACAGCCAAATGCATTTTTTTTTTTTTAAATTTTCACTTGTTTAATTGGTGACCTTTCCTGTCTTAAGATACTTTCAGGGCCCTACAGGGTTCCTGTCAGGGTGGCCAAACCAGAATAAAACTAAATTGGAAAGTGCAAAAATGATGAAGACTATCAATGGAGAAATACAAGTCTCTATAACAAGTTCATGAACATTTTTGTTCAATGTCATAAACTCAAGGGTGAAAGTAGGGACGCTGGAGCCATTTTGTGGCTGAATGACGTCACTGCTAACCGTCATGGCGTCACTCGCACGAAGCCACGTGACAGGCCTGCTCGCTTAGCCGGGAACATCCATCTCTCCAGCAGCGCAGAATTAGTGTGCGCATGCCTGGAGGGGGCCTCTCATACGCATGCCCAAGAAAGCCCAAGGTGGGAGGGAGGGCGGGGGAGATGGGAAGGGGAAGAGAGCGCGCGCGCGCCGGTCACGTGCTCTGATTGTCGGCGCGCGCAGCACCTGCCCCGGAAGCGGTCGGCAAGCGGTGCGGCTGGGCACTAAGATGGCGGCGGCGTGAGTTGCATGTTGTGTGAGGGTCCCGGGGCCGCCGCGTCGCTCGGGCCCCGCCATGGCCGTCACCATCACGCTCAAGACGCTGCAGCAGCAGACTTTTAAGATCCGCATGGAGCCTGACGAGACGGTGCGAGCCAGGCTAGAGCCTGGGATGGGAGTGACGGGTTCAGAGGGTGGTATGGGGGCGGGGAGGCAGAGATCCCGGCGGGAGGGCAGGGAGGATGGCGCGGTCCGGGCCCGGTTCACTCCTCCCAACCTGCTTGACTTTCCCGGAACATTCTGTCCTCCTTCCCCTAATGGTCTTCCGCCAACCCCTGGTGGCTGGGGCGGCGCTCACTGTCCGGTCTCTGGACCAGGCTCCACCCCCGGGGCGCCTGCCAGGCCCCGGGTCTAATGTCAGCGCTCTCGCGGGGCGCGGGAGACTGGCTCGGATGCCCGGCTGGGCTGCGCTCCCCGAGACGGGGGCTCTTGAGTTCTCAGCTTTGCAGGCGTCTCCTCGGGACGTTGGTGGCCGAATCTGGGAGTTGCGGCCAGTAGATGCCCACTGATGACGGCAACGATGATGATAATGATTATAAGTGGTCTGAGTTTCAGTTGTCCTTGTTTGTTGGCCGTTTGTTCTTTGCTAGTCGCTGAGTTTTTACTGTTATCTTACTAACTCTGCAAAACAGGCCTGTCATTGGGGACTCTTGTCTCCTCACTTTACAGATCCAGAAACCTAGAGTAAAGGAACTTGGCCATAGTCTCATACAGCGAGTAATGGCAGAGTTAGGTAGGATTCAAATTCGATTCTGCCTTATGTCAGAGCCCACAGTCTAAGCATTATTCTGATTTTTTAGCTGAAAAGGGAATTTAGGACCCAACAAACATATGGACTGTTTATGTATTTGGCACTTTTTGCACAACTACCCCGTGAAGGAGACAATGACATCCACTTTTTGCAGAAAAGGAAACACACATTTTTTTTTTTACCTGTTCAACTCTTTGACTTTGGGAGAAATTACTTAATCTCTCTGTGCCTCCATTTTCTTAAATATGAAATGAGGGTATAATTATTGTGAGGCTCTAAAAATGTGGCACATATACATTTATGATAGCCCTATTAACTTATGCTCTCAGTGAGAACTGAGCGCTGTCTGCAGTGTGGAATGAGGAACCCTCTTAACTCCCCAAATTGTTTTGTTTTTCACCACACTTTTCATCATCTGAAATACATACTTGTTTTTTCCTCTTCCCCACATGAGTGACATCTCTATGAGAACAGGTACTTGTGTTTTGTTTCCTGCTGTGTCTTCAGTATCTGAAACAGCACCTGGAACATTATAAGTGTTCTGTAAATACTCTGTTGAATGTTGGGGTGATCAAATAACTCAAATCTAACATTCTTGACTATGAAGCTTAGCTTCTCTGTCATCAAGGCTTTCAGCCTCGTCTCCCCAAGCTAGAAGAGAAGAGAGAATCTTTCGATTTGCAATGACTGCATCCCTTCCTACAGGTGAAGGTGCTAAAGGAGAAGATAGAAGCTGAAAAGGGTCGTGATGCCTTTCCTGTGGCTGGACAGAAACTCATCTATGCTGGCAAGATCCTGAGTGATGATGTCCCCATCAGGGACTATCGCATAGATGAGAAGAACTTTGTGGTTGTCATGGTGACCAAGGTGGGTGAAATATGCTGGTTGTGAGGATTACATGGATTAGCTGGGGAGCCGGCTAGAGCCTGTGTGCCCATGAGAGATTAGCTGTGAATAGGGTGGGGCCTGGATGTGGCTGGATGTTGAGGCTTGATAGGGATACTGATGCCTGCTCCCTTTTTCTGGGTATGACAGGCCAAAAACAGCTCAGGCACCTCAGTACCCCCAGAGGCCTCATCCACTGCTGCCCCTGAGTCCTCTACATCCTTCCCGCTGGCCCCTGCCTCAGGCATGTCCCATACCCCACCTACCGTCAGAGAGGACAGGAGTCCATCGGAGGAATCAGTCCCCACCGCATCCCCGGAGTCTGTGTCAGGGTAAGGCAGGGAGCAGCAGCCCCAATTTGGGCCCTTTCCTCCCAGCACATTCCATTGCCCACATATGTGGTCTTACCCACACAGGGGGAGGGCAGACCTCCAGAAGCCAGGGTCCGATTTCTCTCTCTTGAATTTGCAGCTCTGTTCCTTCTTCAGGTAGCAGCGGGAGAGAGGAAGACGCAGCCTCCACGCTAGGTGGGTGGGCAGTCCCTGGGGGCAGAAGTGACTGGGTGTTCCAGCCATCAGTTGGGTCTTGTGTGGGTTCAGTAGGGTCTGGGGGCTCTCCTTCCCTTTCCCTGGTGACCCAGATCTCACTGCTCCCTCCACAGTGACTGGCTCTGAATATGAGACGATGCTGACGGAGATCATGTCCATGGGCTATGAGCGGGAACGGGTCGTGGCCGCCCTGAGAGCCAGCTACAACAACCCCCACCGAGCCGTGGAGTATCTACTCACGGTGAGGTGGGGGTACAGCCTCCTGGGGAGGCTTCTACGGAGTACATGGGCTTCAGTGCCTTGATGGGTGGTCAGGGAGGCAAAACCTGCCCCCAAAAGTCTTTGGGTTGTGGTTCCAGCCAGGAAAGGCTTTCTACAAAAGGCTGGACGTGAGTGGATGGGTGGGCCTCACCTGTCTCCTGCCAGGGCTAAGCGTGCAGGAGGGAGGCAGCGGGTGTTCTGTGCTTTAGAACTAAATAGGACCCCTGACAGGGAATTCCTGGGAGTCCCGAGCCAGAACATGGTTCTGTCCAGGAGAGCCAAGTGTCTGAGCAGTCGGCCACAGAACCAGGTGAGTGACTTGGGAGGTGTGCATGTGGGGTGTCTGCTGTCAAGGCATCAGACTTCCCCCTCCCCAACCCCCATGCTTCTGGGAGCCCAGCCTGGGGTCTGACTACATGCCTCCCTCCTGCCAGCCGGAGAGAACCCCCTGGAGTTCCTGCGGGACCAGCCCCAGTTCCAGAATATGCGGCAGGTGATTCAGCAGAACCCAGCGCTGCTGCCTGCCCTGCTTCAGCAGCTGGGCCAGGAAAACCCACAGCTTCTGCAGGTGCGGCCCTGGGGGCTCAGAGGGAGCCAGTGTGGCCAGCACCTCTCCTCCCTGTGGGAACCAAAGCCCGAAAGAACGAGCCTGGTCCAGTACCTTTGTAGGCATTCCTCTCTGTACTTGGAAGATTGGACTAACAGCAGTCCCCTGGTGCTCCCTTTGACCTATGTTTTATATAATCCCCCCAATCCCCATGTGAGGGTGTGGGTACTGTCATCATTGCCCTTATGGAAGAAGACCCCAGAGGCTTGGAGCAGCGGGCAGCTGGTGGAGTGTCTGCCTCCAGCTTCTGGCTCTTGGGCTCTGTTTTCTGGGTCTTGTGACTCTGACTGTGTCTCAGCTGCACATACAGCTGGTGCTTCATACATGTCATGTCAGTAGGGTTTCATTGCAGCACCCAGGACCACTGCCCTAGTTGGCTCTGGGTCCTCCATGAATGCCTGCCTCTCCCAGTTCAGGACCAGTCGTCTGCTGCTTCTCTCCCCATTTCTGTCTCTTATGCTGGTTCCTCCTGTTCACCTCCTCCAGCTGCTGGAGAGCCCAGGCTGCACACCTATTCTTATCTGCACTCAGTCCTCCCCATGCATCCTCCTGGGGCCTTCGGTCTGTGGTGACCCCCAAATCTGTGTAATCAGGCCAGACCTCTGGATGCCACGCTTTTCCATGGCTGACTTAATGCCTCCATGAAAGTGCTTTCCAGATGTCTTAAGTTTTCAGAACAGACCCTCTTCCCATCCCTTTCTGTCCCCACACGGACCAGCCTGGTGGGGTTATCTATCACCTGGCGTGTCTGCTCTACTTCCAGAACATCTGTCAGTCTAGCCTTGCACTCTAGCTCTGTGGCTGATACTTCACCTCCCGCCTGGTGGCCAGGCCTGTTTCTGCACAGTCCTCATAGCCCATTCTCCATTAGGAGCCAGAGTCTTGAAAAAGCACTTTCTTCATTCAAATGAAAATTGTCATACGTACATAAAAGTTGACAGAGTTTTATCAGAACCCCCAGATAGGCAACATCCAGATGAATTAATGTTTTTAAAAGGTACACAGATTTACCCATCACCACTGTGGTGTCCCATTACACTAGAAGGCCATAGAAGAAAGCAGGTCTGGTCCCTGCTTTCCTCTCTAATCTCATTTTCTGTTCTTCCCTCTCCTCTTTCTTGTTTACTTGGTTTAGCCAAATGGACCTTGTTTCTGGGACTTGTCAAATGCATCCCCACCCTTTGGCCTTTGCACTTGCAACATGTTCTACCTGGAGGAAACTTCCTTCTCTCCTGGCCCAAAATGTCTTTTCTAGCCCAGTGTCTGCCCTACTGTATGCCAAGCCCAATATTTACATTGTAAATAATTATCCATTTATTTGCTTGTTTATGGCCTATCCCACCACCCTGGAACATCAGCTCCACCAGGGCAGGGTCTGTTCACCACTGTTGCTATTTGGCTAGAATAGGAACCTTCAACATACTTTACTAAGTGAATGGAAAACAAGGGCTATGATAATACACTTGGGGAGGTGGGCCAACGGCCTTGGGTCATCATCCCCTGCCCTCTGTCACTCACAGCAAATCAGCCGGCACCAAGAGCAGTTCATCCAGATGCTGAACGAGCCCCCTGGGGAGCTGGCAGACATCTCTGACATTGAGGGTGAGGTGGGTGCCATAGGCGAGGAGGCCCCACAGATGAACTACATCCAGGTGACGCCACAGGAGAAGGAAGCTATAGAGAGGGTAAGAGGCTTGGCTGAGGGGCAGCCCTACTGGTGGGCAGGTCCCCTCAACCCCTGCTCATACCTGCCCATCTTCCCACAGTTGAAGGCCTTGGGCTTCCCAGAGAGCCTGGTGATCCAGGCCTACTTCGCCTGTGAAAAAAATGAGAACTTGGCTGCCAACTTCCTCCTGAGTCAGAACTTTGATGATGAGTGATGCCAGGAAGCCAGGCTGCCTACTGCCCCACCCTACCCCCAAATCTACAAACGTTTTATAAAAGAAAAAAATATATATATATTCATGTTTATTTAAGAAGTGGAAAAAAGTAAAAAAATCTTTAAAAAACACACACAACAACCCAACTTCCCAGCCTCCTGAAATGGCTCCTATTCCCATCTTAGCCTGAGACGACCTGGGCTAGACAGCTGTCCCCCCATCCCCTGCCTTAGCTCAGCCTGCTCCTGCTCCAAGGAGCTGGCAGGACTGGGGGTGACAGATGGGCCCCTCTTGGCCTCTGTCCCAGCTCTCTGCAGCCAGATGGAGAAGCGGCTGCTTGCTTCCCCATCCCCCGAAGAGCCCCTAAGACCACCTCACCCTGGAAGGGTGAGGGGAAGCTGGAGCCCCAAACTTTGATCCTCTGTTGGAATGGCCCAAATCTTCCCATCTGGGGTGAGCACATTCTGGCCTTGGCCTCCAGCCTGCATCACTTCAATGGGAGGAAGCGGCCAGGCTTCTGTCTGGGGAAGGGGTAACGTCAGAGCTGCTCTGGAGGTCAAGGCCACCCCAGAACAGAACCCTGTCTCTGCTAAAGGTTTTGAAGTGAATAAAGTTTTAAAAGCCCATCTGTGGTCTGTGCCTGCTGGGGCTTTCCACTCCAGCTTGTCTGGCTCTGGGGGTTAGTTGGGCACAGGCAATTTGGGAATGCCAAGAAGGGACAGAGAGGCCTGTCAGCCTGTGCAGATTGGGGCTCCCAGTGTATCCTCCCTCAGAAGCTGTCTCATTCCCTGCAGTGGGCCCCGGTCCCATCTTGGTCTTGAAAGGGCTTGTTTCTTCCTACCCCCACCCCCCATCATCACCAGTCTGTTTTGGCTAAACTCCCCCTCCTGGTAATTACTGGAGATTAATGTTGGTAAACAGAAGCCTTCTCCTCTGCCATCTGCTCCTACATTATTTCCTCATTGCATCCCCTGTTCTCTCCTGAAACATGGTCTAGAGTCCCCTAGTGAGCAGCGCCAGGGAAGGATGGGGGATTCCCTGGCCTCAGATATTGGGGAGGAGTTCATTGAGAGAGGACACAGCTCTCCAAGAGTAAGGCTGCTGGGCAGCAGGTTTTATTGAGAAAGAAAAGCTCAGGAGCTGGGTGCCATGGAGGCTGCTGGGTCCTGGTCTGCAGTGGCAGCCATTGCAGCAGTTCTTGCCTCCTTCTTCTGTCTTTGTTTTTCCTCCTTGAGGCGTTTGCGCTGCTGCTTCTCCAGGTCCTGCAGCAGCTCTTGGAAACGGGTACTCCTTGGGTCCACGTCGTAGCCCAGGCGCTCCTGGGCTTCAGCCTGCAGCCGGGCTCGCCGCTCCTTGTCTGCCTTCTCCTTCTCCCTGCGCTCCTGCTGCTGCCGCCGCCAGTTCTCAATCATCTGTGGCATCTTGGCCATTCTCTCTGCAATGAGCTGCTCCCTGTAGGGGAAGGAGGGTAGGAGGTGAGGAAATTGACACCGAACCAGAGAAGCACACATCTACCCATATCCCACCCTCCAGTCTGCCCACATCTTGCTTCCCAACTCCTCCATGGAGTTGAAAAACTGGGAATATTTATCTTGTCCATTATCTAGTGAACAGGCAGTATCTCTACTAATTTATGTATGACCTAGAGAGCATGAGAGGGCCAAGCCCCAATAACCCCCAGGAGCAGACCCCAAATTAACATTTCACCGAGCTGTCTTGTGAGCCATCTGTGTCACACCATGCCGGGCCATTCCCAGGGACATCACTGACCACCTACTGTAAGCCAGGCCCAGTTCTAGGCAGAGAGTAAAGACAAGAAATGGATTGGACCTTTCCATCCAATCCTGAGTGTGTAGGTGCCAGTTACAGCCCCATTTTAAGGATTAGAAATGTGAGGCTCATGATGGTTATTTAGCTGGGGTGGGGCAGAGATAGGAGAGAGGTTCCCATCCTATACCCATTGTTCACTGCCTGGGTGACTGAACTGGTGACTCCATCTCCCAGGTCTCAGTTTCCTCATTTCTAAAACGAGGGTGGTCTCCCCTTCCTCTTAGAGCTGTTGTGCAAATAACATTAAACACCGAGAACACAAATGGCCTGCTCCACCTTGCCTGCTTTGGCTGGCTCCTCACTCCAGAAAGTGGCGCAACCCTCATGCCCCTGGTCTTGCCTCCATACTTTGGTTAAGTCTAATCCTTTAGACCTACTTACGAATCAGACCTTTGCTCTTGATTCCAGACCTCATCACTTTCCAATGACGGCCTGGCTGTTTCTGAAAGCACGTTCCTACCTCAGGGCCTTCGCTGTTCCCTCTACCCAGAACATTTCCTTGTGTGGTCATTCAGATCTTTGCTTAAACATCAGGTGCAAGTCCCAAACCAAAGCTGCCCTCCGACTGCACTCATCACCAAATTTTATCTTCCTAATAGCTCTGTTGCCATCTGAAATGTTTTGTTCCCTGCTGTGTCGTCCTCCGCACCTGGGACAGGCCTTGCACACAGTAGGCGCCTTAACAGTTACTCAGAAGTCTGCTTTGCAGCACGTAAATCTACAGCAACACAAGCCCCGCGATAAGGGCCAGTTGGGGTACAATTCACGCATTGGGCCGCGAAGGGCGCGACCCCCTGCCCCGCACGCACGTACACACCTGGCCTTACGCTTCTGCTCCTCGGCCAGCTGCTGCACCCGCAATGACTCTTGCATGGCCGCCAGGCTCGGGTACCACTCGCTCTCCTCAGCCTCCAGCTCGCGCAGCTGTTCCTGCGACGGCCACAGCGAACCGGGGTCCACCCCGGAGGCTGCGCCGTGCCGCGCGAACTGCTTGGCCGCGTAGCGCGGCCCCAGCTGCCATGGCGGGGTCAGTAGATCATCCGGATCTGGCCACCAGGGCCCAGGCGAGCGGCGCGGGGGCGGGGGCGCCCGGTAGGTACGGAAGCCTGGGCCCAGTGTTGTCGCCAGCCCAAGCAGGCTGCGAGACCACCGCACGGGCGCCGCCATCTTGGCTGTGTGGGGTCCTCGCTGGCCGGCGGGCTGGCCACAGTGCTGCCTGAGCGCAAGATCACAGGGGGCCTGAGGGAAGGAGTGTTGTTTGTTCAGGGCAGTGGGAAGAAGAGGTGTAAAGATTTTTTTATACATCTTCAAGTCTAATTTAAAATGCTATTTTAGCAATTACTTATTAAGATGGTAATTAAATTTTATATATTTAAAATAGAACTTAAATTATTTCCACAGAAGTAATTTTTATTACTATTTGTGTAATATTTTAAAATATGTTTTTATTTCAGAGGAAGGATAGGGAGAGAGAGATAGAAACATCAGTGATGAGAGAGAATCATTGATTGGCTGCCTCCTGCCCACCCCTATTGGGGATTGAGGCTGTAACCAGGGCATGTGCCCTGACCAGGAATCAAACCTGACCTCCTGGTTCGTAGGTTGATGCTCAACTACTGAGCCATATTGATTGGACCCAATTACTATTTTTGAAAGAGGATTTTAGCCTTAAAAACAAAGGAAATTTTGACATGCTACAATATAGATGAACCTGGAAGACCTTATGCTAAGTGAAATAAGCCAGTCACAAAAGGACATGTGTTGTATTATTCCATTCATAGGAGGTCCCTAGAGGAGTTAGAGTTATGATGGGTGCCAGGGGCTGGGGAGGAGGATGGGGAGTTCGTGTTTAATGGGGACAGAGTTTTAGCTTGGGAAGATGACAAAGTTCTGGAGATGGATGGTGGTGATGGTTGCAAAACATTGTGAATTAATGTGCTTAATGCCACTTAAAAATGGTTAAAATGGTAAATATATGTTATATATATTTTATTACCAAAAAGAAGAAAAGAAAGGAAGGAAGAATTGCAGTTTGCTCAGTGAGCCAGGAAGCCTGGACAAGAATATTTGTAGGTCACAGCAGTACTGTATATATCCCAAGCTGGATTTCATCCTATGGATTCTGTCATTTCACCCCCATTTATCTGCAGTAGGAGGGATACCTAAAAATGTGTCAGCCAACAGAATACTATACAGGAATGCAAGAGCAGAAATTACAACTGCTCACAGCAATATAGATGTCTCATAGACCTCATATGCAACAAAGGAGGCAGGACTAAATTCCTTTTCATTCTAGAAGTCAGGATGGGACACCTGTGGTGGGGATGAGGGGGCTTCTAGGTGGTGGTCACATGGAGGGGGGTTGATTTGAAACAGGTCATTGAGTTGGGCAACCTGTTCTGTTTGCTTTTCTCTGTGGACTATATCCCATATTATTTCTTGATCTGGGCTACAGTGATACCTGAGTTATAATTATTCTTTAAGCTGTAAATAACTATGTGTGTGGGTTTCCCACTTTCCTGTAGAGTTATTATATTTCACAATTTAAAAATGAAAATACAAGCAACAAAAAGGATTACAGCAAGTAGTCTTACTCCTACCTGCTCCCATCTTCCTCTTCCCCATCTGAGCACTCCTCAACTTGTTTTAGTTTCTTATGTATCCTATTGAGTTGCTGTATAAATTATTTACAGTGTTAATAAATTATTTCATAAAAACAGAAAAGTACAGCGACTTATGTCATTACTCAGGTTTAATAAATACAGGGTGATACGAAATACAAAAGTAGATTTACAGTTGTTTGTATGGAGAATAATACAAGAATCTAATAATAAAAGCATAATATGCTAATTAGACCAGAGGTCCTTCTGGACGAAGCTGGGGCTGCTAGGGAAACCCGGGTCCCGGGTGCCAGAGGGAAGCTGGTTCTGGCAGCTGGGGGAAGGAAGGCCTTCTCTTGCACGAATTTTGTGCATCGGGCCTCTAGTTAATAAATAATAATGCAAGAGCCCTGGCCAGTGTGTTCAGTGGTTAGAGCGTCAGCCCGCACACCAGAGGGTTTGCGGGTTCAATTCCTGGTCAAGGGCAGATACCTGGGTTGCGGTTTGCTCCCTGCCCCTGGTCAGGATGGGTTCTGGAGGCAACCAATCGATGTGTCTCACATCGCTCGCTGTCTCTCCATTTTTCTCTCTGTCTCCCTCCCTCCCTCCCTGTCTTCCACTCTCTCTGAAAAGCAATGGAAAAATAAAGAAATAAATAAATAATAATACAAGAAAAAACTCTGTTTTATATACTCACAACTGTAAACCTACTTTTATCCTCCCCTGTATTTACACTTTGATTTGATTACTTTAGACCATTTAAAAAAATTCTTGTTTATAAAACTTGACCCCTCCCTTGAAAGCATCCAATGACAGTAATATCTACATCTACAAATGCCACCCGTTTCCCTCCCCGCCCTTTGAAGGATTAACAATTATTTTGAAATTAGTTTATTCTTCCAGGACCAGCCTTTATGCATTCACTACTCATCTGGAGTCTGTGGAAACAATGTACAATCTATATTTTTAAACAGTGCACATAACTGGTATCCTGAAGGTATTTGCAACTTTTCTCTCTTATACTTTCCAGATGTTTCCATGTGGATCCCTGTAGACTTATTGTACGTGTTATGTAGCTGTGTTTTTCACTTTGTGAGTCATGGGGCCCATTATTGATTCAGGAAATCAATGAAGTAGGTTACAACCAGCACTTATTTATTTATAGGTTTAAAATTAAGGGAAGAATAATTTATAGACATATTTTAATTACAAAAATTTTAATTGTGATAAAATATACATAAAACTTACCATTGTAACCACTTTTAAGCGTATTACTCAGTGGCATTTAGCACATTCACATCATTGTGTAATCACCACCGGTATCCATCTCTAGGACTTTGTCATCTTTTTTTCTTTTTTAATTTAAATTCTTTATTGTTTAAAGTATTACACACTAGTATGTCTCCATTGAACTCTCCCTGGCCACTCCCACCCCCCAGCACATGCCCTCACCCCCCTACTATCTGTGTCCATTGGTTATGCTTGTATGCATGCGTACAAGTTGATCTCTTACCACCCCCCACCCCCCGCTTTCCTTCTGAGGTTTGATGGTCTGTTTGATGCTTCTGTGTCTCTGGATCTATTCTTATTCATCAGTTTATGTTGTTCATTATATTCTACAAATGAGTGATATTTATTTTTCTCTGACGGACTTATTTCGCTTAGCATGATGCTCTCCAGGTTCATCTGTGCTGATGCAAACGGTAAGAGTTCCTTCTTTTTTACAGCAGCATAGTATTCCATTATGCAGCTGTACCACAGTTTTGCTTTTTTAAATATATTTTTATTGATTTCAGAGAGGGAGAGAGAGATAGAAACATCAACAATGAGAGAGAATCATTGATTGGTTGCCTCCTGCACGCTCCACATTGGGGACCGAGCCCACAACCCAGGCATGTGCCCTTGACTGGAATTGAACCTGGGATCTCAGTCCGCAGGCCAACACTCTATCCACTGAGCCAAACCAGCTAGGTCTGTACCACAGTTTTTTAATCCACTCATCTGCTGATGGGCACTTAGGCTGTTTCCAAATCTTAGCTATTATAGATTGTGCTGCTATGAACATAGGGGTGCATATATTTCTGATTGGTGTTTCTAATTTCTTGGGGTATATTCCTAGAAGTGGGTTTTTAATTTTTTGAGGAAACTCCATACTGTTTTCTACAGTGGCTGCACCAGTCTGCATTCCCACCAGGACTTTGTCATCTTACAAAACAGAAACTCTGTCCCCATTAAACACTAACTCCCTATTCTCCCTTTCCTTAGCCCCTGACACCCACCATTCTACTTCAGTCTCTATGAATTTAACTCCTCTAGGGACCTCATATAAGTGTAATCATATAATATTCGTTCATCTATGACTGGCTTAATGCACTTATCATAATGTCCTCAAGTTTATCCACATTACAGTATGTTTCAGAATGTCCTTTCTTTTTTATTTTATTTTATTGATTTTTTACAGAGAGGAAGGGAGAAGGATAGAGAGTTAGAAACATCGATGAGAAACATCCATCAGCTGCCTCCTGCACGCCCCCTACTGGGGATGTGCCTGCAACCAACGTACATGCCCTTGACCGGAACCGAACCTGGGACCCTTCAGTCTGCAGGCCAACGCTCTCTCCACTGAGCCAAACCGGTCAGGGCTTTTTAAGGGTGAATAATATTATATATATTTACTACATTTTGTTTATTCATTCATTCACTGATGTACATTTGAGCTGCTTCCACTTTCTTTTGGTGATTATGAATAATGCTGCTATGAACATGGGTGTACCGTGATTATATAATGGAAAAATGAAATAAAATATCAGATTGTATCACATGTAGTAAGAGTAAGTATTGTTTGGTAAAACTTCTATTTCTGTCATATATACATGGATGTATATAATAGTATTCCAGTTACAATTATATGCTAATCTTCCCTAAATAACCATTTTTATTATGCTCATGAATTATGTGGATCAGGAATTTAGGCAGGCACAGCAGGGATGGTTTATCTCTGCTCCATGCTGTCTGTAGCCCCAGCTGGGAAGAATTCAAAGTTGAGTGTCTAGATGCCAGTCCTCCAGAATCATCAGAAGGAATCTTCTTCATTCATTCATGTCTCATGATTGAAGCTGGCTGGAGCCTCAGGTGGGCTATCAGCTGGAATGTCTATACAGAGGTCTCTTCATATGGGCCAGTTTGAGCTTCCTCACAACATGGCATCTGGGTCCCAAATGAACAAGGTTGAAAAGCAGGCATTTTAGAAGTCACATGACATCATTTTTATTGTATTCTATTGGTCAAGCCAGTCACAAAGGTTGTCTCAGTTTAAGGGGAGGGGTCAGAGACCTTGTCAATCAAAGAATTGTCAAGGTCTTTGTCAAGACCTGTAAATAAAATGTATTTCTTACTGTGCTTAGTGGTGGGGGGAAAAGGTTTGAAAAAACACACAACAACCTCTGCTTGATATTGCCTATGGTATGAATAAACTATAATTATTCATTCCATCAGGATGTTTTGATGGACATTTGTTTCCAAATTGTTTGTTTTGATTGCGGAAATGATGCTGCAGTGAGCTTCACTGTCTCTGTCCCCAAGTACCCATGGGAAAGTTTTCCTAGAGTTCTCAACAAATCTAAGACTTTCCCCAGGGTTTACTGAGGGACACATGTGGCTGAGGTCTGTGGTTGAGGTCCAGTGAATGAAGCAAATTGAGGGTGGAGGACAGGTCAAGTGCATCAGGCAGGGCCAGCCATGCAGGCATTAGAGGACATGATGAGGGTTTCTACTTTTATTCTAAGGACAATGGGGAGCCATGGGAGGGCGCTGAGAAGAGGAGTGATGGATGTGATTTATGATTCTCCTCTGGCTGCTGAACCGAAAAGACATTGGGTGGTCAGCATGTAGAAACAGGAAGACCCATTAGGAAATAGAAGGGGCATGTCACCATGTGGTCCCTGACTGCAGAGACTTTGCATTAATTACCTTTGCTATGACCAGGCCTAGAATTTTCTCCCAGGATCTTTATTGGTAAGCTTTTTCTTGTCATTCTGGTTTCACTGGGTGATCACCTCCTGTAATTTTTGGATCTTGGGAGATGCAGGAAATGAGGTAGAGATGGTCCCTCACCTCAGACAGCTCACAGACTCTGGGTGAGATACACAAGTAATTATAGTGGAGGTGAAAAAGGAAGAAAGTGCCTGGAATGGGGGCGATGGACAGTCAGGCGTGGCACTTCTGAACTGCAGATTCCTCCCAGATCAGGAAATTTGGGATCACGCTGAGAAACACCAGCCTAGAGAATAGGAGAAGGCACTCTGAGGTCAAACCAGCCTGGATTGAGTTTCAGCTGCTGGCCAGCGATGGGCACATAGCTGGTACCAAATGGTCATGGGAGAGGAGCTTCTGAGGGCAACCCTTAAATTGAAGGAAACTTCACACAACATAAAATTAATCATTTTAGCCCGGGCAGTGTTGCTCAGTGGTTGAGCATCAACTCGTGAATCAAGAGGTCACGGTTCAATTCCCAGTCAGGGCACATGCCTGGTTGAGGGGGAGAGAGAGAGAGTAACTAACATCAATGATGAGAATCATTGATGGGCTACCTTCTGCATGATCCCCAGTGGGATCAATAATTCTCATCATCCTCTCTCTCTCGTTCTCTCTCTCTCTCCTCCCTCCCCCCTTCCTCTCTGAAATCAATAAAAATATATTTAAAATTTAATCATTTTAAAGTGAAAACTTCAGTGGCATTTAGTACATTCACAGTGTTGTGCCACCGCCACTTCTATCGAATTCTGGAACATTTTCATCACCCCAAAAGGAAACTCCATACCCATTAGCAGCCACTCCAATTCTCCCCTCCCTTTAGTCCTTGGCAACCACTAATCTACTTTCCATTTCTATGGATTTGCCTATTTTGGACGTTTCATATAAATGGAGTCATACAATATGTGACTATTTGTGTCTGGATTCTTTTACTTAGCATGTTTTTGAGGTTCATCCATATGGTAACTAACATACATCAGTACTTGTTATGAACTGAGTTGTATCTCCTCAAAATTCATGTGTTAAAAGTGCTAACCCTCAGTGTTAACCTCAGTGTATGACCATATTTAGAAATAGGGTCTTTAAAAAAGCAATTGAATTAAAACGAGGTCATTAGGGTGCAAAGATTACAGGGAGAAGATGGCCATCTACAAGCCAAGGAGAGAGGCCTCAGAGGAAACCAACCTTGCTGACATCTTGATCTTGCACTTCTAGCCTCCAGAGCCACGAGACAGTAAATTTCTGTTGGTAAAGCCCCCTAGGTATTTATTATGGCAGCCCTAGCAAATTAATATAGTACTTCATTGATTTTTATAGCTGAATGATGTTCCATTATAGGGAATTGTTTTTCTTATAACCAGAGATGGAAAAGAACCTAAATATCCAAAAAAATAGAGGACTTGTTAAAGAAATGACTGAATATCATAGGATGGAATACTATGCAGACGTTAAAAAAGAATAAGGGCACTCTATATGTCATGGTTCTTAAAGTGTGGTTCCCAGGCCGGTAGCATCAACATCACCTGGGAATTTGTTAGAAATGCAAGTTCTCAGGCTCCAATACCGAATCAGATACTCTATGGGGGGGGGTCTCTGTGTGGGAGCCCTCCGCTGACACTGATGCAGGCTCAAACTTGAAACCTATTGCTGTATATAACGATATAGCCCAGGGGTTCAAAGCTTTTTAAAAACACTATTGTATGGGGCTCATCCCCAAAGATTCCAGCAAAATTGATCCAGAACAGGATCTGGACAGCAATTTCCCACTTAAAAGTGACATGAATGTGCAGCCAGGAATGTGAACCACTGATAGGGAGTAAGTGTGAAAAGCCAGGTGAAAAAGAATCATGTTTCAAAATGTTCTTTGCAGGAATGTAATAGTTACAATTTGGATAATGGAGAAATAAATTTCGGGTATGTATGTGCAGTAGAATATTCTTTATAAGTGAAAAGGGTGGAACATGAAATGGAGTACTGGTGAAAGTTAATATCTTATGATGCCCTGCATATTAAGTTTAAAATACACAAAATAATTTTATGTATCTTTTGTGAATGGATATATGTGTAGTAAAACTATGAATACAACCATAAGGATTACAATGGGCAAATCCATGAGGAATTAGGCATAAGTATAGAGCGAGTTTCTTTCATATCTGTAATCTTTTATGTTATTAGTATGTTTTTATTGCTTTTTATTTTCAGCGAGAGGAAGGGAGAGGGGAGGGGAGAGAGTGAGAGAGAAACATTGATGTGAGAGAAACATTGATCGGCTTCCTCTGTATGCTCTTTGACCAAGGATCGAACCCAAAACTTGTATATGTGCCCTGACCTGGAATCAAACCAGCGATCTTTCAATGCAGGGCACAACACTCAACTAACTGAACCATACCGGCCAGGGCTCATATCTGTAATCTTTTATTTCTTTTAAAAAATATGTTTTTGTTGATTTCAGAGAGGAAGGTAGAGGGAAAGATAGAAACATCAATGATGAGAGAGAATCATCAATTGGCTGCCTGCTGCACGCCCCCCAGCTGGGATTGAGCCTGCAACCTGGGCATGTGCCCTGTCCGGGAATAGAACCCTCGACCTCCTGGTTCATAGTTGGATGCTCAAGCACTGAGCCACACCGCCGGGCTGGGCTTTATTTGTTAATTGTGGTAATGATTACAGTGGGTTTTGTTATTGTATATATATAAAAGTCCTTCCTTAGGATATGTTTTTCATTGATTCTAGAAAGAGGAAGGGAGAGAGAGAGAGGGAGACATTGATGTGAGAGAGAAGCATCGATCAGTTACCTCCCATATGTGCCCCAACTGTGGATCAAACCTGAAATCTAGGCATGTGCCCTGACCAGGAATGGAACCCGTGACCCTTCAGTGCACCGGGAGACACTCCAAACAACTGAGCCACACGGGCCAGGGCTTCTTGTTATATTTTTGTCTACACTTATTTGAATGCCCACAATACTTGACTTAAAGAGCAAGAGGCAGCTCTGGCCGGGTAGTTCAGTTGGTTAGAGTGTCCTCCCATACGCCAGGGTTGCGGGTCCGATATTCGGTCAGGGCATATACAAGAAGCAACTAATGAATTCATAAATAAGTGGAACAACAAATTTATGTTATTTTTCCTCTCTCTCTAAAATCAATAACAAAAAAAAATAACAAATTTTTAAAAAGAGCAAGGGGCAGAATAAAGACATGAATTGCTTTCATTTGTACTTTTCGCCCCTGCCCACCCTTTTTTGTGTTAATCCTCACTGGAGGATATTTTTCCCTTTGCTTTTTAGAGACAATGGAAGAGGGAGGGGGGTAACAGAGAGCAAGGACAGAGAAACATCTATGTGACCCATAACCTTGACTGGGAACTGAACTCAAGACCCTTTGGTGCATGGGCCAATGCTCTAACCACTGAGCAAACAGCTAGGGCTTTTTTCTTTCCTTTTTAAGAATATATATATATATACACACACACATACACACATATATATATATTTCAGAGTGGAAGGGAAGAGAAACATCAGTGATGAGAGATTCATTGATCAGTTACCTCCTGCATGCCTCCTACCAGGGATCAACCCAGGCATGTGCCCCAGCGGGAATCCCTAACCTGGAATCCCTTCTGGTTCATAGGTCCATGCTCAACCACTGAGCCACACTGGCTGGGCTTTCCCTTTTTCAAAGTTTCTTTTTATTTCTTGTTGTTACTCCTCACCCGAGGATATTCTTCCATTGATTTTCAGGGAGAGTAGAAGAGAGAGGGAAAGAGAGAGAAACCTTGATGTGAGAGAAACACATTGATTGTTTGCCTCCTGCACGCCTAAGTTTCTTGGTTGCCAAAGTTTCTTTTAATGGTTAAAACAATATTTAAACTCTGAAGTGAAGTTTCCCTCCTCAACCCCTCTTCTCACCCACTCATTTTCATGTCCTTCTCCAGCAGGAAAATCCTGCTGCTTTTTTCAGTATTCAAATACAAGTAAACAGTAGCTGTAAAGTTTTATCACTTTCCCCCAAAAGGTCAGGGCATAACATATACCCTTCTGAAATTTTTTTTAACTTCATTTTTTTGCGGGGATCTTTCCAAGTTGAAACTATAAGAGCCTGTGCAGTTCTGCACAGATGTGCAATATTATGAATTTATGAAAACAGCAAGGAGGCCCGTGTGGATTAAGGGGGGAGAGAATGGGGAGAGACGAGGGTGGGGAGGTTATGAGAGCAGACAGTGCGAGCCCTGATGGGCTGCAGTGAGAACTTTGGCTGTTACCCCGGGTGAGGTGGGGAGCCTTGGAGGGTTCTGAGTAGAAGAGGGACTTGCCTGGACTTAGGGCACCCTCTGGCAGCTGTGGTGGGGGTACAGGCTTTGGGGGTGGGACCTGGGGGACCAGGGTGAAGGGACTGTAATGGGCCAGGTGGGAGATAACGGGCCGTGTCCATATGGGGGACCAAGGAGGGGGTGAGAAGTGGGTGGATCCTGGGTAGATTTTGAAGCAGACAGGACTTGCTGTCATATCATATTAGGGAGGGGGGATGGTCAGAGAAAGTAAGGGGTCAAGGATGCTCCAAAGTTTGGGGCCTTAGGTCCTAGCAGGATGGAGCTGGGTCTAGACGCAGCCGTCGCCAACCGGTGGTCCGCCGACCACTGGTGGTCCGTGAGGTCGCAAGATTGGCGACCGCTGGTCTAGACAACAGAGGATTGGTTGGGGAACGCTCAGGAGCTCGGATGTAGAGGGAGGCAAGTCCCAAGAGCCGGGCCGCAGTCCCAAGAGCTGCCGCCAGAGGGCGAGCCGGCCCCATCTCCTGCGCACACCTTGGGTCGCGGGAAGGACCCGCCCTGCTGCTTCCCACGGCCCGCAGCCTGCAGTGCCTCACCTGGGTGCGAGATGTGGGCCTCGGAGGTGCCAGGGCCCTGCCGAGACCCCCCGGAGCTCTCGGAGCCCCAAAGCCTGGGACTCCCATTCCTCTGGGCTTCCAGTACTCCAGCTTCCACTCCCCGCCAGGCTGTTTGCTTAGCCTGTGACACTATCTCAGGGCTCTGCAAAAATGTCACCTCTTCAAGAAGGCCTTCCCTGACCACCCTGGGGCAGAAGCCCCTCCCCCTTCAAGGGACAGCCCTTTTAATTTAAGAACATTTTATATATATAATTGTTTCAGAGACAGGAAGGGAGAGGGAGAGACAGAAACATCAATGATGAGAGAAAATCATGGATAGGCTGCCTCTGGGCATGTGCCCTGACTGACCGGGAATTGAACCTTGACCTCCTGGTTCATAGGTCCATGCTCAACCACTGAGCTACACCGGCTGGGCAAGGCACATCCCTTTTTAATATCTTCTTAATATTTAAGACTCTGAAATAACCTTGTTTATCTGATATTGTCTGTTTTCTGCATTACAATGTAAGGCAGCGAGGACCCATTTTCTGTTTTGTTCTCCTGTATCCCCAGGGCTCAGAATTATGCTTGGCCTCTAACAGGTGCTAAAGGAAAACCAACAGCAATAATGTTAATCATAGCTTACTCATGGTGCTACTGTGTACCAGCTTCTATTTTAAACTTCTTACATAAATTATCTCCTTCAGTCCTCAGAACAGCCCTACCAGGTAGGGATGGTTATTATCTCCCTATTTCAGAAGAGGAAGCTGAGGCCCAGAGTGGTTAAGGGACTTGACCAAGGTTGCACAGCTAGGAAGTTGCAATGCGGTGATTGAAACCTGAGTAGCTTAACTGCAAAGTCTGGTTTTGCTAAATGGATGAATGGGGCCTGAAACCAGGTACAGAGCCCTCAGGGACTCTGGCAGTGTGCCCCAAGCCCCTCTAGACTTGCCTCTCCTGGTCCCCCAGCCCACACGCCAGCAGTCCCAGCCCCCAAGTCCCCTGCCATGCTGGGGGGAGGGGTGGGAACCTAGCAGGTCTGGGTTTACTCTGGAGTTTGCAGAGGCACCTCCCAGGCTGCCCAGGTGGGGGGCAGGCCATTAAAAGTGGATCTGGTGGGCAGAGACTTCATTCACCAGACAGCAGGGTCAACTGCCCGGGACCCTGAGCCCAGTCCCAGACAGACAGACAGATGCTCCTCAGCCAGCTGACCACAGTCCTGAGCCTGCTCAGTGGAGCCTGCCTACCCACAGGCTTGGGGAGGCCTGGACCCCAGGGTTCCCCACCCCAGCCCTGGACTGCCACAAATCAGACCCGGTCCCTGGACCAAGGGGCCCAGGCCTCCCCAGTGCCATCTTCTGCTCTCCGCAGCTGGAAGGCCTTCTTGGACCTGCAGAAAACCAGGCGTGTGGGGAAAGGTGGGCTGCAGCATGAGCAGGAAGGGGCCACCACCATGTCTCTCCCACTGGACCCGCAGGAAGTAGCCCAGGAGGGTTGTAAGGCTGTGCCCTTCACTCAGGTGAGTCTGTGGTGGGGGAAGGAGAGGGCTGGGTCTCAGCTTTGACAGAGAGCATGACTTGGTGCCAGACTAGGAATCAAGCCCTGTATCCTTTCCCTGTCTCTGACCCTGTTTCCTCCCTTATAAAATGGGAGTTGCCCCTCTGCCAGCTTCTGCAGTCACCACCCTGTCCCCCAAGTCTATTTTTCCATTTAATGGCCAGAGGCACCTGTGAGCTTCTGAGTCAGGTCATGTCCCTTCTACACTCAGAACCCTCTACGGCTCCCACCTCACCCAGAGCAAAAGCCCCAATTTTTCCCACAGCCCACAAGGCCCTGCTCTCTTTGCCTGTCCTCTCTCTGCTCTCACCTCCTCCCGTTCCCCCTTGCCCACTTCACTCCTGCCACACCTGCCTCCTTTCCCCCAGACACAACAACAATATATACCACTGGCTGCCCCTTTGCCTCTAGCACCTCCCCCCACCCTGACATTCTGTGGCTCCTTCTTTCACCTCCTTCAGGTTTTCACTCAAACGTTATTTAAAAATGCAGCAGCCAGGCTGGTGTGGCTCAGTGGTTGAGCATCGACCTATAAACCAGAAAGTCAGGGTTAGATTCCCAGTCAGGGCACATGCCTGGTTGCGGGCTTGATCCCCGGTAGGGGGTGCAGGAGGCAGCCAATCAACGATTCTCTCTCATCATTGATGTTTCCATCTCTCCCTTTCTCTCTGAAATCAATAAAAAAATATTAAAAAAAAATGCAATGCCTCCCACCCCATTTTCCTCTTTTCCGCTTTATTTCTTGCTGTAGTATGCATCATCACCGAAAAAGTGAAATTGATTCTGTAATTGCATTTATTATCTGTCTTCCTCAACAGAATGTCTGTTCCACCAGGGCGGGATTTTTTATGCCTTATTCGCGCTCTATTCCCACCCCTAAGGTCTAGAGCAGAGCCAGGCGCACAGCAGCAGCTGTAGTACCTGCCTGCTAAGCACTTTTGGGCAGCCTGACCGAGAGGGGTAGGGGCAGCACTCCCACAGTGCATTCAGTTGGTGCTCCACAATGGCTGTAGGCGTTCATGCCCTGTGTTGTTTATGGCTCAGGCTCTGCAGCCAGGTGTACCAAGTTCTGCCTTAACTGATGATTTCTTTGTAACTCTGAGCAAGAGGGTGGGGTCGCTGGGACAGAGTGAGGGGAAAGGTGGGATTGAAGTTGGGGGGAGAGGGGCAGAGGCGGGAGTACAGGGTTTAAACAGAGAAGGGCCATGAACAGGGGGTGAATTGATAGTTGGAGGGGATCATAGGAAGAACTAACGTTTATTGAGCACTGACTGTGTGCCAGGTTATAGGCTAAAGGCTTTCTGTGTAACACCCCCCCCCCCCCGCCCCAGGCCCCTGGAATGCCACCTCTTCCTGCTATTCCTCAGCCTTTCTCTCTATTAATCCTCTCTGTTGAAAGGCCTAGAGTAGTTTCTTTTTTTCCTGGTTGAACTTTGATGATTTCATAGGTGAAGAAACTGAGGCCCAGAGAGGTTGAGTAACTTACCTCAAGTCACACAGCAAGCAATGGCAGAGTCAGGATTTGAGCCCAGGCATCCATATTTCTCAAGGTGGGGTGGAAGTGGATTGGGGATTATGCTCATTACTCTGGCCTCCGGCTCCACTACCCTTGACCTGTCTCCCTGCCTCTGACCCCAGGTGCTCTCCCCGCCGGGATGCATGGCTATGCGCCTCCGTAATCACCTCTGCTTTGGCCACTGCTCCTCGCTCTACGTCCCTGGTGTGGACCTTGCCCCGTTCGTCCTCTGCAACAGCTGTGTGCCCGCTCGAAGGCACTGGGTGCCCGTGTTCCTGTGGTGTCGGGTGGGCAGCCCAGCCTCTCGCCGGCGGGTGAAGACATACACAGTGCTGGTGGAGAGGTGTCAGTGCAGCCCGAAGGCATGAGCTGAGCATCACGGACTGACACACAGACGCACGCACCTTGGAGAGATGTGGGAGTCAGAAAGACGCCGACCTGGGTTATGGACACTGGGTCAGAGAGACCAGGGATGCAGGGAAAGCCAGATGGGCCTCCCGAGTCCTCACCCTGCTCCCACGAATACCAGACAGCCGCAGCCATGGCGGTGGCCCCTCACAGTCCCAGCACACGCTACTGAGCACCCCCTGGTGGCCAGGCCCAGCTCTAAGCATCTGCCAGGTACTTACTTGAGTCATTCTCAGAGCTGCCCAATAGCATAGGGGTATCACCCCATTTTACAGGGAAGGAAACTGAGGCCCCAAGAGGCAAAGACACTTGCTCAGGGTCACACAACAGTATGTGGCAGAGCCAGCGTTTGAACCCCAGGCAGCGTGGGGCCGGCTTTTAACCACCAGGCTGGACCTCCTCTCACAGAGTAAGTCACAGACACACTCCCAACTGCGGGGAGAATGGATGACCCCACCCAGGAGACACCGTGACGACCCTGTCCTAGGGACCCCAAGAAACCAAGGCAGGAAAGCAGAGGGGAAACCTGGGTTCCCCAAGTCAGAGGCAGAACCCACAAGCTCCAGCTGCCCCTCCCAATCTCCACCAGCCCCACGCCCAGTGTGGCATTCCACAGGACCATAAAGGTTGACAGAGCCCAGTGTGTGTGTGTGTGTGTGTGTGTGTATTTGTTCTTCCAACTGGAGTTCCCTGGAAGCGGGTGGCCCTGTGGAATGTGGGCATGAGGGGTGCCCCCTCCTCAGTTGGGCACAGGGTCTGCAGCGGATGAGGGTGGCCGGGCTTTGGGCGTCTGGAAGCAGGGCCCTAGCAGATGGGCCCGTCTGGCACAGACGCAGGGACATGTGGCGCTGTCAGGGTTGCCTCCAAATGCTCCCCGGAGCGCAGGGCGGTGGGGGGGGGGGTCAACCGGGGCCCCCCTCAGCCCTCTTCCTGCCTCAGGAAGGAAGGCCCCAGGTGAGGGGAGCAGGAGGAGGGGACCCGAGGAAACAGATGGGCCAGTGGGGCGTGGGAGCCCATGACCTCTGACCCCACAGGCCAGCACAGAGGGGTGGGAACAGGCCAGGCAGGCAGCTCCCAAGGCCCTGCTTCCAAGGGCCCGAGATGGGGGAGGGTCATGAGTGGCCCACGGGGGAGGGGTGTGCTCTCCCGCCTCCCTCCAGGGTTCTGTGCCAAACCTCAGGCAGCGTCCGAGTGGGTAGCTCAGCCTTGGCACCATGGACACCCCTCTGGCAGGCATATGAGGCGCCTGCTTCTACCCCCTTTCAGCTGTGCTCACCTCCTGCCAGCCGGGGAGCCAGCTGGGAACCTTGGTGCCAGGGGGGCCCCAGTATCCCTGCCCCCTCCTGGGCAGTGCCAAACGGCCCCCACCCCCATCCCCAGGACCATTAATGGGTGGGTAATGAGTGCTGGGGGAGCGGGGGAGGGGCGGGGATGCAGGTGCCACAGGCGCTGGCACAGGGGCTGCTAATCAGGTTTGCCAACGCCATCTGTCACCGCGCGAGCATCTGGGGCTCAAGGTGACCCTGTCACCCTCAGTTACAATTATGGTTTTGGCATCTGTATTAAAGCCCGCCAGCCGGCCAGGAGGGGGAGGGATGGGGTGGGCATGGGGGTGCACAGCGGGCCCTGTCCCGGGGGTCCTGTTCCCAGGGGCTGTGTGGCTGCCAAGGCATGGAGCTTCTCTCTGCTTAGGGGAGTGTGTGTGTGTGTGTGTGTGTGTGTGTGTGTGTACATGCGCACCAGCCTGCACAATTCTTCGAGCATGTCTGGGGGTAGGATTGGGAGTCTGGGTTTTGTGCATCTCTGGGTGTGGTGGCTATGCGTCTGAGTTTGGCGGGATGGCTGGCGATGGGGGGCAGCTCTGAGATCGTGTGGGTACAGATGAGTGTGTGTCCCTGTGCTGGGAGAGGCGTGAATGGTGGGTCCGGGTGTCTTTGGGTGGTGGTGTGTGTCAGGGTGTATGTGTGATGTTGTGTGTGTGCATCTGAGTGTGTGGTGCTGTACATCTGATGGTCACAGGCTGGCTATATGTTTGGGCATGTGGGTCTGTGTGTAAGATTCTGTTGAAGTATTCTGTGCATGTGTGCTTGTGAGGGCGGCAGCTGGCAGAGGCTCTGTGTGGTCACTGCAGGGCCTCTGTCCTGCCACTTTCACCTCTTCCTGCCCTCCCCAACCCCTGCTGCCTCGCTCTAATCTGGGGGCTCGGGGAAGGCAGGGAGGGCTCTAGGCTTCCAGTTGTTGTATCTGGATTCAGGGTTCTCGGATTCTAGATTCTGAGGACAGGGTCTCTACTTTTGGATTTTGGATTCTGGGCATTTGGACCTGGATTTTAGATTCTGGGTCCCCAGTTCTTGGTATCTGAGAATTTAGATTCAGATTCTGGATTCTGGGATCTGGATTCCAGGCTCTGAATTCTGGCTTCCAGACCTTGGCTTCCTGTCTCTGGGCTCTGGATGCTGAGCGGGGTGGGGTGGGATGGGGTGGGGGTGGGGGGATGGCGGGCCCGTCTCTGCCCTTCTATTCACATTAGGCCACTGGGCTGTCTGCCATCCCCCCCACACCCTCACCCAATGGGTGCGGAGACCACACATGGCCACCAGGGGACACCCTTGGTTCAGATTTGGGCCCAGATGACCCAGACATGGAGGAGTTGGGGACCGCCCTGGCCTGGCTGGACCCAACCCTTCGAGGGGAGGGAGAGGGGCTTCACCTCCCTTCCTTCCCCTTCCCATCTGGACTGGTGACTGATGTCTGTCAAACATGGAGAACTGCACCCAGCATCTTCCCAGGCACCCCAATCTGGGCTGGGGCCAGGGGGCCAAGTCTCTGGGTCAAATGCAGGGAGGAAAGAGCGCACATGTCATGGGACACTGCAGGTGTGAGTGCACCATGTGCCTGGCTTAGCCACATATGGCAGTGCTCTGTGGAGTGTGAGCCCGTGTGGTGTGTGGCCATGTGTGATTGGGACCATGTGTCTGGCAGAGCCCTCATGTGACAGTGCTTCTATAGGGCCGTATCTATAGCTTTGTCACTCTGGTGTGGGGTAGGAGTCCCTGTCATATGGGTGTGCCTGACTGACCCTAACTGTGTCCCTGGGTGTCTGTGGGTGTATCTGTAGGTGCCACTGGGTCCATGAGCGCGCCTCAGAGTGCCTGGGGCAGTGTCCCCAAGACTAGGTCCTTGTGTTGATGGTGTCTTGTCCGTGGGTGTGTGAAGGTGTGTAGGACAGAGGTGTGCCTTCCAAGAGTGTCACATTGGAGGAGGCATGTTGTCCAAAGGCGAGTGAGTGGAGGAAGGACCCTCGGTTCCATTCTCTCCCTGGCATCTCTGACCCTCCGTCTTGCTGGGTCTCTATTGCTGGGTCTCCTCCCACCTCTCAGTATCTCTGACTTTGTCTGAGAGACCTGGTCCTCTGCCTAGTCCTGCTACCAGGCATAGCGCAAGGCACAGTGGGCTCCGTGGTGATTGGTTGGCTCCCACCCCAGACCTTCATCTTCCATCTCAATCCCTGGCCCTGCCTCTCATAGGTTCTGTCCCTCTGTCCCTCTGTGCGTCCTTCCTCATTGGTGCATTTCTCTCCATCTCCCAGGTCTCTTCCATCTCTTTGTCTCTCTCTGTCTCTGTCTCTCCCCCTTGGTTCCTAAGTGTCTTTCTTTCCCCATCTACAGCTCTGTCTGTCTCGCTCCATCTTTGTCTCTCCCCATCTCTGTCTCTCCCTTCCTCTGACGGCGGATGGGTCCGGGTGGGTCCAGGACAGCCAGGCCAGGGCGCTGGGCGCCGGGGCGAACAATACCCCATTCACGCGGGCCTCCGGTGCCATGGCAACGCGCCCGCCCCGCCCTCCCCGCCCCGGCCACGCGTGCCAAGAGGATGCCATGGTTACGTCAGGCGCGTGCCCGCCTCCCCGCGCGCTCTTGGATGGCCCAGGCCGGCAGGGGGCGCCCAGCTGCAGCCTCTGCCTTGAGTCAGGAGGGGCATCCTCCTTCAAGGGGCTTTCAGCCACCCAGTGCCTCAGTTTCCCCTTCTGTAACCTGTCAGGCGTGGGCAGAATGAGATCGTAGTGTGTGCATGTGTGTGTGGTGGTGGGTGAAGGTGCTCTTTAAAGTGGTTATGTGTGAGTACATTTGAGAGACAGTGGGATTGTGTGCCAAGTTGTGGGTCAGTGTTTGCATACGTGTGTGGGTGTTTTATGAAAAGTAGTTGGTTCTAGTTTGGGGGTGACTGTATGTCCGTGTGTTTAGAAATGTGTGTGTATATGTGGTTGTGTGCTTGTGAGTTCATGTGACTGTGTCTGTGTTTGCATGGCTGAAGGGAGGGTATGAGAGAGACAGAGAGAGAGATGATGGGTGTCTGTGGTTTGGGTGTGATTATACGTTTGTGATTTTGAGTTTATTTGATTGTGTGCATGTATCTGCATGCTGTGTGTGTGTGTGTGTGTGTGTGTGAGATGGTGGATGGCTATGTTTTGGGGCGTAGTTCTGAGTTTTTGTAACTGTCGTATTTGTGTCTGGGGGGGTCTGTGTTCACAAACTCGTGTGTGCTTATGTGTGGGGCTAGGAGTGGGTTCTGAGGACTGCTGGGGCCTGGCTGAGCCGCCCCCCTCACTTGGCACAGAAGGGGGTGCCCAGCTGCCTGGGACCTCCAACTCCCCACAGGTTCAGGAGAACCTCATCTGATGAATATTCATGAGGTGGGGGCTGGCACCCACTGCTGACAGCTGCACATCCATTAGCCCCCCCTGCTCTCCACGCACTGCCTGCAGCAGGGAGGGGTGTCAGCCTGGGCCTCTCCCTGTTCCTACAACTGAGGGGCCGGGGTGTCCTAGTGACTACCATGGAGTCCATTTAGCATGCCTGGCTGCCTGTTGGGACGACTAAGGGGCTGTCTCAATGTTGTGACAGGCACTGGGGAGAGCGCCTGTTGTATGACAGGATGTACTTGTAACGGTGGTGTGGCTGTCACCCATTGTGTCTTTGTAGCTCTGTCCGGGGACCATGGCTGTGGTGTGGCGTGTGCGACGTGTGCCTGTCACGTGCAGCAGTGATGCCCTGAGCGTGTGTCATCAGGGCAGCTCTGCGCAGGTACATAATGGCCTTACCTGCTGCTGTCTGCTCTGTGGCACCCTGACAGGGAGGGTGTGTTGTGTTATTGGCGTGACTGGTTTGGTTCAAACATTGATCTAGGGACAGCTGTGTGCCACACCATGGAGACGAAGGGATCAGACCTGCTTCCCCTCCTTGTGACTGAGTGGGGCAGGGACTCTGTGTGGCCACCTGGCTAGGACAGCGGCAGAGGCACCCAGACAGAGTATGTCAGGGTGCCTCTGCTGGTCAGGGTGACACTGATAGAGTGGAAGGGTCAGCGTGTCAGGCCAACCATGAAGACGTGTGAAACCACGAGGCTGAAGGTGTGTGTGACCAGAATTGTTGAGGGCGCGCCGGTATTTCTGTGTATGACAGCATGGCTGAGGGTGTGACAGTGTCACTGGTTGGAGGTGTGGCAGCATGGCTGTGTATGACAGCATGTGTGACAGTGAGGTTGTGTGTGACAATGTGACTGAAGATGAGACAGTGGCTGTGTGCATGGCTGTGTGATCCATAGGTGACAATGACACTGTGTGTGTGACAGTGAGTGTGTGTGCTGACATGAGCCAAGGGGCTGTGAGCGCCCCACCCCCACCCTCAGGCTGCACAGGGAGTCTGGCTACATTCTCACACACAACTGCACTGTCTCATCCTCAGCCACACTGCCACATACTGCCACACACTGCCACATACTGCCACATACTGCCATGCTGCCATACGTTCATGCTGGACTGAGAGGCCTGGCGGCATGGGACGGGCAGCTGCCCGTCTTGGGGACGCACTTGGGCCTTAGACACGGAGACCTGGATATCCAACACCGGCAGGGACATGGCCTTGCCCTCTGTGTTCTCTGCGCAGCTTGAGTTTGGGGCTTGGCCTCCAGAGGTGGTGAGGGTGGGTGGGGGAAGGGCTACTCTGTGCTGGGGGACTCCAGCCTGAGCCCTGGCCTGTGGCTGGGTGGCCCTGAGGCTTGGCCAGGGACATGGTGCAGCTGGATCACCCCCAACCCCCGTATTCTCTCCCTGGGACGGCTGGGCGGTGGCAGCGTACAGAGGCCCCATTCAGGAGCCAGGGCCAGGTTTCCAGGGCGGGTGGGGTGGGTCTCCTGGCTGCTGCAAATGAAAGGTTTCCCCAACTCCTTCCCTTTGCCTCCAGATGAGCGCCAGCCACAGGCCCTGCTGCCCTCCTGTCGTCCATCCTGGCCAGGCCGCGCCTCTGTGGGACTTGCACGCAGCTGCAGGCTAGCCTGGGCCCCCATTTGTGATGCGGGGATGCTTGCATGTGTCTTTGGGTGTCATGTGACCAACGGTCTGATTGCGACTGTAACTGTGAGTGATATGTGTATCATCTGTGTAACTTTGCATGACTTTGTGTGTGCCACAGCTAGGGATGATTTTGAGCACCTGTGAGTGTGACCCAACGGGTCTGTCCTGTGTGAGGTTTGGTGTCCCTAAGTGGCTGTGTGTGGTCTTGTGTATATCTGTGTAACTAGTGCTTTTGGGAGCCCATGTAACTGTCTGTGTAGTCTGCATGTACCTCTGCCAGTCAGTGTATATCTGAGTCCCTCTGGGGGTCTATGTGATGGTGAGGGTCTTAGCGTGTGACCCCGGGTAGGTCTGTGCGGCTCTGTGTGTGTCGGTGTGCTATTTTGGAAGGGCGTGTGACAGCATCTTTGGGTGATCCTGTGTCTGTGTGTGATTATGGTATTTTAAATGACCCCCCCCCCCAGAGGAGGAGGAGGATCTGTATGTGTGTGCGTACACCTGTGGTCTTTGGGATTTTGTGTGTGTGTGACGGGGCCCGGTCCGGGGTGTCCGGCTAGGTGTGCCTTGGGAGTGAGGACTATAATTCCTCTGGCTCAGATCCCACTAGGGACTCCCAGCCCGGGGTTGGAGCAGCGAGACAAAGGCTATCTAGGACCCCAGACCAGACCTGGGCACAGGCCATGCCTGCCAGTTTGGTCAGGAGAGGCATGGGGCCCTCTTGGGGAGTGGGGATCCCAGTCCTGCCAGGAGGGCCCTAGAGCACCTGTCTCCCCATCATCCCTCCACCCTCCTTCCCCCGGCAGTACTCACAGCCTGGCTCTTCAATTATTCTGTGTCCCAGGGGTTTGCCACCGCCCCTGAGGCCTGCCCAGCTGACCTAGAGCACAGCAATGCCTGACCCCCACTTTCAGTGGCCCATGACATTGGCTGCCAGAACCTAGATGTTTCAGTGCCCCCCATCCCCCGCATCCTGGCCAGGGAGTGCCATAGGCTGATTCTCGCTCCTACTCCCTCCCCCTTCCCCCCCACACCTGCATTGGAAGACACACCTGCTGCCAGCCTAGCCAGGTGGGCAGCCCTGCATGGAGGAATGCGGGGGATCCCAGCTGTGGCATCCCAACGTGCCCAGCCCCATGGCAGTGCCCTCCCCCCCCATGATTTCTCAAGACCCAGGTGTGTTCTAAGACCTGGGCTCTGGGGGGGAAGGGGATAGAGGGGCATGGGTACCCTCCGGAGCAGCCCCTCTGCCTCCTTGTAAAAATTCTCCCCAGTGGCAGCTGTGGAGGGGGGAGCAGAGCAGATGTGTGTGTGGGGAGTGTTGTGGGTATAGAGGGGGGTCTGAGTGTATGGAGAGAATTCTGAGTGTAGATATGTGAATGAACATGGACAAGTGTTTTGTTTGCGTCTATACGGATGGATGTGGTGTGTGAGGAAGAGTGTGTGTGTGTGTGCACACAGGGAGGGTTTTGTGGTGTGAAGCTGTGTGTGAAAGAAAGGATGGGTGTTGTATATGAATGGAAGGATGGATGGCCTGTGTGTGTGTGTGTGCATGTTGTGTGAGATTCTTAAAGGAGGAATGGATGTTGTATGTGCGTCTGTGTATCTGTCTATTGGAATGGAAGATAAATGTCTTGTGTGTGTATAGATGCTGTGTGTGTGTATGTATGAAAGGAAGGATGGGTGTCCTATGTGTGTATTGGATGTTGTATGATTGTGTGTGTGTCTAAATGGAAGAATGGGTGTTGTGTGTGTCTGTTAGAATGGAAATATGGGTATCCTGTGTGTGTATGTGTATGTGTGGATGTTGTATTTGTGTGTGCTGAGTGGAAGGATGGGTGTCCTGTGTGTCTATGAATAGAGGGTTGAATATTGTGGTGTGTGTGTGTGAATGAATGAAGGATTGTGTGTGTGTGTGTGTGTATGCAAGTGGAAGTGTGGTATGAGTGTGTGAAGTGGGAATGGGATGTGGGTTTAAGCAGAGCCCACGTTTGGGGCCAGATGCAGGATTGGGAGGGTGATGAAGGCAGCCCTCAGGGTCTGGCATGGCTGGTGGGCAGGGCTGAGAGGGCAGGGAGGCAGGTGGGGCAAGGACTGGGCCCAAGGTGGGGGTCTTCAGAGCCCTGTGCCTGCTTAGTGGCTGTTTGCAGGGGGCCAAGGAAGGCTAGTCTGGCTTGGGGTCTACCCCTAAGCCCCCAACAACATTCAAGTCCCAGACACCCCAAACGCCTCCATCCCCCCCGACTGTCTCCCATCAAGTCCCCAATAGGCCCACACTGCTCCAGTGTCCCTTTCACACAGGCCCCAGAACCATCCCACACCTATCTCTGCCTCTCCCCTTGGCCATCCAAGTCCCCCCTTGGGTCTCCAAACCCCTTCTGGGCTCACATATCCCCAGCACCTTCCCCCAGACATTCTGGCTTCTCTTGGGCCTCCTCAAAGGCTCCAGACCCTTTTATACCCACCCTCTACCTTTCCCTGCCCCCTTCCCCTCCCCCTCCCCTAGCCTATCCCCTACCCAGCCTCTTTCCAGATCCCCATCCCCCTTAATCCCCAAACCCCTCCCCTCAGCCCCTCAGCCTCCAGTCCCCGGCCTGCACCCTTCCCCTGCCTCCCATGTGGCCCTGCCCCTTCCCCTCGGTGCCCCCCTCAACCCGCCTGTGCCCCCTCCCCCTTGCTCTCCTCCCGCAGCGGCAGCAGCGGTGGCCCTGAAACTTTAAACGGTGTTAAAAGTTTCTGTTTACTAGAAGCCCTTGAATTTTTAAGGACGTATCGATTCCCTCCGCCAAGGCCTTGCATCAGTGGCGCAGGACGGACGGGAGGCCAGAGTGGGACCATGGGATCCAGGAAAGAGCTCCTCAAGCACGGAATGACAGACACGCACATACCCAGACACCACCCACCCCCCCGCACACAGAGACCCCTTCCTGACATACAAGCACACACACACCAATACAAGCTGCACACAGACTGACCCCCTGACAAAGACAGAGCCCCTCTCCCTGACACACACGAACCTGCCCACACAGATCCTCCTCACTGCCCCAGACCCACAGGGAACACCCCCCCGAGGGAGACACTGCTGGTGACCCACAGACACCTTCTGCCACCCAGTCCCTGGACACAGACAGAGACTCTGCGACCCTCGCACACTTACTTGCCCCCTCGGCCACATAGACTCTAGGACACACAGAGACCCCCCCCCCCCCAGGCTTGTCACACACACGGACACCTTCTGACAGAAAGACCCTCAGAGCTGACATACACGGTGGTCAGCTTGAAACACACATGCTCACCGGGGTGCCCCCATCACCAGTTCTTCCTGTCAAACCCAGACCCCGGCGACACTTGACTCTCACTAGAATGTCAGCCTCCCAGGGACAGGTCTTTTGTCTTGGTCCTCACTATGTCCCCAATGCTTGGCACAGGGCCTGACAGATGCTCACCCTCTCTGACTCACAGACATCTCCCAGGCACACAGCCAGACCCACAGCACCACGACACAACACTGGTCCGCACAAAGGGACTCCTAAACGGCCACTGACCGGCGTCTCTGTCCCCCAGAGGACACCCAGACCCACCCAGACACCTGAGGACACTACAGCCCCCCGGCCTCAATGGCCTCATGTGACCAGCAGCACTCCCCCTCAGGGACATTTTTACACACACACACCCGCACCCCCACACACCTGGGCACCAACACCCCTCCGACAGACAATGCATAGCTGAGCATTGCTACAGCTTCTTGGCCCAGGAGGGCAAGAAGGTGCTGGCTGCACCTGGCAGCGGGAGGGAGCTTTGTCTCGGCAGGAGCTGCCTGGGGGCTGTGGCTCCACCTCCCCGCCCACCACGGGGGTCACCCAAGGGCTCCCCATGCACCCACACCAGGGCCCCAGCACCATCTCACCCCAGGTCATTTCTACTTTGGAAATGGGGTGTCCGGGGCCTACATGAGGGACTACAGCCTCACGGAGGGGGGGGGGGGGCGGAATGCACATGTACCTGAGGCCTCCATGCCTGTTTCTATCCCTGGAGGTTGGGCTGTGCAAGCCTCTGCTAGATCTGTGTATGTCCATGATCGGGGAGCCAAGGGTGAGTGCATGTGCTGTGTGTGGGAGGGACCTGGGTGCATGTGTGTGGCACCTGTGTGCATGGCTTGGTGATACTATGAGGGGCATTACTAGCTGACTGGGTATCAAAACTGTTGTTCCATATGCCCGAGGCCCAGGGTATACCTGGGTTCCAGGTGTGTGGTGTGTGTGTGTTGCTGTGCTCTCCTGGTGTTGTTTGGATGTATGTACAGGTATCTGTGTGTCTGTGTGAGGTGTGTTCGTGCATCTCCCTTTCATCAGTGTCATTCTGTGCGCCTGGGTGTGTCCTCTGTGTCACCACAACTACCAAGATATTTTGGTGCGGCTTTGTGTTTGTGTTGTGTCCATGTGTAGGAGTTGAATGTCTGGAGCATGTCAAGGTGTGGTTGTGTGAACATGCCTGTGTCGGTGTGTCAGCGTGAATCTGTACATGTCAGCAGGCCCTGCTGTGTGTATGTCTTAGCGTGTATCTGTGCGAGGCCCATGTTGGTGTGTATCTGTCTGTATCTCAGTGTCTAAACATGGTTCCTTGTTGGAATGCGTGGGTGCCGGTATCATCATGTGATGGAGGTCCTGTGTGCATATCAGCATATGGATCATGGATTGGTTTCCTAATCTGGTATGTGTGTGTGCGTGTGCGTGTGTGTGTGCAAGTGTGGAATGTGTGCCCGGGTATGTGCCCATGCTGTGTGTGCGTAGGTGTCTGTGTGTGCTTTGTTGTCCGAACATGAACCGTGTGGCAATGTGTTCTGTACGTGACATGTGTGGTGGGGTCCGAGCCCCGCTGTGTGTCAGCGTGTGTCTGCGTTGGAACGCGGGCCAGCACGTGTCGGGGTGGCCGTGACGGTGTGCGCCCCCGCGCGTGTGCATGCGTGCATGTGTGCGCTTGTGTGTGTGTGTGTGTGTGTGTGTGTGAGCGCCTGCCGCCGCTCCCGCCTGCCTGCCCCTCCCCGCGCCCCTCCTCCCGCCCGCCCGCCTGCTCCCTCTCCCCGGAGTGCGCCGCTTCCAAACTTTGTCTAAACTTTCACTTTCACAGCGCGGCGGCGGCAGCGGCGGCGGCAGCGGGCGAGGGTGACCGGCCGAGCGGCGGCGGCATGGAGTAGACGCGCGGCAGCGGCGGCGGCGGCGGCGGCGGCGGACGCGAGAGGCAGCGGCAAACGCGGCGGCGGCCCCGGAGCCGGCGGGGCCGAGCCTGCGAGCGGCGAGCGCGGGGCCGCGGGCCGGGCGGGCGCCGCGCGGCGGAGGCCGGAGGAGCCGAGTCGGAGCCCGAGCGCGGCCGCCGCCTGCCGGGCCTCCCCTCGCCGCGGCCAGCCGCCGCGCTCTCGCCCGGGCGCTCAGCTATGTACTCCCCGTACTGCCTCACCCAGGTACCGGCCGCCGCCCCGCGCGACCGGGGAGGGAAGCGGGCGCAGGAGGCTGGCCAGCGGCGCAGGCGGGGCGAGCGGGCGGAGGGGGCGCGCGGCAGCCGGGGGAGTGAGCCCGCGGGCGGCTGAGGGGTGCAAGTCGTGCTTTGGGGAATCCGGGAACGCGTGCTGGCGCCACCGTGAGCTCACGACCCTGGCCACTGGCGGACCCCTCTTGGGGTCTCCCGAGGTGGCCGGCTGCGTGCGTGGCGCTGCCCGGAGCGGGAGTGCGTGTGAGAGTCTGTGTGTGCGTGCGCGCGCGCTCGGCTGGGGTGCGGTGGGCAGCGGGACTCCCGCCGACCTGTGGGCCACTGTGGCTGCACCCGAACGGCATGGCCTCTGGCAGTGTTTGCGGGGGTGAAGGAGTGGCAGAGGGTGACCCAGAGGGCGCAGAGCCGGGACTGGGTCCGGTGTGGCTCCCAGGAGCGGGCGCAGCGTTTCCCGAGGGTGGCAGCGGCCGGCGTGCATGGCAGCGGCCCCTGTGTGCGGCCGGGGTGCCCAGGGCGGGCCGAGCGGCCCGGGCGTCTCCCCAAAGTCTTTGTTCAGGCCTCACATGGGAGCGGGGCTAAGAAAATGGCGGGGCTCCCAAATTTCGGAGGGGCAGAGGAGGGAAGAGGAGGGGAGGGAGGGATGGGCCTGCTGCCAGCCTGGGCCGCGCCTCTCCACCGACCCTGGACGACGACGCTGCGGGCCCCCCTCCAAACTTTCCTCGGCGCAAACTTTCCGGTCCCCGCTTCCCGGGCTGCCGCGTGCTGGACCAGGCGGGCCGGGGGAATACCGTCCCGCCGCCCAGAGGCGGGAGGGCGGGAGGCAGCCGTGGACGCCCCGACAGTGCTGCGACCACGCGTCGGGCCAACTCCGAGCAAAACAGCGCCGACCTTGGCGCGCTGCAGAGCGCGTCCCGCCTCCAGCGAAGTTCCCTGAGCGGCGCTTGGCGGAGGCAAAGGCTCCTGGGTGCCTGCCCTGCCACCCCACCCCAGGCTCGCAGAGGGCACAGGAGCTGACCAGAGTCCCGCAGCTGCCTGTGGGGCCAGGCCTAGGCTGGCAACGCAGACTCTGCAGAGGGGACACCTGGGGGCTGCCCAGCGGTGCCTATCAGCAGGACCTGTGTATGTGGGGAATCTAGAGGCCAGGCCTGGGGTCCCAAATGTTCCCTCTGCCAGTCTGAGCCTTGTCAGCCATGTGCCAAGAGTGCCCACAGCTGGGAGTGGGAGTCCACGTGAATATGGCTGCTAGTGGGCCTGGCGTGTGGCAAGGGGCAAGAGGGTATGTCTGGGATGAGTGTCAGCCATGGCCACCCCACTCTCTTGTATCAACAGATGCAAGTGTGTTTGTGTGTGTGTGAGAGAGAGAGAGAGAGAGAGAGAGAGAGAGACTGACTCAAATGATCTTGGAGTCTGTGTGTGGCTCCAGTGGGTTGGCCATTGGCAGGCCTGTGTGGCATGGATGTGTGTGTGGGCCCAGGGAGCAGGTTTTCCTGTACAGGTGTGAGTATGTATTAGTGAGGTGCATGTTTACACATGTGTATCACAGTGTGAGTGCAGGTGTGAGCAGACACTCTGACCACTGTATCAACTTGGGGACCCCCACATCTGTGCCTCTGACTGGCTGGTCACCCCATCTTGGGCTTCCACACGACGTTCCTGTCCACCTAGCTGGGTTTGAGCCATGGGGCTATGCTTGGGTGGCCTGCGTGGCTGGTGTTTAGGGCCTGGTGGGACCACGATGCCACACTGGAGCAGCCCCTTGCCCACCTGCTGCCAGCCCAGCTTCCTGGCCTGCCCCCTGTGGCCTGGGTGAGATTCTAGGCCCTCAGATTTCACAGTACCCTGGGAAAGAAAATGCCAGCAGGCCCACTGTGACAAGACTAGGAAGGGGCTGGGGCAGCCCCCAGGCTCAGGGTGACGGCCAGGGCTTCACTCTGTGACACTCCAGAAGGGAGCAAGGACTCGGCTCCGTCACAGGCCCAGGCTGTGAGTGTGCCAGGGTAGGTGGGCGGGTGGCTGCAGTCTGTGGGTCAGCAGTCTGTCCTTCCTGAGAGCTACATCTCTTGGATCCAGAGTCTGTTTTTACAAAATTTTCTGCTTCCATAGTTTGCTCTGACAACCACCCCCTCTGATTCTCTCTCTCATTCTCTCTTCCTCTTTGTCTCTGTCCCTGTCTCTATCCCTCTGTATCTTTGACTCTCCCTGTCTCTCCCTGTCTGTCTCCGATTCTCGCCCCATCCCTGCTCCCCCCTCCTCCACACATCTCGGACTCTCTCTGTCTCTCTCTGGCCTCCATCTCTCCCTCTCTCTCTCTCTCTCTCCCTTTTCTTTTTTCAAACCAGAATTGGCTTCGATTTTAAAGTCAATAAATGATTGAGCAGGAACGAGCTTGGAGCAGCGGGGCCCTGGCGGGGGAAAGGCACTGTGGGCGAGGGGGAAGGGTTGGGGGGGGAAATATCCTTCTGGAAAAAGCATTGAAATCCAGGGCGGCTGGGCGGGGCGCTTGCTGGAGCTGCTGGAGCCCACTACAGCTGCAGACCTGAGTCCTCAGTGGCGGGGGGCAGATGGATGGGACTCCCCCTCCAAATAAACAGACGTACACCAGGATGTAGACACACACATACACTGCCACCGCCACCAAGATGGGGATATAAATGACCTGCTCACGCTGATGTCCAGACACACGGCCATTGATAAACCTATGGACACAGGAGACGGTGGACCTGTGTTCCCTCCCCGCCCAACACACGTAAACACACACACATCCCTCAGAATGGGACGTGTGTATCGATAACAGCTCACAGACACACGGCAGTCCTTCCCAGTCACGCTCGGATACAAACTGACTCACGTATGTTTTTACCCCCACACTTGCTCACACAGACTCCAGGACGGACGGATGGATGGATGGAGGTACAATTTTCCACAATGCTATTGGCTCACCCAGGTGTGTACACAGACATGCACATACTCTCAGACATGCACGCTTGCCAACATTCCCTGCCACTAGGCCACACGAGCAACGGGCTGTTTTTGTACCCTTATTTCTATGAAGCCATGCACAGTCATTCCAGGGGAGGGGGATGGGATGGAGTCTCCCTCAGCTCTTTCCTTGGGTCACTGTGGCCACCTCTCTGTCCCCATGAAGCTACTGCTCCCTGTGCCGAACCCACATGGAGCCTCCTTTATATGCACATTTTCTCGCGGCTGTGGCCCTGCCTGCTTAATGCCCACAGCTGGGGAGGGAGGTGTGTGCAGCACGAACTGGGATGGGATCAGCCACTCTTGGACCTGGGTTGGGCTCCGTGAGATGTTTTGAGGCTGGGCCGAGCTCGGAGCTGAGGGCTCTGCTGGAGTAATGTAGGGGGTAGGGTGCTCCCCTCTCCCTGGGAGCTGGAGCCGGGGATCCTGGTCCGGCTAGGAATGTCTTGTGTAGACTCAAGGGTTCGCAGATGGAAGACGGAACAGAGGTTGAGAGCTGGGCTGTACTGTGAGAGCACAGGGTTTGAGCTCCAGCTCTATCTTCTAACGCTGTGACCTGAAGCACAGGATTTTCCTGGTCTATAAACTGGGCAATAATAGTGCCTGCATTTCAGGCCGTGATGAGGCTCAGACACATAGCATCTGCTCAAGGAACAGGATGACTTGTGGTCATTTGTTTACCAAGCAGAGGGCTGCAGGGGTCCAAGGCAGGGGTGGTGGGGAGCAGGGGGCAGGAGAGAAGAGACAAGGCCTGTGGGGACCAGATGCCTTTCTCGGGGGCTCTGGTTGCCTTCACCCTCTCTCTAATCTTGACCCTCGTCATCACCAGGTCCACTTTGCGTCTGGTTTCTTGGGCCTTGGGCCGGAGCATGCAGGAGTGTGTATGCACACAAATATGAAGGGGGCAGAGAGCCCGAGATGAGGGTGGGTCCCGATGGTGGCTTCAGGGACACCTTCGTGGCTCCAGAGTCCTTTCTGCATCTGCACCTGGGCCTTGTCATCTGGGTACACCATGGGTTCAGGACGCACGTGTGGGACCCCGTGTGAGCAGTTGTCAGGGTTCAGTGGGTATCCTGGGTGTGTACAGGGGGGCGTGCAGCCGTGGCTGTGGCAAAACCCCCCTGGTGCTCAGTGTCTGACCGCTGGCCTTCACTGGGAGCCCAGCCTTTTATCTGCTTGGTCCCTGCCCGCTGCTCTTGCAGCACGGAGAATTTGGGGTCTTGCATTTTCCTCCAGCTGGACCAGGAGAGGAGAGGAGTCTGGGATGTCTGTGCTTCCCGCCGACTCAGTGCTGAGGACAGGGCTCCAGCTGGGTGGGCGTAGCGGGGGGCCTTCACGTTCCTGCTCCCAAAGCTCTGCACGTGGAGGCTGTGAGTGGCTACCTGGTCCTCCCAGATCTGAGCGTGTTCGTCGGCATCTTGGGCCTCAGGGCCACCATTTCCTCGTGGACAGCCCTGTGGCCGCGTGTGTCTGTGTAGGTCCCCTTTGCAAGTGTCTCCGTGGCTCTGAGTGTCCATCGCTGGGTGCTGCCTGTCTGAGGGTCACCCCAAGTCCATCTCTGTGTATTTAGGTGTCAGGGGGTGTGTGTCACTGTGGTCTTTGTGTTACAGCACTTTGTGTCCCTGTACCACTCACAGCCTCTGGGTGTCTGACCATCACAGGGAGGGCTGTATCCGTGTGCTTTACCATGCATGTCGACCTGTCTGTGTCGATCTGTATGGCATACGTGTCATTGCTGTGCCTATGAGTCTTGCCCCCATGGCACTGTGCATCCTGGGCTTTGTCCCTGTGACCGTCGATGTGTGTCGCGCCACACGAGTTCCCCTCCCTGGCCTCTCTCCGCCTCTCACCATAGTGTGAAATGCCCGCGGTGGCGGTCGGGCCCGCGGCTGGGAGCAGGCCGGCCTTTCCATTGCTTCCCATGAGGTCGGGCAGCCGTGGTGGCCCCGCGGTGGGCCCTGCCCGTGCCCCTGGCCTGTCATGGACAGAAGCCCGTTGTGTGGTGAGGTGCGGGTATGTGTTTGGGCCGCCCACAGGCCTCCCTCTGTCTGCCCAGTGTGCATTGATCTTGGCTTCTGCCTGTGAGTGTCCTGGCCTGGCCAGTCGGGGGTGTTGGGCTGTCTCTGTGGGCCTGAGCCCATCACCCCCAGAGCCAGGTCTGCCCTGGGTCCCACACCCCGGGGCTGTCCCTCCACAGCTCCGCGAGCATGGATTTGGAAACTGAGGCCCCCTCTTTCCCTCCCCCCGTCTCTTTCCTCCCTCTCTTCTCCCCTCCTCCCGCTCCCTCTCTCCCTCGCTCCTGCCAAACGCGTCTTGGCTCCGTCTGAATATCTCTCCTCCTCGATTTTTGGCTCCAGCTCTGGGCGCGTTCACTAAAAGAAGAAGGACTAGCTCCCCCTCTCCCTGCCCCCCCTGCTGCCTCCCCCCTTCTGAAGAGCCCCTCTGAGGGCGGGAATGGCCATGTGCAGGGGCCTGGGCCCCCCCCCCCCCTGAGTGGGCTTGGCCAAGGGGGCATAGGCCTGGTGGGTGAGGGGGCAGGGGGGACTGGGCCTGGCAGCCTGAGGGTGCAGCAGCCAGGGTGACTGTGCTGCCCGGCTGGGCAGGCGGGTGGGTGGGTGGGGAGGGGTCGGGGGCACGGAGCTGGGGTGTCTGGCTTCTGGTGGGGCTGGCAGGCCTCTGTGAGGCGCAGCTGTGCCCAGAACTCCGAGCTGCGTTTGCCACCACTACCAATGTGGCTGCGCCAGCCGGGGAGGGGGAGGCGGGTGGCGGGCACTGCGGCGCTCCGTAGCCAATCAGAAGCCAGGGTTGCACTGGGGAGCTCTCCCCCCACTGGGCTTCACCCTGAAGGGAGCCAGGGTGGTGGCCAGCAGTGGGCAGGGGGCAGTGCCGCCACCACCACTGAGGACCCTGCTCCCTTGGCTGACGGTTTGGTGCCAGCCTTCCTGGCACAGACCGGGCAAAGGGCGGGGGTCTGTCCCCACCTGAATCGGAGGGAGCCAAGCCAGAGGCAGGGACAGCACACCCCACCTCCTTGGCTGCAGGAGGCGGCAGGAGCTGGGGGTAGGGGCCAAATCATCCAGGAGGGTCTGTCCAAACGCAGGCTTCAGTCACATCACCTCGGGGCTTTATTTCAGGTCCATCTCACACCGCGTCCCCCTCTCTCACGGGCACACGCGGGCACAAAGAACCATGCTGTCACACCCTCACACAACGCACCTCCCTCACTCAGACACACACTGGTGTCCCCACACAAAGATGCTCGTTTTCACACAGACACCTAGAGACACCCGCCACACCTGAACACATAGGCTCAGGAACACACTTGTGGGGGAAGGCCCACGGGCACACACGGTTAGACAATAACACGCCGTGAGACACACGGTACAGACACACCGTCACTGCCAAACACACAGGAGCGCACAGACCCAAAGACACTCAGTGAGAAGCACGCGGCGTGAGCATGCAGCCATGCCGCCAGACCCCCAGACACACACACAGGAGCGCCGATCCACCCCCACTCCCATCAGACACACACGAGCCCACGCACGTATGCACGCAGTAACACACCGAGACACTCGGTGCGACACACACGCTTGGCAGTGTCTGGAGACATTTTTGGTCGTCACACTCGGAGGGGGTATGCCCACTGGCACCTAGTGGGTGGAGGCCAGGGATGCTGCCCAACACCCTGCAGTGCACAGGATGCCCCAGCACAGAGAAGGATCCAGCCCCACATGTCAACAGTGCCCAAGTGGAGAAGGTCAGCCCTAATATATTGTCAGACAGATAGTAACACACACATACACACACACACACACACACACACACACACACACAGGAGGCCAGCGGACACAGTGTCTCACACAGTCTTGCTCACCAGGATCCAGGTGTTGTCACAAATGCAATTCCCCACCCCACTCTCCAGGTCCAGGCACAAATGGTGTGGCATGGACACAGTCCTGCGTTGCCCCAGCACACAGGGACAAGGGTCACACCCACACACACATTCACACCTGGTCCTGCTTGGAAATGGTGCCTGAGAGAGACCTGCCCTCCTCACACCACCCCTCTGCCTGCTGGCCCCCTGGCTGTGTCTGAGCAGCAGATCCAACCACCCCAATCTCCTCTGGTGGAATTTGAAGCTCTGAATCCCAGCGCTGGTTTGTCGAAGCCTGGGAGGCCACACGCCGCCCCTGCTCAGGACACTCCCAGCCTTCTGGGCTCAGCGGTGGGGCCAGAGGTAGGCCCCGTGGCCGAGGGCCCCACTCGTACTGTCCTGCTTCTGGCATCCTTCAAAACAGTCTGGGGTGGAGGCGAGGCTAACTTCTGAGGCTTGTCCTCCACAGGACTGTCTCACTGGTCCTCTGGCCTCTGACTCCTTATTTCTGACTCTGGAGAAAGAGCGAAGAAAGACAGCTGGCAGAATCACACCGGGAGAAAGCCTTTTGCAGGATAACAATGCAACGAGTGTTTGTCCTGAGAATCAGAGTGATGGCGAAAGTGTGCTGTGTGCTCACTGGGTTGCCCCTTGTGCTGCGAGCCTTCCCAGCTTGGCCCCCTGAGTCCCTCCACGTGAGGCAGGTGTGGCAGGGGTTAGCGGTGCCCATGTGCGTGACTGACAGTCGGGCAGGGTTTCTCACTTTAGCACTGTTGACATTTGGGACATTTGCACATTATTTTGAGAGTGGGACCTCTGAGCCAACTTCCCGGGTTTGAAACCTGGCTTTGCCGTTCACTAGCTGTGTGACCTTGGGCAAGTCACTCACCCTCTCTGGGCCTCAGGTTCTTCTCACAGGGTTGTGGTAAGGATTAGAGAAGTTGGTTTGCAGAATGTGTTTTAAACAATGCTTGTTGTAAAGTCAGTGCTTGATTTTATAGATGAAAAAACAACCCAGAAAAGAGCATCCAGTGCCAGGGACAAGGGTTAGGAGGTGGTGGCGCCTGGGCCCCTTCCCTGATCACCATCATCTAATTCCTCCTGATGGGAAAGAATTGCAACTTATTCTCTGACCTCTCCCACATTTCAGGGTGATCCTGTGTGTCCCCATCCCCCCGCGCTGTCAGCCCTTGAACCCTCCTTACCACTCTGACCTTCAGATCTTCTTCTGTCCAGGGCTCAGAATGAGAGTGGATGGCTATCCACCTCCTTTTCACCCCCACTGGCTACACTTGCCCTCACCCCCAGGGGGGCCCAACACCCTCTCTCACACCTTGCTGGGCACCCAGCCGGAGCTTGTGTGCTGGGGGTGCAGGCAGGGGCCTGTGCATTCCTTCGGCAAATATTTACCAAGCACCTCCTGGGTGCCAGGCTCTGTTCTGGGCCCCGGGGGCTCAGTAGGGAGCAGAGTCAACCGCGGTGCCAGCTCTGGTGGGAGGGCAGACAATGAACCCGATCAATGAGAGAGTGTCCAGTGCTGGAGATGGTGACGATGCGGGGGGGGGGGGGTTGGGGGGGAGAACAGGTAGGGCCTGCTGACGTGCTAGGCAGCTGCGTTTTGGCAGAGGTGGTCTGTGAGGCTGACTCTCGACTCAACACTGCTCCGCCACCGAGGGAAAGTGCGGGCCCCTTTCCTTCTCAGAGCGGCAGCCTGGAGGTGAAGGGCTTAGCACCGTCCCTCCACCGTCTTCCCGGAACACACGGCCTGTTTTCGCTGCAGCCTGAGGTCACCCGTTCTCCGTCCTGTGGATAAAACCTATGCTGCCCGCCCAGGACTGGGGGACAAGATGGCCGGGGCCCCTCCTGTGCAGAAACCGGGCCTCGATGGGCACTGGGCATTCTCAGCCCTGCCACTCTGCGCTTGGGGGTGGGGCGGGGCAGCTGGCGGCCCAGAGTGGCACTTCCACCTGGGCCCCTTGATTTAGCTTCCCCGGGGCGGGCCGGTTTATTTTTACCGAAGCCCGTCACCCTGGCAGTGCCAGGCAGCGCCATCTTTGTAGGGTCTTGGGGATCTGCCCACGGCTTGGGGAGACCTGGCTTTGTCTGCTGGACCCCCCGGTTCCCGCTGGGCCCCCATCTTTCTCCACCCTCAAAGCTCCAGGCATAAGGGCTCTGGACTGGGGCTGGTGGGGTCGACATTGTGGGCTGGCAACCACCATGCCCAGGCTGGTGGCATTTGGTTTGGCGCCCTGCCTGCCCGCCACCCCCCACCCCATGCCCGGGCAGAGCCGAGCGGCTGCTGCTGCCAGTCTCCATTTCGAAGCGTGGGGTGGGGGTGGGGAAGCGCGGGGTGCCTCCCGGCCCTTGTCTGTCCTGTGCCACCTGGGGCTTGTCCCCCAGGCCTGCTCCCTGGAAGGGCCCCGGGCTGCTTTCCTCCTTGCCCTTTTGTAGCCTGGAGCTTGGTGACGACGCCTGCCTGGCTCCCATCTTCCTGCTCGCTTCCTCCCCCCTCTCCTTCTTCCCTGTAATGGCTCACCATTTTGGCATCTCCTCCCCTGCCCCCTCCCATAGGCGCCAATTTCACTTTCAAACCTTCCACCGTCGCCATTGCTGGCTCTCCAGCCTTCTCTCCTGCCTGGGAGTGAGAGCTTGGGGGGCCAGGCAGGGGGGCACCAAGGGCTTCTGGGTGCTTCTGTGTGTGTTTAGAGGACACATGCTCCAGGCTAGCTCGTGCCGCCTAGAGATTGGCAGAGTGGGGCTGCAGAAAAGGGTGGCAGAGAAAATGTGGACCCCCCATTTCTGATGGGCTCTCACGGCCAGCCGGCTGTGTCAGCCTCTGGGCCACCAGGAGACCAGGGTGGGCATTTCTGCCCCAGCCCAGAGCCTGGACTCTCCAAAGGGAGGCTACGTCTGTGGGATGCCCCATCCCCTCTCCCCCAAGTTCCCTCCAAGGCTTTAAGATTCCCGCTCTCCTCCCTAGAGCTAGGGTGGGAAACCAAGCTCCACGTTGGGCACTCGTGCCCCCAGAGGGCCAGGGGACTTCGGAGGAACCGGTTTATTGCTCCCTCCCCCCCACCCCCCCAGCCTGCTGCCCGCGCCTCTCTCGGCACTAAACAAAGTTTGCTAAGTAACTTCAAATGTTATTTGAGGACGGCCTGGCCTCAGCCCAAGACGGCCCTGTGGAAACTTGCTTTTCGCTGCCGAGGCTGCAAGTATCAAAGACACACTTTCGGGGGGGGGGTGTGTGCTTTGACGCTTCTCCCCCCTCCGTGGCAGGGGCTGGCCCTGAATGGGCACACACACACACAGAGGCTGCCCCGACCGAGGGACACACACCGGCACACGGCAGCTGTGGGCCACAGCACACACCCTAACACATACAACACACACATTGACACAGCAAGGGGAGGGCGGGGTTCGCGGGGTGCTGCCCCCGGCCCGTGGGCCTTGGGATGTTTCCAGCTGGTGAGGTTCCTCAGAGCCTGGAGACCTATATTCTTAGGTCTTCTGGGCACGAGTGGGTGCTCAGGAGAGTCCCCTCCTTCTCCCGGTCTCAGTTTCTCCAGTTGTAGAAGGAAGTGGTGGGCCTGAGTGGTGTGCAAAGTGGAATCCCACACTGATGAGGACAGCGATTTTCAACCTTTTTCATCTCACGCCACACAAACGAATTACTAAAATTCCGCAGCACACCAAAAGATAGGCTTTTTGCTGATCTGACCAAAAAAAAAGTATGATTTTGATTCATTCACACTGGATGGCTGTTGTCATTTTTTACATGACAGCCTGAGGGAGAAGAGGTCGGTGCCCCTGGCCGAATAGGCATTGCCTGTTTTAAAAATCCCGGGCACACCGGTGTGTGAGGCACACCGGCTGAAAATTGCTGGATTAGGAGGATGCCTGCTTTTCCTCAGCCCTCTGCCAGGACCGACTCGAGGGGTGAGTCCCTGAAATGGCACAGGGTCTGAGCACGGGGCCTGTAAAAGCAGGGCTGGCAGTGCTGCACGGCCGCCCGTCCCGACCTTACAACCTGATGCGCATCTGCCTGACTGGAGGCCCTGACCCTGACCAGCTCTGGGTTCCCCAGAGGACCAGGGACATGTCTTTCCTCACCTTCTCTCTCCCTGTCTCTCCCAGCTTTTCTTGCTTTCCCCCAGATCCCGCCTTTTCCTGGTCTCACCAGCCCTGCCCAGGCCTGAGGCTCAGGGAAAAGTGTGGGAAACAGGCTCCGGGTGTGTGTCCCTCACCAACGCCAGCCAGGCCTGGGGCCCAGGATGCCCGGAGGTCACGGATGACCCTCCTGGGATCCCACAAACCCAGGCACCTGAGCTGACGCAGCAGGGGTAGGTGAGGCTCTGTCATAGGGTCCCTCTGACCTGTCACCACCCGAGGTTTGCAAGCAGAGGGGGTCCTGATGAACACAGTGGAGAGGCCAAGGCCCGAGGGACACTGGACTGCCCCCCAGTCCCCAAGAACCTCCCTGTCTCACTGTCAGCCAGACCCTCACCCAGGTCGTTTTGTGGGGGGACCCCGTCCCAGCCCCACATACCACCTCATCTCCACTCACAGTCGGTACTCGCAACACCCCGCCACCCGCAGTCTGTCATACAGTGACAGCCTGTCACAGGCACTGCTGCACACCGGCACAATCTGTCGTCCACGCACAGTCTCACACACAACCTGTCACACACGCACACACACACACAGCGGCACAGTCGCACACACAGCCAGCCTCACACGATCACACCAAGCGTCACAGCTTGTCACAGCCATAGACTCCTCACAATAAAAATAACAGCTACCAACTCCAGAGCAATTATGCCAGGGCAGCGGGCGGGCGCACGAGACCTCCTGTAGCCATCCCAATAGGAGGCAGGTATGAGTAATCTGTTTTACAGGTGAGGGAACCGAGGCCTCAGGGTCAAGTGCCAAGGTCATGGGGCTAGAAGTGGGGTGGCAGGAATTACTAGCCGGGCCCCCAGGGGCAAGCAAGACTCAAACAGGTCATCCTGCTTTTCCACTCACTCCTATCCACCTGAGGCTCCCTCTCCTGGTCCTCCCCATGGGCATTCCCTTCCCATTCCCCAGATGGGAAGACTGAGGTTCTAAGCAGCCCAGCCAAGACATGTGGGAAGGGGCCTCGAGGCTGAGGAAATCTGAGCCGTGCCCTCCACCCCAAATACTGCTTGGCTCCTTGTAGCCCATTGGCTGGGGCCAGGGTCCCAGAAGGCAGAGAAGTTCCGCATCTTCAAAAGCTCTGTACCACGGAGGTATAGGGTGTGAGTAGGGAGAGTGGCAGCCATGGGCTCCCAGGCAAGTCTTTAGTCCCTAGCCTGGAGCCTCGGGTGCCCTGCACCCCTACTCCCTACAGCCCTCCGCATTCCAGGGTGCTTCCTCCTCCTCCTCCTCCTCTGTTGTCCGCCTTCCCTCACTTTTTCCTTCTTTGTTCCTCCCCCGCCTGCCTGCTCCTGCTCCTCGGGGCTTCCCCCAGTAGAGCTGCCAGGGCCAAAACCAACACGGCTCCAACGATATCCTCCCCAACCATATCCTCCCCGAGGCCCCGAGGCCCCGACAGGCCCTGCCCCCTGACCGGCTCAGGGGCTGGATCCAGGCTGGGCCCAGCCACTATGGTGGCTCTGTGCACGTGGCCGCCTCTAGGACACGGCAAGCATGTGCGCACAGCTCTGCGTGGCGGCCTCCACGGGCACCTGGGGCACGCGTGCCCATGTCTGACACTCCAGCGGGCCCTCCTTCTGGCATGGGCAAATACATAAGCACACCCTTGTACAGCGGCGCCGACAGGGGTCTCGAGCATGCCCTTGGCCAGTGCCCCAGACAGGGATCCCAGGAACTGCCAGCTTACATGCACACCCAGGCCTGACAGCCCAATGGGACTGCTGGGGAGCACACACGCCCATAAACACTCCCTTGCCCCACATCAGATGGGGTCCCAAACACACAGGAGAGCACTCTCTACCCCCATGCCAGGTTCAGAATACAGGCACCGCCCTAGACCCTCACGGGGGTCCCAGGCTCAGGTGGGTCGGTGAGCCCACGGGAGCTTCTGATGCCCACACACGTGGCTCCCGGCCCACGCGAGTCCGCACCTCCCCAGCCTGCGCATGCATGTGTTTCACGTGAGTCGCACACCTGCCAGGCCGCCCTGGGCACCTGGCTCCAAAGCCACATCGGGTTGCTGGGGAGGAGACTGGGATGGGAAGGCCTGATCCCGCCCCCCATTTCTCTTAGAGCACCCGTCTTCCCAAATGCCCCTGGGTGCAGGTGAGCCGTCCCGTCCCAGAGCTGCCTGGTAGCGCCCCTGCATGTGCTATATTTATACTGGGAATTTGTACCTTAATGTATATATATTTATATGTAAGAACCACCCCCCCCTTCCCGCTTCTCGTCTGTACTTGGGTTTTTACCACCCCTACTCGGCTTTCTCCCAAACCTGCAAAACCCATTTCACCACGCAGAGACTTGGGGCCAGGCGGGAGTAGCTTTTCCCCTCTGACGGTGGACACCCCAAGTCCTTAAGGCCAGGGACCCTCTCCCGTGAAAGGCTGAGCCACACTGCCGAGTCCTGCAGCCCTCCCCGAAACACAATCGCGGGGGTGGGTGCCGGCGGCCAGACCCGCTTTTTGGTGTGTGTTTGCTGTTGCTTAAATTAATCCTGAGTGACGGCCTCAATTCCTCTCCACAAAGAGACCATTTAATGCCCTCCCTTCTAGGGTGAAACTTCCATTTGCCCCCCGAGTCCAGGTTGGCAGCTCAGGCTCCCAGCTCCCAGCTCCCCTGGCCTTCCCCTCAGGTGCGCCCAGGGCGCGGAGGCCGGTTCCCTGTGCACACAGGGACCTCAGGAGCGAGTGTGGGTGGGTTTTGAAGGGGTGTGAGATATCTTAAAATAGAAACACATTGCTGAGCAGAGGCGGGGGAGGGGGCGGGGAGGGGGTCCCAGGGATCCCTAGATGGCCCCACTGCCCAGCCATAGCGCTCTGATGCCCCAGCCTGGCTGAAGAAAGTTAGATGGTCTTCCCGCACCTCCCTTCTCAACCCCTCTAATGGCCCCAAGCTTTCCCTGTCCACTTGTGCATCATGTGTCCCTGTGCAAACCCCAGCAGAGAGGTACCACCCATGCCCTGTATGCTAGCCCCCCTGTGTGTGTTCACCGACAGGTGCCCACTGCCTGTGGGCTCCTTTCACCTCAGGGTGTTTGTGTGTGTGTGCGCGCGCGCGCGCGCATGGCATTCCCCAGACCCCTTGCAATGGACCCATGCCTGGAGGGGGACACGGGTGGGTGGGGTCGTGGGGAAACCTCTCCTGGGCTCAGGCAGTGGGAGGACTGTGTGCTTTCCACCCTGCAGGACATGGTGCTGACCGTCGGTCACTTGCACCGTGTACCACAGGGTGGGAGGGGACAGCACCGTCTCCAGGGTGTGGACAGCGGGGCTCTGGGGCTCCAGAGTGCCGGCGGCCACCAGTGGGCTCTGCGCAGAGTCGGGAGTGCGCGAGGAGAGGTCAAAGGTGGGAAGTGGCGCCTGCAGGCCGCTCCTCTGGGAAGTGCGTGTGGGGCGCGCGGAGCGGGTTCGCTCCAGCCGAGCTGCTCCAGGGTCGATTCAGGAATGAGGACCTCAGAATACAGTCGCTCTGTAGACTGGGGAACTCCCGCACTGTTCAGGCACCGCTCTGGTCCACCGTACCGGGCCCTCACGCCTTACAGCGACCCCAAAAGTGACTCCAGTAGGCCTTGAGGACTGGCTTGGTTCGAAGGGTGGGGTGTTAGCCTTTTGCCACATCAAAGGCCGCCGCCAGGAAGGGCTCAAACGGAGGTGCGCGCTCTTGGCCTCTAAGGCCGGCTCCGTCCCCAGTCGTGCGCGGGGCGCCTTTGCCTCAGCTTCACTCCCCCTGTGCTCACCCTGACCTCCGACGGGATCAGGCAGGAGAGGGCTTTGGGAACGAAATGGGTGTTGATGAACCCTGTTATGCTGTGGCCGTTTTAAGTGCCCCAGCACCTGAGGGCAACTTGGGGGTCTCAGTCTGGAGAGGGGCCCTCCTCCGCGCGGCATTGTGCGCGTCTCGCCTCCAGATCGCAGGCCCAGAAGGAGCCTCTCCCTGTATCCCCAAGCAGCCTCGTTTTGGGGAATAAGGGCGGGGAAATTTACCACGGGAGATTTTTGTTTGTTTTGAGGGTTGGCTGGGTTTGGGGGCGTTTGGCCTCCATCGAGCATGGGGAAGAAATGTGACTAAGTGGCAGAAAATGCGCTTTCCCTTTCCCTCTCCTCTGCCTTCAGGCCGCAGGGGTTGCGCCGCTTCCAAGAAACTTAAAAAAAAAAAAAAAATTCCCCCAGATCCCCTCTGGTCAACACGGTCTTCCCTCTCTGGGCGGACTTCTTTTAGAGGCGCTGAGGCCTCCCCACCCATTGCTACCAGCCATTTTGCTGCAATTCCCGGGCAGGCCCGGGGAGCGGGTGGAAAAGTGGAAAAAGAACGTGTGTGCACGCAGTGGGCCTGACTTAACCTGTCGGAGGAGGAGGCTAGGGTCCCGCTGATGTCCTCCGAGCCTCCCCCGAGCTCAGGCAGCCCCCGGACTTGCAGAGAAAGCACGGGGAGGGGGGCGCACCCACCAGCGCCCTGGGAAGCCAGTGATAAACCGATTTCTCATCATGCGAATTACTTCAGTTCGAGTTGGTGGTTTTAGGTCCTGTACCCTTTCCACGTACAGATGACTCACCCTGCTCCAGTTGGGTGGGGGGAGGTGACCCCCGGAGTGCAGGCCCACACCTTGGACCCAGAGGACGCCCAGCCCGCCAGCAACTCCCCTGACCCCACCAAACGCCCAGACCACACTTAGCTCCTCCCCCCTTTTATTTTAGGGCGATCTTTCCCCTCTTCTTCAAAACAATATTTTAAAGGAGTTTTGTTATTTTTACAAAAAGGCGTGAGACAGAGGCTGAATGATGGAAACAGGCTGTTTAAAAAAAAAAAAGAAAGAAAGAAAGGAAAATACGTGCCCGTGGCACTCCGTGGAGCTGGTGAGCGTTTCCTGCCTCTCCGCTGAGCTCTTTCGCTGGCTCCCCGCTAGAGCCGGGCGGGCGTGGGGCACCTGGGCTCCCCGCCGCCAAAAAGGCACCGTAGAATTGCGAGGGTTCTTGCGATTTTAATAAAATCGTGTCTCATTTAAGGAGTGCGTTTCTGCGCTGCCTCTCCTCGGAGCCCGGGTTTGTCACGGCAAATCTGTAATCAGAGAAAAATACCAGCTTTGTTGAGGGTTAGAATATAACATTGGTTAATGTGTGTGGTTTTTTTTTTTTTTTAAATAATGTTAAGCATTGGAATAATTAAAGAGTGAGAAGTCACTTGTCTTTCCTCTCCCTTCGGCATTGTCTTATTTAGGAGTGGGGAGCGTGCTTTTAGGCAGCGCTGGTTAGTTTTAATGCGAGCTTCTTTCTCACCAGCCTCTCCCTCCGCTCCGGTCTGATTCGCAAATCCCCAAACTGGCACAAGCCAGGAAACTTGCAGCAGCAGCGGCGGCGGCGGTGGTGGCGGCAGCGGCGGGCGGCCGTTCCCTTCTGGAGTTGGAGCCTCGCTTTCTTTTTTTACCCTCTTTCAGAGACAACCCTCTCCGCTTCCCTCCCTGCCTCTGGGCCCTGACCCACTGCCTAGTTTGCGCTAGAGCGATTTAAAAAGGAAAGAAAGGAAGAAAGGAGTCGGGCGCTGGTACCCCCGTGCCAGCCGAGGGCACGTTTCCCAGGCAGTGGGCTGGTGGGAGAGTCAAACCGGTGTGTGTGTGTGGGGGAGTCTCCACGCCTATTCTGCACCTCACCGCCCCCCCCCCCCCCCCCGCCGTAGGATCAAGTAATTAAGTGTTTCTAAAGATCAGAGAGCTCAGATCCCATGTCATATTTTTTGAAAATATTTTTTATTGATTTCAAAGAGGAAGGGAGAGGGAGAGAGAGATAGAAACATCAATGGTGAGAGAGAATCCTTGCCCCTGCACGCCCCACACGAGGGATTGAGCCCGAAATCCGGGCATGTGCCCTGACTGGGAATCAAACCGTGACCTCCTGGGTCATATAGGTTGACACTCAACCACTGAGCCCACCATGTTTTTAATGAAGCTGACCAGTTTTTCCTTCCAGCCCCCTCTGACGCAGGTAAAGAAAATGCGGCCCCTCAAGGGCCCTCCTTGGCAGGGGAGAGAGCTAGCACTTGGGATGGGCCTGGCGAGTCCAGCCCAGGACAGTGCCACCACCACAGGGTCTAGATTTGGAGCCAGAGAGCAGGGTCCAGGCCTTCCGTGGGCACGCCGGCCTGGAGGGAAGTGGAAAATAGAGGAAGGGACTCTGTCAGGGTCGCACAGGTCTGCTCCAGGCTGCTGGGGGGCTCAAGGGCTGCCCTAGGCTTCCCCCGGGCTGCCGTCGTGCTTGGGGGAAGGCATGGCTGCACAATGAGAGAGGGGAAGTGGGTAAGAGATGGGGTAAGGGCTGGTGCCCACTGCCCCAGTGGCTGTGCAATGCCTTGGCCTTGCAGAGGGAGTTAGTTATTTGCTTCAGGTGTTTTTAATTAAATGTGTTTCTCTTTTTTCCTCGTTATTCCGTGCTTGGACTTTTTAGTGATCCTTTGCGTTTGTCTTTTTACATAAGCAACCGCCCCCCGCCCCCAAGAGATATTGTGGGAGGCATTTTGCCTTCAAGTGCTTTCTCCTTCCTGCTTTTTTTTTTTTAAAGAAACTTAATTTAAAAATTATAAAGTAAATTTAGTGCCAGTGAAAGTGAGTGGGGAGGGGGGAGCCAGCTGGGGCTGGAGCCAGGGAAGGGGGTGGAAGATGCCACAGGGCTGGGCCTCCCTCCCTCCTGGCAGCCCCAGCCCAGGACTCGCTCACTCTCCAGGTCCCCTTCTCACCGCTGCCACCCCCTTCCTCTCCGGGCAAGGCTTTAACGGACTGGGCTGAGGGCAGCCTTCCCTGACGGGTTCTCATTCAGGAATCCCTGGCTCTGCAGACCCCCTTTCCCCCTCCATCCAGGTGTCTGTGTGCCACCCATCCTTCGGTTTTCCAGCTTGGTGGCCCCTATTTGTTCCTCCCCCCCCTACACGACCTGCAGATCTGCTGACGCTGCTGCTCAGGTGGTTCTCCTGTTGATGGGGTCAGAGCTGGGCAGGCACAGAGAGGCATGGGAACCCCTGGGCAGCAGCGAGGAGGCCAGGGGCTTCTTTTTATCCCTCCTCCTTGTCATCCTGTGAGCAGTGCACGGTGCTAACACATGGATGGACGTAGGTGCTCGCATTGGAAACCACTGGTGCGGGCAGGAGCTGTTTCTAAGGCGTTCATATCGCGAGAGCTCTATGGCTTAGAAACTCCAGGCCCCCTCGGCGCGCCGAAAACGTTGTATTTTTTACCCTGGGTGGGGTGACACAGGTGTGTCCGCTTTGTGACAATGTCTTGTGCGGCCGACTTAGACCGGTGCACTCGTCCTTACACGGGCCACACTTCAGTTAAAAAGTTTTATTTTTTGGGGGGGAAAAAAAGGGGGGAGGCCCAGCCTCAAAAGTGAAGGCTGTGTGTTAGAAAACAACAATAATAATGAAAATAAAGAACGCCCTCCAGGTTGCTCTGCGCAGGCCTCCCTGCTAAGGGACGGGTGGAGGGGCTTGTAAAAATTAGTGGGCTGATAATAAAGCCTGCTGATAATAAAGCTTCCAGACCCGTCCACCCGTGCCGAGGGCCTGGGGACTCGCTGCAGACTCGGGTCTAGCGGTCGGATTTGAACCTTTCAGAACCCGAGGATGAAAAGTGGTAAGGAGGACATTTCTTGCCAATTACATTTTGCTGTCAACATCTGGAAAGCAAAATTGCAGCTGTTCTCCTGCCTCCCCCCTCCCCATTACCACCTCCTTTTTTTTCTGCACACTTAAATTTTTTGTGTGCGTGCCATCCATACTTCGGTTTCCTGCACTGTTAAAACATTTTCACGGCTCCACTCAAATCGAGTTGTTGGGTTTGGACTTAAAAAATATATATATGTGTGTGTGTGTGTGTGTCTTCTAGTTGACTATAGTTTTTGTAGCAATGCGTTGGAACAGGCCTGCAAATCCATTGATAACCCCCTCCCTTTTCTGTCCCCCCACCGTGGCCTTCCCAGCACAGCAGGTCAGAAGCCGGGGGAGGACTCTGCTGCCCCCTTGCCTCTGCTCCTCCCGGCAGGTACTGACAGCTTCGCCCTCCCCGGCCCTTCTGCCGTGTTTTTGTTTTCCCTTCGCCCCCCAAAAATATTTGAACCAAAAAGCCTCTTTTTTTTTCCTCCACCCACAGCAAACTGAAAGGGCTAGTGAACCGTGATTCAACAGAGCGAGGGCGCCTCTTTTCTTCCTTAGCATTAATTAACTCAAGTTCGTTAGGACGTCGGGTCTGTCGCCCACAGTTTTCTCTTGTGTGTGCTGAATCGGGTCATAGAAGGAGACTTCCCGTGCAAACAGTTTGTGTTGGAGCTGGAGGACACAGAGGGGGAGAGAGGGTGAGAAAGAAAGGGAGCCGGGAGCAGCGGATTGTGGCGGGAGAGGTAGGCACGGTCCCGAGCGGCCCGGGTGCCAGCCTCCGCCGGGGCCAGACACCAGGGGAATGAGGATTCTCCGGTTTCCTTGGCAATGAGCCTGATCATAAAATAGTTGTGGGAGCAATACATGTAGAGGGGTTGAAAAATGTCTTCCTTCCAACTTTTAAAATTGTACGTTTTGGGGAGGCCATTTACCCAGAAAGAGCCCGCCCTGCTCCCCTGAGCCCTGGAGCAGTAAAAAGCCCCCGGCCGTTCCCATCCCGACCACCCAGCACTCCCCCTGGGGGCTCTGGGCACTGCACGTTGCCGAAGCAACTGCAAGAAAGAGGCTCTCTCAGCCAAGGGCACTGGAGTGCAGACATGGCGATGGCAAGGGGGCTGAGAGAAACTCTCCTTTCTCACCCGGGCTGGGCCGGAGGAATACACCCAGCAAAGCAACTGGGGTGTCACCGCAGATCCTGGTAGAGCTCTGGCAAGGGCCTGGCACGGTTGCAGGAGGAGTTTCAGAGGTTCAGGACTGGGGGGTGGGGGTGGGGGGAGAGGAACATCTTCCTTGGATAATCCCTCCGCCTTTCCTGGGGTCTGCAGTTGGCAGCTGGGCCTCCTGGGGGTTTTCAACATTTTGCCTTTTGCTCTGGCCTTCTCTCTCGCTCCGCAGATATTAACTCGCTGTGCTGGGCACAGACCTCACCTTCCTGTGCTCATCTGCCCTTCCTGGGCCTTTGGTCAGGTTTTCAGTTTTTTTAGAGAAACGTGTAAAGCTGGACTGTGGGGTTCCTCCTTCTCCCCAGGTCTTGGGCCACCAGGGACTGAGTCTTTCCTGGTCCAAGAGGTGGGCGAGGCTCAGGCTGAACAGGGCCCTTGACCCTCGCAGCCCTTGGCTGTCATCTGTCCTGTGTGTTCTTAGCTCTGGGGGGACCCCATCCCCGTGTAGCCCCCGCCCCCCCTCAGGAGAGGGCTCTGGCCTTCCCAGCTTTTACTTCTATTTGGTGACACAAGGAAGTTGCAAGCTAAATAATGAATTAAAGACTAGGGTTTTTGTTTCCTATTCCCTGTAGAGGATGAAAGTAAACAATTTCCAGTTGCACTGGAGAGAATAGACTGTCTCCCTCAGTCCCCCTGTTCCTACCCTATTTCATTCGGTGCCAGGAGGGTGAGGGGAGATGTGCCTGGAGTAGGGTAGTGTTTAGAGCCAGAACGAGGCTGCCTGTTGGCCAGATCCCAGACCACCGCTCCCGGTTTGTAGTCAGGAGGAGAAAGGGAAGGGAAAAGGGGGGGACGGTTTTATAGGAGAGGAGTGTGCAGCCTAGTTCTGAGGCAGCCCCTGTCCTAGACCCAGCACTGGGGTGTGGGGCAAATCCATTCAGCCAGCGTGAGGGCGCTGGAAAAGCCGTGTTGGGGCCGCCTTCCCCCCGAGCAGAGAAAAACAGGCCCAAGGCAGCCAAAAACCCGCTTTGTCCAAATTCTCGGAGCCTCCTCGCAATGTGCATTTCTGGTTTCCATGCCTGGCTTTTCCAGACTCTTGGAGGATTTTGCTCTGGCTGAGGAGTCCCTTCCAGCCTGCACCCCCTCCCACCCCCACCCCAGAGGAGGCCCCACCCCCATCTAGGACAAGCAGCAGGGGCGGGGGGCCTTCCTTTTTCTGCCTTTTTCTCCCTCTCTGTCCCCAAGCCTGCGTCTGGCCACTGCCTTCTCGCTGTCCCTTCTGCAGTGGAACAAGATGGGAGATCGCAGCGAGACAAAGTCAGAGTCTGCTTTTTTGGTCGGGGCCAAGGCTGAATTATAAAATGCCAGGAATTGGGCAAAACTAATCGGGGCGCTATTTGTGGCCTTTTAAAATTCCCTGCGTCCCTTTTTCACCCAGGCTGCCGATATGCGATAGTGCGATATGCGGCAGCAAAAGGGATACTGAAATATCTGGTAATTTCTGTGTGGGCTCTGTCAGTTATTTGCACTCACTGTGTAGAGTTATCCAAATTAGCATGGATAGATATATATATAATTAGCATGTGTCCAGGGTCTAAAAAAAAAAATAAATCTAGGCCTTAAGGCGATCATAGGATTTTTCAAAGCTCAAGAGCCCTCTAAACCAGTGGCCCTGCCTTTAAAGATATAATTTCTTGTGCTTCTAGAGGTCTCACCCAACATTGGCGGGGATGGGCCAGTTAAGAAGCCTATCTCAGACCGGGAAAATAATTTTGTTTCCTCCAAGACATTTGAATCCTGTATATGTGAGTGAGGTTCTGTATGTCTTTTTTCTGTTTTCCCTTAAATAACCCACAAGGCCTCATTTGTTTTGTGGAGTTTTGGAAAACCACATGTTTCACTTTCTTGAGACAGAAGCAGTCATTTTTCTCAGCGAGGTTTTTTTTTTCTTTTTTTTCTCCTTCCCTTGTCCCAGAGCCCTTGTCTTTTCTCCTGGCTCATTCCCCCCCTCCATCTTCGTCCGTCCTTCTCTTTGCAGTTTTGGGCCCAGCTCCTCTCTCTCTCTCTCTCTAGGCTTGGTTTCCTTGGCCTGCTCAGTCTTTTTCTTTCCCGGGCACGTTTCTCCTAGGGATGGCTGAAGCCAGCATGGGTATTATTTGAGAAATGTTTTACTGAGACCGTTGCTGTGTGTGTGTGTTTTTTTTTAAATTAAATTCTATATACTGGACAGTAACAAGAGAGGCCTCTCTCTCACAAAGGCAGAAAAACTGCTTTCCGCACCCAAAGCCCATGTGAATGTTTACAGTCTCACCTCTGGCTTCCCAGTTTTTCTTTTAAATGGGGAGAACACCCCCACATATCCCTGCTTTTCCTTGATGTTCTCCCCTTGCCGTGGTTAATTTTCTTTTTCGTGCACTACTCTCACCAGCATCACTGGCTTCCTCTCCCCTCGGCTTTAGGTTGTTTTTCTCTCTTTCCGTCCCCCCTTCCCCTCTCCTCCTCCGAGGCCTGGCTGTTCCCTGGCTCCCTCCATCCCCTGAACCCTTGAACTCCTGGAGAAGCCTGGAATCTTTGGAGGCTTTTTTTTTTTTTTTTTTTTTTGGTCTTGGCTCAGGTGGGGGTACTGAGAGTCTGAGCTCCGTGCAGGGGGAAGGGACATCAGGAGGGGAGCAGGGAAGGAGTCTGGGTCTGGGACAGGTAATCTTCCAACAGGAGCCTCCACTCTCTTAACAAAAGGGGGACAGTCCCCTTTTGTCTGGCGCTCCTGAGGGGCGTGTCCAGGGCCCAAAGCAGCCACCAGTGGCACGCCGGAGGGAGTGGGGGGGGGGGGGCGCTGCAGCGGTAGGGGGAGGGGTGTGCCAAGTGCCTCTAATGGAACCCCTGTGTGTGCCCACCGGAGAGAGAGGGAGCCCTTCTGCCCTCCCCCGCCAAGCGTCCGGAATACCCTGGCTGCTCTTCCACTCGGGGGAACAGGGTGAGGGAAGAGCACTGCCTGGGAATCCTCTCTGCCCACCTTCAAGGTTAAGGCCACTGGCAGACGGACAATTGACGATTGTTCTCCCTCCGGGTTACTTCCCTGGGAAGGGCCTGCTGCTGCTCCGGTTAAGGAGCCTTGAAGGGGCGCCGTGGGCTTTGTGTGTGGGGGTCCCCGAGGGACACTCCACTGGCCCTCCTGAGCCACTTCTATGTCCAGTCTCTCCGTCAACCTTTGACCCCTCCCTCCATCCAGGAGCGAATCATGGATCTCCTCCCCAACTTCTATGTGGATCCTTCCATCTGCCATCTCCCTACCACCTACCCAGTTGTACCACCAGATTCAGAAACAACCCTGTTCCGCGTGTCTCTTCCACCCGGCACTGTGGTCTGTGAGACTGAACATGCCAGAATTCTCCAGGAGGCTCACGTTGGCCATTTTCTGTCTAGTGCCTAATATTTAGAGTAAATCAAAATATCAGAAAACACCCCTATGACAAACATAAACTCTCTCGTAGTTTCTACCATCTCATCTTGACTTTAGAACATAAGATTGCTTCTCTTGAGGTAGAGAGTATCTTATGTCACTCAGCTAACATCTTTGGCTAATTGGACCCGAGCTGGTTATTAACAGGACGTTAATTATTGAATGCCAACCCACGGGGCCTGTGGGCAGTGACACCTGCCTCCTGCCCTCTCACCTCTTGCTGTCCGTCGGGGTCAGCCACCGCAGAGCTCCTGCCACACCATTCAGGGCCCAGACTGGGGTTGCAGGTGCTGGGGGGCACCTTTCCCATTGTCAGGGTTCAGCGTAAGTCTAGGGGCGACTTGTTTGTCCCCTCCCCCCACCCCGCTCTTCCCCAGGAACCTTTCCGCAGGCACGGTGGTGTTTCAGATGGGGAAGAAAGGGGCACGAGTGAGCAGTGACCCTTCTTTTCCGTTGCCTGCCGAGGGCTGAGCCTCACCTTGGGCGAGGGCAGCCACGGGAGTGGTTCAGAGCGGGGACAGTCTCTCCCTCTCTGTGTTCTCATTCTCAGCTCTTCCCTTAATAACGGTCTCCTCCTGACGGCTTTCCCAAGGCCTACCAAGGCGCAGCTGCTCCGTCGTCCCTCCCAGGGAGCCTCCGACTCCCTGGTGCTGACCTCCCTGCCTGGGAGGAGGGCCCAGGGACAGGGGCTCCCCGTGAGCCTCTTCTCTGTGACTCGGTTTCCCCAACGTCGTCTCCCTTTTCCTGCCGCAGCCCTTTCCTCACTGTGCTGTTGTTTCCCCTTTTAGCTCCCTCCCCGTCTTGTGGATTTCTCATTTTATGCTCCTGCACCTTGCTCCATATGACTCGGGCCCTTTAGTGTAAATTGAATTGGGGGACAGGTAAGGATTCCCCCTTCCTCCAACCAAGAAACACTACACGCGGGTCTAGTGGAGGGGACAGAGCTGGGAAAGCAAAGAATTAAGCATCTGGGTGGTGGCGGTGGGGGGGGGGGAGGTGTCAGTAGGACTCGGTGACCGCGTTGGGAAGTAGTGTCCATCTTCCTGCCTTTGTCACTTCTCTGGGATTGGCTGTGTGTTTGTGGCTTCACGGAGTGCTTGTCAGCGGAGTGGAGCGCTGTGACAGGAGGCTATTTTCATAAACTGTTGCAGTTTCTCCAGCCGAGCTGCATTGCGTTGGCATCCCTTGCCACCGTTAATGGAGCTTGCGTGGCTGGGTGTGGGCCCAGGGAGGCAGCCGACTTCGCTGGGGGCTGGGGAGGGGGGGGCTCAGGGTGCCGGGGGCCGCCTGGTCTGGGAGTGCTCCTGAGAGCCGCAGCCCCAGGACGGAGGGGTGGAGGGGTGGCCGGGATGGCGGCCCCCTGGACGCCGGGTCCCTGCCCTGGAAGCGCTGCTGGCATCGACACTTTCCGAGCTCCCTTTCTTCGCCTCTTTCTATTCATAGCACCGCTTGCTCGTGTGGAGGGCCAAGGAGGAAAACTTCCACTCGCCCCTGTGCTCTCCGTAAATAAAAAAGAAATAGGACCAGAAAAAGAGAGAGCGTGCAGGCTGAGAGAGACTGAAACCAAAACACAGAGAAGGCGCAGCTGCTTTCCCCAAGGCCTTCTGGGGCTCCCGCCCGCCCGCGCGCCCGCCCGCTCGCCTGCCCGCCAGCCTGCTCAGAGTCAAGCCTTTATTTATTTATTTTTCTGGCTTAAAAAAAAAAAGAAAAAGAAAAAAAAATCCGAGTCTTCCTTGATCCTAGCCCACCCCCCACCCCACCCCCTCCAAATTTGCTGGGTGGCCACTGCCAAATGGACCCGAGTGGGAGCCTGGAATGAAAAATTCATAACTGCTGGACTTTGCTTGTTCATTAGACGTGAACTTGTCGATTGGGCAAATTGTTTTTGGTCTCCAACTGCCGGGGGCTCTCCCCACCCTCCCAGCTTGCTCGGTTCCCTCCTCCCCTTGGACGCAGCCATTGGCTGCTCGAGGGTGTCTCCTTGCCAAATAGGTGGATCCTTCTCTCTCTCTCTCTCTCTCTCTCTCTCTCTCTCTCTCTCTCTCTCTCTCCCCCTTTCCCTCTCTCTCTCTTCCTCCTCCCCCCCTTTTACTGGCTTTGGCAAGAGCAAATGGATGGGGATTGAGCATGAAAGGGGAGAGAGAGGGAGTTTGAGAGAGAAAGAGAAAGGAAGCAAAAAAAAAAAAAAATCCCAAACCCAACCAACACACACACACACACACACACACACACACGCACACACGCACACACACGCACACACACACACACACACACACACACACACGCGCACACGGCCCCATCCCGTTTCCATCTCCCTTGCTCTCTCCCTCTTTCTTCCCTCCCTCCCTCGCTCCCTCTCTCTTTTGCATCCGTCTGCCAGCAGCCACGGTCTGCAGCCGGTCCGAACTCGTCCCCTTCCCCGGGAACCTGCAGCTCCCCCTTCGCCTGCGATCGGGCTCAGAGGCGGAGGGAAGCAGCTCCAAGTTTACACCCTGTGCGGCTGCCAAAGCCGAAAGCCTTTTTCTTCAGCTGCTGCTTTTCCCTCTCCTGGTTTTTGTTTTTGTTTTGTTTTGCACGGGGGTGGGGTAGGGTGTGTGATGGGTTGGTGGGGGTGGGGGTGGGTGGGAAGTAGGTTTTGATTTTTAAAATTTGCACATTTTTCTCTTTTTTTAAAAAACTGGAATGGGATGCACAAGGGGTGAAATTGAAAAAAGAAATTTTTTTTTGTTGGCTTTTGTTTACCTGCTGTGTGTGGCAACCGGCTTGCTCCCTCTCTCTGCTTGCTATCCCTGACCTTTCTTTCTTTTTGCTCCTTTTCAAAAAAAATATTAATTTTCCCCTTCTGTGCAATGGAGCGTGGGGGGGGGAGGGGGAAGGGTTTGAGAATCCACCCAAGCCCGGCCCCTATTCCCCAGAACACCAATAATAACCCCCTTTAAAACATTTACCTTCCTCCCCTGCTCCTCCTCCTCCCCCCTCCCCCCACCCGCCCCCAACTCACAACTCTGTTGAGTCCAGAAGCTCAGAATCGGGCGTTGGGCTTTGCCGGGTGCTTCAGATCAATGGTAATTATTTAATTTTTTCCAGTTTTATTTTTGTAAACAGATATCAATTATTATTTAAACTTCAAACAAGCAAACAAGCAAAAAAGAAAAAAAAAAAACCCAAAAGCGAGAGCCCGGCCCTCTGTCACCTGACTGAGTGGGAAAGAGGGTGAAGGGGTCAGTAGGGACGGGGCGCAGGACGCCCCACGTAGCTTTTAACCCTAATGTGGCCGAGACAACCACCTTATTGGTGCTAACAAGAAGTGTTTTGTTCCTTATTACTGTGATTAACATTGGTGTCGGTGTCGATGACAAAGCTGGGATCACATATTTAGGATGGAGATCCGATTTTTTAAAACGCTGGGGTGGACGTTCCAATTGGAGCAGGCGAGGAGAGAATGAAAACAAGCTGGGGAGGGGGAGGCCAGATCCGTCTCCTCACTCGCTCGCCGGTGGATGTCATGTTCTCTCTTGTTGGGGGTGGCCGAAAGCCGACTGGTGTTGGGGGCGAGGCGGCACCCACACTCCCCGAGTGTGCGTCCACGGGCGTCCGTGCAGACCGGGCACCGTGTCGGGGCGAGCTGACACGCGTTCCAGGCTGCGAGAGAACATGGAGATGTCATGGGCGCGACAGAGCCTGGCGGGGATACCAGCAGCGTGTGTGTGTGGACCGCAACGTTGTCTGTGCGCGCGTGTGTGTGAGTGAGTGAGGGGGAGAGAGAGAGAGAATAGGTGTGTGCTCCGGCTCCCCGCGCCTCTGTCTGGCTGCTGAGGCTGAGATGGGAGCAAGCGGCGGGCCAGGCTGGCGGTGCCTCCCGACTACACTTTCGTAGAACAATCGCAAGAGGAAATTGCCGTGGGTGGGAGGAGGAGGAGGAGGAGAAGGGGATTTCTTCCGTGTCCCTTCTAACGCTTCTCTCCTGTTCTCTTTCCCCCTCACCCCGTCTTCCCCTCCTCCCGTCCTCCCTCGCCCCGCATGCTCCCGGCTTGCCGCCTGCAGGATGAGTTCCACCCGTTCATCGAGGCGCTGCTGCCTCACGTCCGCGCGTTCTCCTACACCTGGTTCAACCTGCAGGCGCGGAAGCGCAAGTACTTCAAGAAGCACGAGAAGCGGATGTCGAAGGACGAGGAGCGAGCGGTGAAGGACGAGCTGCTGGGCGAGAAGCCCGAGATCAAGCAGAAGTGGGCATCCCGGCTGCTGGCCAAGCTGCGCAAAGACATCCGGCCCGAGTTCCGAGAGGACTTCGTGCTGACCATCACCGGCAAGAAGCCCCCGTGCTGCGTGCTCTCCAACCCCGACCAGAAGGGCAAGATCCGGCGGATTGACTGCCTGCGCCAGGCCGACAAGGTGTGGCGGCTGGACCTGGTCATGGTGATTTTGTTTAAGGGGATCCCCCTGGAAAGTACTGATGGGGAGCGGCTCTACAAGTCGCCCCAGTGCTCGAACCCCGGCCTGTGCGTCCAGCCACATCACATTGGAGTCACAATCAAAGAACTGGATCTTTATCTGGCTTACTTTGTCCACACTCCGGGTAGGTCACTCTCGGTCCCCCCACCCCCCCCCCCCCATTTTATTTTACTTGCTGGCATTTGTCCTGTTTATTGTTCCTTTTCTCTCCAAATGATGCACCCAAAGGACCTACCCAGGGCACCCGTCCTGCCGAGGCCTGCAGCGCGTTCGATGTTCAGTTTTTCCCTCTGTTTCCCTCCGCCCTCTCTATTCTTTCTCCTCGGCTCCCTTGCCATGCTCTGATGTTCGATTTTCGTGCATCTGCATCTTTGAAGGACCATCTTACCCAAAAGACATTGCAGGTCTTAGGACTGGGGCCATGATGTCCCAGAATTACCTGCAATGGTGAGAGTTTGTGATAAACACCACCAAAAAAAAAAAAAAAAAATCCACTCATTGCTCTGATTTAACATGAGTCAGAAGAAGTATTTGGGGGCAGTTGCTGGCTTTCCTACCGCTTCCCCTCAAGTTCAGGGAAGGCCGGATTTGGCACAAGCGGGGTGGGCAGCAGTTCGGTGGAGAGAGGGATGGAGAGAGGGGTGTGTAAAAACCTCTGGGTACGAGACAGAATGAATAGAAAAGAGGAGCGAAGGCAGAGGTGGGCAGATTCTGGGGCCCAGATGCCCAGGCAGGAGCTCTTTGGGCTGGGGTTTGACTGTCGGAGAGTAAGAAAGTCATTTGATTTCATAGAGAGTGAAAAGGAGCATGAGATTTCTTATGCTCTTCCCCTTCACCTGGTTTCTTTTCTGCTGAAGTGACCAGAAAACAGGATGGATGCCCACACTCCCCGCACCTCTGCTGGCGGGCAGAGAGGCTTTGGGGCACAGGCATGTCAGGGAGCACGGAAGAGATCTTAAAGAAGCAAAGAAAGTAAAAAAACAAAAACAAAAAAACAAAAAACAACCAACAACTGTAAAATTTCCTTTTCTTTTTGTGTTCCAAGTAGTTCCAGTTCTCTTTGCTTTTCCAATTTTACTCTGCATTTTGGGTCAGGGTGGTTCAGTTTTCCTCTTCTTTTCCCTCCCCCCCCCTTTCCCTTTTTATAATTTCTTTCCGCTTTTGTTTTCTTACAAATTGAAACAGAGATGGCTGGTTAATTTTTAGCCTCCACTCAGCTACGCCCAATTTACTGCCGCCTTTGAAACCTAAATGGGCGGCACTCTGTGATTAAGCAAGGCAGAAGTGTGTTTACATTATGCCCAACCAACTTGTAATGAGAGGGCTACCAAGCCTTTCTCTGTGTGTGTGTGTTTTCCTTTCCACCATTCCAGTATTTTTTCCTTCTTTCTCTCTTTATGCGAATGTAAGAGAATGTGGCTTAACTTCAGCTCTAGTGAATGTTCTTCCCTCGCAAGTGTGTGTGTGTGTGTGTGTGTGTGTGTGTGTGTGTGTGTCTTCCTTCCTGTTCATTCACAAAAAAGCAAAGCAATTCACTTTTCTGCTGTGGTCACCCCTTTGCCTCTTTGGGAAGTTGGGAGGAGTGGTATGACTTAATCCAGAAATGAAATTTTGGGGAGCTTTCAGCATTGTGTGTCAGGAATGTAACCTCGACTAAAAGTTTATATGTTGAACTCGGTTTGGGGCGGGGGGGGGGGGGGAGGAAGAGGGGGTATTCGAGGCCTCTCTTCTTACTTGTTTTCTCCTGTTCTGAAAGGTGGCTTTAGTAGTTGGTTGGAGGCAGATGGCCCCCCCAACCCCGCCCAACTCCACCTCCCTCTGCGGATCTTTCCAGGCCTGCACCTGTCCCTGTGACTATCATGAATCCTCATGGAGAATGACCAACTGCTCGTTTTCTCCCTTGTTCATCCTTGTTCTCTCTGAAAAAGAGACTCAAGAAATTTTTAAAAGTTACCCCCTCATTCTCTGTCTATACCTAGTGGTGTTGGAGGCGGCTCGGAGCCTCCAGCTTGTGTCTGTCAGGTAACTCCTCCACGCGGGGATCCTGTACCTTTTGGTTTTAGAAACAGGGTCTCTGTGACAGAAACCAATATTCATCTTCCTCCTGCGCTGGTTTCCTCCGGCCCGCTCTCCACGCGGGTCCCTGGAGCTGAGCTGTGTTCCTGGCTTCTTTTATTTTAGGCCAAACTCTTGACTGCTGCCACCATGGATGGGGCCGAGGTAGGGTGACGTTTGTGCGAGGAAAGAGGCTGTTTCCTGGCCAGCCTCCTCTCCCCTGAACTGACCAGGCAGATGTCAGGAGAAGAGAGGTGTCCCCATCCGCCCCCAGATGTAATGAGGTCATTGGCCCGGGAGTATGAGTGAGTTCATGCTGCCCCATCACCCGCAGCCGAGGCACCTCTGTCCTGGCCGAGTTCCTTGACAAAAGCTGAGTGGAGAACTAAGGATTTTAAAAAATAATTTGTCCGTAATTCAGGTCCCTGAACGCCAGAGAATTTCAATGAAGGCTTTTTCTGGCTGGAATTGCTTTAATTCAAGTGTGCTTTACTGAGAGAGTGAGGGTGAGTTGGTGTGGCACGGGCCACCACTGGGCCTTGGGTAGATGGTCTCGGGATGGTGTGAAGTGGGCACGGCTTCTCCAAGTCACCTCAGTTTGCTAGAAAATGTCTTCTGGCCGAGCCCCCACATGGCATCGATGTGGCAGCACAGCCTTCTCCATGCTCAGACCCGCAGGCGTGCTCCTTCCTCCCGATACAAACTGGGGGAACGGGCGGGGTGGCCAGGGCTCGGACAAGAATTACCTTGGACTCTAAAAGAAGTGTTTTCTTTCCTTAAAACTGGGCTGAAGAACCTGATCTGCGCTGAGCGGACGGTGCCGGGTTTGATGACAAGCCACCTTGACATGGTGGAAAGTGTGGGGGAGTGGCTTCGCCTCGGGGCGCCATTGTCATGGTGGCTTTCTGGAGCCCTTGTTCTGCCTCCCATGAAGCTTCAAGAGGTGGCATGGTTGAGCGGGAATCAAGGACGCCAGCGTGATGGCGGGAGCTCTGCTCCCAGCCTACGGGGTCCGTAAGGTTGTGTGTTGTGTCCTCCGTGCGGGCAACCTTCCTTCTAGGAATCTTGCCGCGTGTCTACCCCATGTAGGAGGGGAGGTTGAGGCAGAGCGGGGCCAGAGAGCACTGCCGTGGGGAGGAGAAGGTGGTGCGTGTCTGGTGACGTCCTCCCATCCAAAGGGGGTGTCCCAGGGCGGGAGGCCAGCGGTGGAGATGAGCGTGGGGCCCAGAGGCCTCCGCCTGTGTGAGGAAGGACGGCCGAGCTGGCCTGGAAGCGCTGGTCGGCTATCTCCAAAGCTGCTTCAGGGGTCTGAAGGGGATCCGGCATCTTCAGGCCTTCCCCGACCGAGGCCCTCACCCCGGGAAGAGGAACAAGCTGGAAGTAATGAATCGCTTTACCGAGTGGACATGTCAGCTTGTCCCCATCAGATCCTTCCAGCAGGCCCGCGGCCGCGGCCCGTGAAGTCCAGGCATTTGGGTGGTGGCTCCTCTCTTTATCGCAGCTTTTCCGTTGCGGAGACGTGTACAGTAGAAGGAACCCCCATTGCCAGTGCCAACCGTTGTCGCCTTATGGCCAGTCTGCATTTATCCATAACCCCCGCTGCCCACCCACGCCGGGTTGTTTAGAAGAAAATCCAGGCAGTGTAGCTTTTCATCTGTAAGTATGTTTCTGTATCATCTCTAAAGATAAGGAATTTTGAAAAACGTATCCATAGTACCACCATGCCACCTAAAAATAAGCAGCATTTTTTTTTTTTTTTAGTGTGTGATCCGCTCGTCAGTGTTCACTTGTCCCTAATTATCTCCTAATTTTGTTTGTTTGGATCTGGATCCAAATCAGGTCTAAGCATGGCAATGGGTGGATCCGTCTTTCAAGATATCAGCTCTAGGCGATCCTCCTCCTGTTCCTCTTTCTCTTGGTTCCTTTTCCAGCAGCTTTTGGGTTGTCGTTGAAGGAACCAGGTCATTTGTCCTGTAGGGTTTCCCGTCTGACTCTGCAGGCTCCGATTCCCTGCGTCAGTCAGTGCACTGCTATGAAAGGAGATCTGCTCCCCCCTCGCCTCCAGGCCTTACCTGTGGAAGCAAACGGGTTAGCACCTGAGGATTGTCTAAGTGAACTTCTCCAGGTGCAGGGTCGTCCTCAGGTATAGCATGTCCCTGGTTTTTGCACTCTGCTTCGGGGCTTGGGACTTTGCAGAAAGCAGCGGTTTGGGGGACCGAGGGAGGGCTCCTGGTCGCCTTCCTTCCTCGGTAGTGGAGGCCATCACTCGGCCACGTCAGCCGTGCCAAGATATGGCTGTGCCAGCAATGCACCCCCAAGCCTCTGCTGGAGGCCCAGTCCGTCTGGTGGCACTAGTGTGAATTCGTGGGAAGGGCCACAGGAGCACCGGCTGCCCTTTGTGGGGGGCGGGGGGGGGCGGGGGGGGGCGGGGGCTAACTCCAGCCATGGCCACGGTGCCTCCTTTTTCAAGCCCCAGAAATGCCACTGGTCTGCGGCTTCGAGGCAGCGCCATCTGGTGTCAGGGCCAGCAAAGACTGGCCCAGGAACCAGATTCCTACTGTGCGAGAAATGCGGGCTATCGTTTAACCCCCAGAACATCCTGGAAGAGATGTCGCCATTGTTCAGCTTTGGTTGTAAAACTCTTCTGTTCGTCTAATCCGGGGAGGCAGCATAGTAGGCAAGCAGCGGGTTACTGTTGCGATTACTGTCATGACGTCATGGGCCCAAGGCTGTCTTCTTCTTCCCTTTACCTGTAGGTCTCATTTCTCTGTCTTAAGGGACAACTTAGGTGCAACATGGCAGTCTTTCAAATGCCTAAGGCAGCTCTCGGGGTTCCTTTCTACCTCGCTCCCCCGGAAGCTGTTCCTCCTCCAGACTAAACCTGCCGTCCTCTCATGCCTCCCGCGTTTGACACAGCCTCTTGCGCCCTTGCCTTTTGCTTACCTGGAGGCCTTCTTAAGCTGGAGCCTTCTGCATGGAACGCGGAAACTGCAGGCGCGATCCGATCTCATGGCAGCCGCTGCAAGATTTGCAGGGCCTTCCAGCTATGTAATTTGCGGGGCCCAGTGTAAAATGAAAACGTGGGGCTCCTGGTTCAACATGATTAGGAATTGCAATGCGACAACAAACAGTTAGAGCACGGGCCTGTGCGACTGCCCACGTCACCCCCGTGTGAAGCTGGCCCAGGCTGCCCTTGCTCTGTTAACGGGACATCGGGTGCTTGGCTCTGAGTGGTGTGGCGGGGTGGCGGGGCTCAGGCTGACCTCAGAGAGGAGATCCGAAATGCCCAGACCCTGTCCTTGAGCTTGGTCTTGTTGTGGAACCCCCTTGACTATCTGCTCCCCTCCCTTTGTCCGTTGCATATCCACCACCCAACCAGTTAGAGGCCCCTGCTGGCTGCGATGCGCAGGGGGTCTTGGGGGAGTGCTCACTCTGCTGGCTGAGTTGGAAGCTGTAGCTCCGGGAAGAAAAGAACCACCCTTGTCTGAGCTTGAATCGGCAGCGTATGGGCCACGGATAAGCGGGAGGGTACCTACAAAGCCCAGCCTGGTGACCAGCTGTGCTCCACCGCCCACCCAGAGGAAAAGGGGCCGCTCTGCAGCAGGAGGGCTGGGGTCCAGACGCGCAGAAGGACTTCCTGGGGGGTTGATTTACTTTTTGGCATCGCCAAAGGATGGCCGAATTTCCTTTATTCATGAAATGTGCACTTGGTGAACCTACTGTGAGCAGGGCCCGTCTAAGAGTGAGAGCCTCCTGCGTGCGGCCGGCAGGGTTTGGGTGAAGGCCTGGTGATGGAGGCACCATCCTGCAGCCACCCTGCAGGCATGACTGACCGACCGACCGACTGACCGACCGACCAGGACCGTGCATTGACCCATGCGAGAGGGGCGGGAAGACCCGGCAGAGCTTCATGGGGGCAGCTCCCAGTGGGCCGTGAAGAGGGAGGCAGGGCCCATCTGGCAATCTCCTGGGGTTGCAGAGATCTGGGGTGCCTAGGAAGGGCGGGCCGGAAGGTCCGAGGGCTGTGCCATGTCCCCCTCTGTTCTGGTGTCCCAAGGCAGCTGGGGAGAGAGGGCACAGCTGAATGTCCCCCTTTCTGCCCAGGGAAGAAGGCGGCTCCCTCCCCACCCCTTTTTCTCTTTGCCCCATCCGTCCCACCACCCCCCTGTCTCAGGAGCTGCCACGCTTCAGTTATTTTATCCTTCAGTGTCCGATTCAAAAGTCCTTTCAAAGGCCCCAGCCGTGTCAGAGCGGTGCTCGCACAAAAGGCCTCTTTGATTTCTTGTTTGTTTTCATTTGCCAATGGAGGGGGAGGGGGCAGGAGAGAAAGAGCTGCTGGGTTTTAAAATTTTTATTTGGGTTGCTTCATTCTCAGAGGGGTCGGCTCCCTGGAACTCCTTTCTGAGTTGGGGGCTCGGAGGCAGGGGGCACCCTTCCGTGGAGAGGGCTGGAGTGGGAAGTGAGGGCTGCCCCTGCAAGCACAGGAAAGAGGTGCATGTGTGTGTGTGTGTGGGGGGGGTAGGATATAGTCATTGATTCACCTTCATATGTTCTGTGCTGGGCCTGAGGGTGGGCAGGCGCAGGAGGGCGTCCCACTGCTTGGACAGGGAAAGTTCTGAAGTGCCTGGCACCGAGGGACAGTCCCCTCGCAGGGGCCTGCTCAGGGCTGTAGGATTTGAGTCGTCCTGGACCTCGGCTTTGTCATTGTCTCTTTCTCGTCCCATATTCTGTCGTTGCCCTCTTGGCCGGATGCACAGGGGGTGGGCGTCCTTCTAGCATGCACACTCCTCTGATACTCACAGCACCTTGAAATACAGACTGGGGCTCCCCACTTTCCTTCAGGGAGTGATGTGGGGGGGGCGGGGGAAAGGTCTGCCCAGCAGCATGCTGCCCACAGGCCTGGGACAAGCCCCCGTCCCCCGAGTCTTGGTCTCTCCCCCTGCGCCTCCCGTCTCCCCAGGATGGCCAGTTGGTGCGACACTTCAGCGTGGGCACCCCTCCCAGAGGACCCAGCCGATGGCTTGTGGAGGACTCTGGGGACAGGCCAGCACTGCCCAGGCTCTGACAGGCCGGGAAGGAGCCACGGCTGAAAGGGGGCCAAAGGCACCCACCCCTGCCTGCCCGTGGTTTGGGAGTAGAAACACCAGCCCAGGGCCTGCCCGTCAGGTGCCTATGGAAGCACACGTGGGCGTGCCCTGACGTACCAGTGAGAAGGTCGTCATGCCCGCGTGCAGGCCTGATTGCAGGGGTTCGGGGGGGAGAGCGCTGGGGAGCGAGGCTTGGGCAGGTGGTCACGGGCGTCAACAACAGGGAAGTGTGCCCACTGGGTGAGGGGGGCTCCGCAGGGCCTGGCTGGCAGACGGGAGGAGGAGGCTGGGGGGCTGAGCGATAGATAAATATAGCTGATGGCATTTCTGATGATAGGTTTTTCTTGGCACCGAGGGCACCGTGGAAAATAGCACGGCAAGCGCCTGGCCCCACAGGCCGCCGGCGCCATCTTAAGCGTGTTTGAGCGGCAGGGCTGCTGGCATGGCAGGAGGGTCCCGGAGGCGGAGGGGGGTCTGGCGGGACTGGACCGCGCCACCCTGGGTGCCTGGGCCCCTTACTTTGTCCGTGGATATCGAACGTCCCATTTCCTGGCCCTCGGGGGAGTTTCTCTTTAATATTTTGGGGCTGCCCTTTGTGAGCCTGTCTCCCAAGTGGCTTGTTCCTCCCCCCCCCCCCCCCTGCAAACCACCATGGCCTGTCTGTTGCTGGGGGGTGGGGGGTAGGGGTTCTAGTTTCACTTTTGATGTCTTAATGACGCCCTGGCATGCCACGGCCCCGGTCAGGGCCAGCGTTGCTGTTATTTGGGGGCATCCAATAACTTACGGGGCACCCATTTGTCCGGGCTCCCAGCAACTCTTTGTCCCCTGTCCAGGGAGGAGGGGCAGACCCGCGGTCTCCGTGTCCTGCTTTAATTCCAGGTTTTCATCGAAGGCCCCGTATGACGGAGGCTCCGTGCTGAGTCCTGTCCGTATGTGATGCGCTGAGATCCTCACACCAATTCTAGTTGCAAACCCGTGCTCCCAGCCACGTGTGTGCGTGCCCAGGCGGCACACACAGGGGTCTCCGTGTGTAGTGAGGAGTTGGTGAACCAGACCCGGGGACCTGGGAGGCTCCCCGGAAGATGACCTGCTCGAACCACACCCTGAAAGACGGGAAGAATTAGCCCGTTTTTGTTAGCCGGCTGAGCGGGTCAGCCTGCCAGGAGCTGGGTCCCTCCTCACAATGGTGGGGTGTCATAGGCAAGGCAGATCTTATCATCCCCACTGTACAGAGGAGGGAACCCAAGCACACAGAGGTCGAGGTACGCAGATCACACCACAGGTTTCTGGCAGAAGGACCCCAAGTTCCAGGTCAGTGAGCACCGTGGCTTTCCTCCCTGGGCCTCGCTGCCTTTGACCTTCACTGCTGGTCCCCATGGTCTCCGTTGCTCTCTAAGAGCTGTGATGGAGGGGCTGAGCCCAGCCTGGGGCTCAGCCAGCTCAAGGGCTCCCCCAGCCGGCTGAGCAGTTGGGGTGGAGACAGAGAGAGGGTGCCTGGCCTGGCCTTGATAGTGGCCTCCCTCCCCACCACCAGCCCCTGCCTCCCACTTGGGAGGAAGCGTAAGTCCATAGACAGGGCGTGTCGGCTGAAAGCCTGCCCTGCCTCGGCCTCGGCCAGCTCAGCTTCTTGGTCCCTAACCTGGAGCATGGGAGAGGGCAGGGAGAGTGTGCGGGAAGTCCAGGCGTGGGGCCAGGCGGGCACAGCTGGGTCCTGGGATCCCTGATCCTTGCTCTGTCATGCCCTTTTCCTGGGAGTCTGGTTGGAGTTGTGGTTTGAAATAAAAATGCATGTAATTATCCTAATTAACCAGCCGATCGATGGAACTTTTGCAGTAATCTGCTCTTCGTTGCCTTATATGCTCCTCCGCATAGACGCTCACCCTTACCCCTTTCTTAAAGTTGGCAGACTTTGGGGCTGTGTGCATAAAACCTCTCCCACCGTGTCGAGGGGCTGGGCTGTGGCGAGGCTAGCTCGTGGCCGGAGATTTTCCCGTTTCTGTGGCTAATCAGACAGGGACCTAACCTCTAAACCAGGGATAGCAGCTTCCGTAGAGCGGGGTTTCCCAGTCATGGCACTGTTGACTCAGGGGCCAGATCATCGTGTGTCACGGGGACCGTCCTGTGCATTGCCGGATGCTTAACAACACCCGTTGGCCTCCACCCACGAGATGCCAGTTGCAACCCTCCACCCCAAGTGTGACAACCGAAGTATCTCCAGACGGAATTGCCCCGACGGAGAACCTCTGGCCCGGAAGAAACAGGGATTCAGACAGAATGTTGCCCGTATTCAGCTCTGGCCTCTCCTCCAGTTTAGGACCTCACTGACCTTTTTTCACGTGGTGACGGGACCTCTGAGCCCTGGCTGTTCCCTTGCACGTCCTGTACCGTGTTCCCCTTTCTGGGCAGCAGGATCCTGGGCCGAAGCCCCTGAGGGCTCCTCTTCCACCCCAGGGCTCGCGAGCCCCTCCGAGTCTTCGACTGAACATCCCTCCGGACGTCGTGCGTCGTGGTCGGTGTGCGCCAGGGCTGCTGATCTGGGGACTGGAACGGGGACTCGGGCCTGTGTGTCGAGGCGGTGACCTCACCAAGCCCGTCCCGGACCCCAGAGGGCAGCAGGCATTCGTTTCTGCAGGGGAGGCAGCGACCAGAAGTGTCGCCTGAGCCTCAGCGCTTCTCCTTTTTGAATGATGTATTTTTAAATAGGTATTTTCATTGATTTCAGAGAGGAAGGGAGAGGGAGAGAGAGATAGAAACATCAATGATGAGAGAGAGATCATGGATCGGCTGCCTGCTGCACGCCCCACACTAGGGATCGAGCCTGCAACCCGGGCATGTGCCCCGACTGGGAATCAGATTGTGATTCCACGGTCGACACTCAACCACTGAGTCATGCCGGCCGGGTGATTGATATACATATTTTTCAATTACTGTAGTCAGACACACTCTTTGTAAAAAATGCAAACAGTAGAGAGAGGTAAGAGACCGGCTAGCTTCCCAAACCACCCCGCTGCACCAGAGAGAGACTTCCTTCCCTAATCTGTGTAAGTTCATCAGTGCATGTAACAAATAACGTAAATATAAAGGTCATCTAGGTTAAGAGCAGATGGTGTGTTTGGGCTCACTGAGTTGGCCCATCCAGTGCCACTGTGGCCTTACCCTTCCCTCTGCCCATTCCGCCTGTGTCCCTGTCACCCCGGTGCAGAGCCAGCGCTCCTGTCCTCTTTGCCCCGAGGTGACAGTGTCTGCTCCTCCTTCCTGGGAGCAGGGTGACTAGCACAGCGTGTGCTGGTGTCCGAGAGGCCAGGATCCTGCTCTGGGGCATTCCCGCTGCCAGTGGGAGGGAGGTACTCCGACCGTGAAAGTCCAAGTCCCGGCTCAGGCCTCGGCCTGTGCTGAGATCCCACCAAAGGCCCAGCCCTCGAGGCATGGGGGTGGGTAGGTGTTGAGGGGAAAAGGGGCCACTGACAAGGGGCCTGTCTGGCTTCACTAGGCCTGACCCTGGCCCCTCACCTCTGAAGCCCGTTTCCCAGCTGTGTCCATAGGGCCGTCCCTCCACCGCTGGCCTGTCGTCCTCTAGGCCTTTCTAGGCCTTTCAGGTTCCTTCCAGGGGTGGTTGCTGCTCGTACCCTTTCTTAACATGGGAGTGAAGTGTCCCTCCGCCTCCCAGGATGGATCCCATCACAATTCTTTGCGGCGGGCTTAGGATATGGCAGAGAGAAGGGCGTTCCCCGCAGGCCAGGGGCAGGCACAGGCCCGGAGAAGGAATCCGGAGAGAGCTTTGCGGCCGGGCTTCCTGGTCTCGGGGAGGCTACAGATGACAGGCGGGAGTCGGGTGACACCTGGTGACTCTTCTGGACGGGGTGCAGTGTGCAGAGAGATCAGGAGATCCCTGGAGGTGGCCTGCAGGCGGCCGACCGAGCACAACCCTTGGGGAGTGTGTCCTTATTATGCCGGCAGGTTATATCCCCATTAGTGCATAATTATTATATAATGGGCATTATTGCATAACGGCAGTTATATAACACGGGGCCCAGATTACAGGCGAGGGGGGTGTAATAAGTGTATATCCTCTGGCTGTAAATAGCCACCAGCCCTCCATTGTATCCGTGGTCACACCAGAGTCACCTTATAAATACCCAGTGCTGGGCTATAAATTTCTGAGTGATGACGTAGGCAGGCACGGTACCTAGTTAGGGGGTAGTAGGAGGGCCCTGCAGCCTCACCAGGCCACATGACATCATCGTTTCCATAGTAACAAGAATGCTTCCCCGGGGACCAAGGGAAGAGAGTCCTTTAAAGGGAGGGAGGCAAATGGATGGAAAGCTTGGGTGGGAGGTTCTGAGCCGGGGATGAGTGGGGTGGGGTCCCCTGGGTGGAAGACAGGGAGGGTGAGACAGGCCATCTACTCTCAGATGTTCTGCTCGGGCCAGGGCAGGAGATGTTCCTTTCATCTCCTCTTCCGAGGGTCTCAGGTCCCCTCCCCATGTGTAGCAGGTCATGTGAGGCTCAGCCCTGTGTCGGGAGGACCGGGGAGCCAAATGGTCTCTCTCTGCCCTTTCCTCTTGCAGGTGACCTCTCCGTGGCTCTGGGCCCACTTGCCATAGGGGGTCGAACGTGGGCACACCAAAGCTCTGCACCCCAGTCTGTCCTCCCCAGGGCGTGGCCCCTCCCCTGCCAGAGGTTTTCGGCCAGTTTTGGCCTTAGTAACCTAGGAAATATGTGAGCCATTTAGTGAGCGGCTGAGAGAGCCTCGTGGAAGTCATGGTGCTGGGAATGGCAGCGGGAGAAGGAGGCGACAAGGATAATACGTTGGCCACAGAAGCAGCTATGGGGTGGGGTGTAATGTTTGTCGGTGTGTGAGAGGTAGTTCCATATAGGACGGTAAAGCTACCCTTCTCAGCCCTGAGGGCAGAGGAGGAAATGCGGTTTGTTGGCAGGTGAAAGTGGGAAGGAGGCAGGGTGGGTGACCAACTCGTCCCATTTTGCCAGGAGTTTCCTGGTTTCAGCACCGCAAGTCTCTTGTTCCGGAAACCCCTCTGTCTCCCGCAAACCGGATTGTTGGTCACCCTAGAACAGCAGTTTTCAAACGGGAGCTCTTTACCCCCCCAGGGAACGTTTGGCAATGTCTGTAGACACGTTTGGTTGTCATGACCGGGTGGAGGGTGCTGTTGGCATCTGGTGAGTCGAGGCCAGCGCACAGGACAGTTCCTCCACAAGGAATCATCCGACCCCGAACGTCACTAGTGGCGAGGGGGAGAAGCCCTGCCTTGGAGGGAGGGTGAGCAGAACCCGCATGTGTCTCCTCTGGACGGCCATGCCCCACCCCTGCGAGCAGAATGGTCTCCTGCCTCGTCTCTGAATTTCTTGCTGCTCTTTTTTTTTTTCTTTTTCCCCCCTGTGCTTTGATTGGTTGCATGTAGGGTTTCTGGGGCTGAGGGATCTTTTCTCGGGCATCATGGGCTTCTGAGAGGGTCTTCCTCCTTCTCAAAGCTTGGAAGCCCTTCTAACCTAAGACAGTGCTGAGCAAGCGCCCTGCCAGGCACGGGGCACTGGTGTGGATTTTTGCCTGTTATCTTAAAAAAAAAGTAGCAATGGAAAAATCATTAAACAACAGACCCTTATTGTTTCTGAGAGATAAGACTACCCGTTTTCTCCACCTTTCAGGCCAGCTCTCCCTGCGTAGTGAGCAGGCCACACCTGCCACCAGGCCCACGGGGGCCTCTGACCGTCCCCGTCCACGGAAGCCTGTTTCCCAGGCCCAGCAACCAGGGCAGGACTTCATCAACGGCACAGACGAATGAGCTGAATCCTATTCTGGCGTGTGGAGTTCGCAGGATCTGGGTTATAAGCTACCTTATGTCATTGATAGCACATTGCATTGTGCATAACATACATGACATGTAATCGCAGGCCTGTGGCTAACACCGACCTGTGCTGAGGGCCTGTTTGGTTTATTATACGGCTGCAGTTTGCTTGGCACCTTCTAGACCCAGCGACACGCACAGTGTGGCCAACTGGGTCATCGTTCTGTTGCCTGGGACGGGGCGGCAGACAATGGCCAAGATGGCGGTGCGGTGCTCTGGTCTGCGCTGGGGAGCTGGCCAGAGCAGGAGGATCAGCTGGGCCTCGGGCTGCCCCTTTGTGTGTCAAGCCCAACTTTTGAATTTGGACTTGGGATCAACACAGCTAATGAGCACGGATGGGGAGGCAGGCCCGCGGGTCTGCAGGCCAGGCCCTGCTGCTGCGCCAAGGGGAATTCAGCGGGGAGCAGTGCTGGCTTCGAACACAAAGGCCACTGCTCCACGAAGTAGTAATCCTCAGGGGATTGCCAGCGCGAGAGATAGGGCCAAATGAGAGGCCCCTGCCCTGAGGACGGGCCAGATTTCTCTCACTTATTTATGGTGTTGTGGTTTATAAAGTGGGCCCGGCACACAGATCTCTGGGCATAGTTTCAAAAGCATGCATTTCTTTTAAATTAAACAACGTGCGGGCACACACACACACACACACACACACACACACACACACACAGTCTGTTCAAGCCGTGCTGCTGCCCAGGAGTGTTCCTAGCCACGTGGGACAGTAACTGAGGATGATGGTCCTGAAGCCACCGTCTAATATTAGATTTTGTAACTCAGAGATTCATTAATATAATTACTCAGATGCCAGCCTGGCTTGGCAAGGCCTCTTGAATTGTGTTCCCCTCCAACAAAGAGCTCCGGCTGCAGGGATGCCCTGGTGAGCCGGGGCCCACTCCCTGGTTTTAAACAGAGAGCAGAGGCATGGGTTGGCTTCCTCGGTGCCCACCCCCAAGTGGCATTTCCAGGATGGCGAGCCCTGCCTTCATGGGTCTCGTCTTGAGACAGGCCCCTCTGGAGAGTCTGCCGCAGGCGTGGGCAGGCGGCTGGGGGAAGCCCGGTTCGAAAGAAAGGGGGTGAACGGTGGCCCCGGGCCTTGGCTGGGAGCTGGGTAACCTTGTTCCCCGTGACACTTGGTATTTGCTTTTGTAGATTTCTCTCACTAGGCTGAAATCTTGGAATTGGGACTGTTTCTTACCTGCCTTTGCATCTGTCTCCCCCGCGTATGGCTTTATAGCAGCCCATAAGCCCATTTTGAATATTGGAGTGTCTTCAGATGGGAAGCAGCGGAGGGCCCATCCTCGAGAGGATGGAAAGGCATGAAATGTCCTAATCAGAAATGGGGCTACGGAAAAAAAAGGAGTGCGGGCAGGGGAGCGTGGCTGGTGTGCTTTCTGAGTGGGAATCGCACTGGGAAAATCCTGAGAGATGAGGAATGGTGGAAGCTTCTGGAAGGCTGGGAGGGATGTGGCGTGCAAGTGAGAAGCTACGGGTTAACGGTTTGAAAGGGACTTGGTTTTGCAAAAATATGTTTCCCCCTTTCTGGGAATGAGGTGTCAGGAAAATGGGGAAAGAGCAGCTTTCTTCCTGGTCCCCCTCCCCCCTCTGCTCCCCGGCCTCTTGTTAAAGGGGCCATTGCTGGGTGGGCCACAGGCCACGCCTCAGCCTGCTCTGCCCTCCTCCAGGCCTTTCCTGTCCTTTTGGCTGGGCCTGCTGGACAGAGGGGTGTCCCCACTTCTGCCTCGCAGCATACAGGCCCCCAGCCCACACCCTCCATCTGTGTCCCCGGAGTTCACTCTTCAAGGGGTCTCCTCCATGTCAGAACCTCCCCTCCGCTGGCCTCACAGGTGCCCTAGGCACGGGCTGGCAGGGGGCAGCCCCGGCGATCAGGATTGCCTTTTGCTCTGAGGCTCCCCTTCTCCCAGAAGCCCGGGCCTCGGGTGACTCCTGTGGGCGCGGAGAGAGATGTGTGGCTGGCTCTCCTCGCCCTCGCTCTCCTGGGGACCCCTCTGGCCTGCGCCTCCCACGGCGAAGATGGCTGCCGTCCCCCAGCTGGTACATGTACTCCCAGCTCTGGCGGCTGGATTTGGTTCTTAGCAATGAATTATTAAAGGAACGCGAACAGTGCGTTTCTCACTCACCGGCAGCACACAGGCACGGCTCTCCACCAACCCCAAAGTCTGTCCGGCTGTTGTTGCCCCTTCACTTGCCTCAGACCTTAGAGTCGGCCTTATTAGTGTTTGAGAGGCTTCCCAGCACGCCCCTCTCCACCTTAAGACACTCCAGCCAGCCACTTCCTCTCTGCTCCCGAGCCTCTTTCCCCAGCCCCCACGTGCCTGTCCTGGACTTTCTTGGAAAGCTGTTTTCTCCTCCAAAGTCCCCCTTGTCCGGGCGAGGGACGGCCCGGTGCCCAGTCCCGGGCGTGTGGTGTGCCCCAGCGTGACAGCGGTTTGGGGGTGTCACCCTCCTTCCTCCTCTGTGGCATTTGGCCTGGAGTCCACTTGAACATGCAAGTTCTGGAGGTGAAATCTGACTGGCTCGCGGGAATGCGGCTGGGTCCTCGGCTGTGGTTTGCCATTACCGCCTTATTCTGTTCTTCTGCAATTGGGGAATCATATATGCAGTCTCTCCCCCATCCATTGTTTTTAAAAAAGCTATTTTTTCTGATTATAAGATTAGTGCATATTTATATCATCATAAAAATACAAAATAAGCACAAAATCTAGAGGGGTACATAAATCGTATCAAAATTCTACCACTTAAAGAGCCACTATTAACCTTTCGTTGCATTTTTATACCTATTCATGTACATATTTATTTTTCTTACTTGGAGTTTATGATATAAACACTTTGGGGCGCTGCTTTTAAAATTGAACACCATTGTGTACTCTACCACGCCACAATTTTTCAAAACTAATTTGTGGTGGTTTGACATCTTTTCCTATTAGCTGCATTGGCCCTAATTCTCGAAATTTCTAATAACGTCTATCCCCTTTTCGTTTTGACAATGACAAATTACCCTTTATTATTAAAGGTAACCCTGCTTCTTTAAAAAGCGAACAAACGTGCTTGAGACATCAGCACGCCAGAGCGGCTGCGGCCCCCCTCTGGGGAGGCCATCAGGTCGTCAGTTCTGCCGCATGGACATCCTGTGCGCTAAGCCTGGGGGCTCTGTCCATGAACTTCAGGCGCAGGCTTCCCCGCAGCGAGCCACCGGGCCAAGGGTATACCAGTAGACTCTTCATATTGTTAAGTTGCTGTCTGGAAATTTGATTCCTGCAGACGGCACGCCAGGGCCTATCTTGCCACATCCCCAGCTGCACCCTGTCCATGCCAGAGCCCCAGAAAGACACTGCCATCATTTGCACTCGTCACGTACCTGCTGTGTATGTATCACATCAGGATGCGCTTCCTAGGAGCCCAGGCTCCCATCCATGGAATGGGTGGGTGTGGGTTGCATCAGCTCACACGTCCTCTGATGGACACGAGCTCTCGTCCTCTGTAAGAGCTAATCTTGGATTCACCCCCCCACACACTTGTACCCCCAAGCCCCCAGTTTTATGTGAGTCTGAGGTCCCCTCCTCTCAGGTGAAGGGGTCCTCGGGGCCCCCCGGAGCTGGCGGGGGAGCGTGCGTCCAGAGAGCTCCTGAGGAAGCAGCTGCTGCTGACCCCTGAGGCCTCTGCCGCCGGACTGTGGGCCTGTTTGGTGAGGTGTGCGTCCTCCTAGGACTGAAGGGGAGACTAAGGGAGGGCAAAGCCTCCCGCCCTCCCTCCAGGCATGCCAGTGTGAGTGAGGGTGCTCTCTCGGCTCTAGCCCCCTGGCTCCTGCTGTGCACCCTCACATCCCACGTGCACACATGCTCTCCTTCACCTTGAACACGGGCCTTCCCCTGCTTTCTTTCTTTTTTTAAAAAACATATTTTTATTGATTTCAGAGAGGAAGGAAGAGGGAGAGATAGAAACATCAATGATGAGAGAAAATCACGGATTGGCTGCCTCCTGCAAGTCCTCCACTGGGGATCGAGCCCACAACCTGGGCACGTGCCCTTGACCGGAATCGAACCTGGGACCTTTCAATTCGCAGGCCGATGCTCTATCCACTGAGCCAAACCGGCTAGGGCCCTTCCCTCGCTTTCTACATCTTTCTGGCCCATTAAGGCTGCCGCGTCTCAGGTCTCTGGTGTCCCTTGTCCCTCACCCCATCTACTTATGCTCCATCTTCCCAGAACTTAACTGTCCTCAGGCCTTGCAAAGTGGGAGCCGGTCCCTGACCCCTGAGGCCCAGCAGGAAGCCTGCGGGGTGCAGCAGGGAGGGGGTTCTGCGGGTCAGGAGAGACAACAGAAGCTTCCTCCCTCCTCCTCTTGTGGCAGCAGTGCCAGGCATCCCGCTCCTAGAGGGCCGCCATGGGCGGGACAAGTGTGTTTATGAAGCTTGGTCTATTCTCTTCCTCTTGGGTGTTCAACATGTGTTACCCTGTGAGTATCTGTGTGTGTGTGTGTGTGTGTGTGTGTGTCCCAGTGTTGGTTGGGTGCGTGTGTAAATGTCGGTGCGAATCACACTGAGGATGTTAGCGGAAACGTTGAGGCTGACGACCGATGGTCAAACCCGTTGCTCCCACGAGGACAGGCAAGCCCAGGGAGAGTGCAGCCACCTGCCCCCGGTCACCCAGCGAGTACTCAGGTGGCCCAGGGTCACAGCCACGGACTCCAGGCCCTGGGCCCCTTGGGCCTCGAGTGATGGAGCGAGGGTCCGTGTCGGCTGTGTACGCGCTCGCTGTGGAGTGTCAGGCCCTTCCCGCCCGCTCAGCCGCTGAGCAGCTCCTTCTGGGGCTCTTTGTGAACCTGCCTCGCTATTAATCTACCTGTTAGTAAAAGAGATTACAATTGCCGTAATTACAGGGCGCTGCGGCTCCCCGGCAGGAGCAGGGCTGAGTGAGAGGCAGGGGGTGGGGGAGTCCAGCCCCACAGGAAGCTGCTATTAAAAGCCCGTGCTTTGATATAGTGCAGGGACAGCGGCCCTTCCCTGGGTGCTGGGCAGGCCCTGGAGGGGGGCTGGATTCCACACAGGCTCTGGCATGACACCGGAGGTCAGCAGGGCTGAGGACAGGGAGGGCAGGGGAGCACCGGCCCCCCTGACTCACAGGCCCCAGGCTGCTGCTGCAGGGACAGGCCTTCCCAGGCTCCGAATGGCCGAGACAAGGTGGCACTGGTCAGAGTGGGGCAGTGACTCTCCTCAGAAGGGGCTCCGCAGCCCCCAGCCCCACTGACTTGTGTGGACAAACAGAAGCGCCTGGTCTGTGCCAGCGCCTGGTCTGTGCCTGGTGGGCAGCGTCCTCCTGGGAGAAGAAGACACGGGGGATCTTGTAGCACAGGGGCTCTCAGTGGAGGCGATTCCGGTGATGTCTGGAGACATTTTTGGTTGTCACTCCTGGGGCGGGGGGTGTTCACTACTGGCATCTAGTGCTGAGGCCAGGGATGCCGCTGTCCTACAACAAAAGGGACGGCCCCCCGCAGCAGAGAATGGTCCTGCCCTAGTGTCAGGGTGTCACAGTGGGGAAGGAAAGGAGTGGGGGGGGCGGGGCAGGCCCCAGGAGGGCTCGCTGACTCCCTGTGCTGTGTGTGTCTCGAGATCTCAGCGCAGGGTGCCCAGCAGGGCTGTCGCTGAGGTGGGAGAAGAACAGGCACCCCAAGCCGACACCCCCAGCGCGTTGGTTGATCTCGTGGTTGGTGCCCGTGGCTGCAGGCCACTGCCCTTCTCTTCTGGCAGACCCTTCACTTACTCGCCCTTGCTCTGCACCCGCCTGTATCCTCACTGCCCGCCTTGGCATCGGGGGCGTCAAGGGTGCAGACCCTCTTCGCCAGCTCCAGCCTCGAAGGCCCCTTTGGGTGGGAGGAGTCCCAAGGAGGGGTGCATGGCTGAGAAGGGCTTTCACCCTCCCACTCCCATCTGCAAAGGCACCGGCTACACCTTGGCTTCTCCAGAAAACACATGGAGCCCGGCCTGCCCTCGGAGGCCGGGAGCTGAGCAGGATGGAGGCCTCATGGGCAAACCTCGGTGTATGCTTCTCTGGGTAGGCACAGGAAGCCTTCCCCCACCACCCACGCCTGCACGCAGAAGGGGCGCTGCTGTGGGCCGGCACTGCTGCCCTTTCCCACTCCTCTTTCCAGTTCGGCCCCATCCTAGGTGCCCCTGGGAGAGAGGACCGGACGGCTGATTAGGGTGGGCGAGGTGGGTGCAGGCGCTCGGTCCTGTGTCTTAGGGTATGTGCGCTTTTTGTGTGCAGGCTGTGTATGGGGTGGCTTCTGAGACCCCCTCCCCGCCCGCCCCCCCCAGCCCTTCGGCCACTGTGTCTGTTTTCTGAAAAGTGCAGTGACTTCCAGCGGTTGTGAATTCTGGGTTTCACACCGAGTCCCTAATAGTGGAGTCACTTTGCTTCCCCCCTCCTTTTTCTTTTGCCTTGACAGCTTCAACCTTATAATTTTACCTTCCCCAGCCTCCCGTGTGCTCCTTTTCTTCCGTCTCCCCTCCCTGAGACTCTCGCTGCTCATCGCAGGGAACCCCCTTTAGGGAGAGATGGCTCCTGACAAGAGGGGAGGGGCCTCCTGTCAAACACTGGAGTTGATGTTTTGTTTGGTAAAACGTCTGTAAATAGGCTGCGAGGCGGTGATGCTCCGTGGATCCCTGTGCACGAGGGCGTCTTTTTGTGTCTGTGCACGTCTCAGCGCGTGAATGTCAGGAGGAGAGAGGAAGGGAAGAGAGGAAGGAGGGAGGAGAGCGGCGAGGAATGGCTCCTGGGGGCTCTGGGACCGTGCCCTTCCCTCTGGGACATGGTCTTGGCCTAAGTCACAGGCTCTGACCAGGAGAGGGCCCGAGGCCCAGACCCTTTAAGGGCCCAGGTGAACATCAGAAAAGAAGCCCCCGCGGTCACAGCGGCTCAGGGTTGGCTGCTCAGAAGGCTGGAAAGGGACGGTGGGCCTGTTCTCCCCGCTGAGGCCCTGAGAGCTGGGGTGTGGAGCGAACCGTTCCTCCCACCAGCATGGGGTCGGCCTGGATTCTCAGGAGCAAAACCTCGCTCTTCCCCACGAAGGGGAGCCCGTTTCTCCCCGGACACGAGGCTGTCTCCTAAGCAGCACTGCCTGCAAGGACATCCCTGTCCTTTTCTTATTTTTAAAGTGAGACTTGTTGCCTTAGATCGGCCCCTTTTTAAGTGTCAGGTGGCTTACCTATTCTAGGATTTGACTTACAGCAAACGCACTAAAAACCCCGGTGTACTCGACTTTCTAAGCGGGGCCCCATCCGTTTTCCCGCCATCCGCCTTCCAAGACCGCGGAATGCTCTGCCTCTCAGCCTCTCCTCAGCCAACACCCTTCCCTGGATCCATTTTGAGTTGCTCTTCCCCGGCCCCGTTAGAAAATGTCGGCTCCGGCTGCACCATGCTCGCGAACAAAGGTGCAGAACAATTTTGGCTGCTTCGTCCAGGAAATAAATTCCTCTCCGGTGCCAGAAACCACTGAGTGGTGCCATGTGTTGAGCTCTGGGGCCCAGCACCATGGGCAGGGCTGCTGCTCGGGGAAGTGTAGGCTCAGGAGGCTCTGAGGACGAGAAGCGTGCTTTCCACACATCCCGCCGTCCCTGGTCAGGCACCCGGGAACTGGCCGCTTGGCCTGCTCTCCCAGGCCTGGCTTCCCCTCTGCAATTGCCCGTGGTTTGGTTGGTCTCGGGGCCCACGGCAGACAGGCCCCTCCCTCCGTCCCTTGGTGCCAGCGCCTTGCTTTCCGTGTGCCTTGCCCGCGTGCTCTTGCTCCGTCTTCTTTCTGCGCTCTCACCTGCAGTCAGTGGCACTGCTTGTCGGTGTCACGGAGCCCCCTCTCACATCAGCTCCGACAGCCTAATCCTCAAGTTATGCGCGGAAGCCTCGGTAGACGGAGGAATCTTGCCGGGGGCCATGCTCTGGGTCCTGCAGTCCGGGGGCCGGTCCCCTCTGTGCACATCTGCCCCTCTCTGCTGATGCCCTGGCTTCTCTCAGGTCTGGTTTCGCCGAACTCTGCTCTCCGGCTTCCAGGCCGACATCTGGTTCATCCCCCACCCTGTGTCCATAAGTGAGCTCACCACACCCCAGCTCCCCTCCCTCCTTTTCTCCGTTCCTCGACTTGTCTCAGTTGGGGGTGTTGTAGGCCTACCCAAGCTCAGGAGCGCGCACAGCCCAGCTAACGTGGCCCTGTGGTGGCTCCGGAGCATCCCTGCCTCTTCGCCGTCACTCTCATTTTCTGAATCCAGCTTTTTCTCCTCTCCTCCGGATTTCTTTTTGATTAGAATATAATTCACATAATATAAATTCGATATTTTAAATGGTATGATTCAGTGGCATGCAGTGAATTCACGATGCCGTGCAACCATTACCACTGTTTAATTCCGGAACAGTTACACCGTCTCCCCCCCCCGCAAAAAAAAAAAAAACACACAAAAAAAACACCTATACCTATTAGCAATTCCTCCTTCCTCCCAGCTCCTGGCAACCACTAATCTGCTTTCTGTCTCTATGGTTGTACGGGTCCTGGACATTTCATATCAATGGAATCATACACAGTGTGTCTTTTGTATCTGGCTTCATTCTCTGAGCATAATGCTTTCAGGGTTCATCCACACTGTAGCACATATCAGAACTTCCTGCCTCTTTACGACTGAGTAATATGCCACTGTATGGATGGACCACGTTGTGTCCATCATCCTTTGTTGATGGACATGTGGGTTGTTTCCACTTTTTGGCAATTGCGAATAGCACCGCTGTGAACACGTGTGTACAAGTATTCACGCAGACATACGACTTCGATTCTCTTGAGTATGTACTTAGAAGGGGAATTGTCCTTGCCTGACGCTTTGTCACCACTTTCCCATGGGCAGCTGGTCCCACCCTCTCCCAGAGGTGCTGTCTGCTTGGGCAGGCACCCAGGGCCTCTCCCAGCCAGGCCTCTGCTGACCATCAGCATCATCTCCCATCATGCCCTCAGTGCTATGTATTCTCGAGCGCGCAGCTCTCCGCAGGCCCTGCGTGTGCCGTGCTGTTCTGGGACTCTGGGCGTCTGCTCCCATTTCTCTCCAGTCTGCCTTTCTCTTTCCCCCTTTGTCCAAACACCTCGTCTTTCTCACCCCGGCCCAGCTGTCACCACCCGCCTTGGTACGGACTTCTCCCACCTTACTTCTCAGCCCTGGAGCCCAGCCCTCCTTGTCTTGGTGGTGGTGGGGGTTTGCGTTTTGTCTGTTACACACCCAGCTTTCAACTGTAGGGCGAGTTGCTCAGGACAGCTTCTCTGGTTCTGTATTTGCGGCATTTAGCAAGTAATAGGTGTTTAGCAAACGTGTGGAATTCACGTTAAGGCACCTGTTGGCTTTTCCTGAGTGTCGCAGATCTGTGTGTACCCACTCTGGTGCCTGTGCAGACCTACAAATGAACATACGTGCACAGTGTGCCTCCCATCACCCTCTGGGCCCCGGGGTGTCAGTGTCCTTGCGTTTGCTCCCCGTGGCTCCCCAGGAGCAGTTAAAGGAGGGGGATGTTACAGGATGCCGGGAGTTCCAGAGGTGATTCTGAGAGAATCCAGCCCCCTTTAAGCCAAATGGGTGAAGAGCAGGTCACATGTGACCTAGTTTCTTACCGTTCTCCTTTGCTCCTCCAACTACAGAGGGGTTGTTCTTTCCTCCCATCCAGCCCAGCCCCTCTGGAGGTAGCCCCCCGAGCAGCCTCCAGGGCCCAGGGGTGTTGGCCTCAGCGCCTCGTGCACCTCCCGGACCTTCCTGCGGTCAGAGTGGGGGTGAGCAGAGGAGCTGGGGAGCAGCTGCCCCGGGCTTGGGTGGGTGCTGTGCCTCAGATCCCTTTGCAGAAGGCGGGGCTGTAGCAGTCCCACCGGGTGTTGGGACAATGCCCGACACCCCCACACACCCCACACCAGCCCCACTCAGGCTCTACATGAATCACCCAGCTCAGGCTCTGCCAGGTGGCCCAGGGCAAGCAGGCAGCTCAAGTGGGTGCAGTGCCAGCCCAGCCACCCCACCGCAGGCCCAGGGCGGAGCAGGGTTTTGCCCATTCAGGGTAAGGGGGGTGGAGAGAGGCAGGGCGGGGGATGTCATCTGCACCGGTCTGTGGTCAGGTGAGGCCACCCTTCATCTCTCGTCTTCTCCTCCAACTAGATCCTCTCTGCACCGAATCTCTCCCACAGCCATTTTCTCCAAGCCCCAAGCGGGCAGGTTCTCCAGGCGAGCTGGAGGCACAGTGGCCCGCCCCCCTTCTGGCGACAGCCGCCTTCTCAGCGCAGCCAGGCCCTCCTCCTCCTCCCACTTCGCCCTCTCCTCTCCCTGGGCCTCTTCCCCACGTGGCTCATTACAACTCCAGTTGTTCAGGTCTTGACCTCAAGAGCCTTCCCTATTGACCCCTGACCAGCGATACTAATCTGTGTCAACAGGCCCCAGGGGTTAAAGAAACACAACCCGCTGCTGCTGCTGCTGCTGCCTTAGCAGGTGCCTGGAGGGGGCGGGGTGGCTCCCGGAGCTCAGGCAGCCGGAGGAGCTTCCCCAGCTCAGCCCCCTCCCCACTGCCACGGCCCTCCCACCCCCCCTGTCCTCTCTGGGATTCTCTTCTTCCTCTGCAGACCCCTCCCTGCCCACTGTCCCCTCCTCTCTGCTACCACTCCCCTTCTGTCTGTCTTTCCTTTGCTTCCCCTTCTGCCCGTAGGATTTAGGACCAAATGCCCCTTGCGCCCAGGTGCCCAGGTGGCACTGCCCTGGTCACCCCTCCCACTCTGCACACCCTCTCTGCTTCTCTCTCCTCCTCTCCTTTCAGTCCCAGGCAGGATCCTCCCCCTGAGCCAGAGGTTCTCACGCCAGAGCCTGCATTAGAGTCCCCTGGAGGGCTTGTTACAACAAAGATCCCTGGGCCTCCCCACAGGGTCTCTGCATTTCCAAGTAGCTCCCAGGTGCTGCTGAGGAGGCACACGGTGGGCTACCTGGGTGGAGAGCTCCGAGGGGAGCCCTCCCAGTGGGGCATGAACCCCCTGAGCGCTGCATTCTGATAGCACAGGGGTGCGTCACCTGAGGGCAGCCTGGTGACAATGCAGGGGCTGCCAGGTGGCGACATGCAAGGCAGGATCCTGCCTCAGGCTTGGCCCTGACTCTGCGGGGGGCCATGGCAGGGTGAGGGGGACACCCTCCTGACTTAGGCAAGGTGATCTGGGTTCTCTAGAGAAACAGCCACGTGTCACTTGTGACCCTTACTTGGGAACCCAGAATTCGGCTTCTAACAAACAAACCCTTACCCCTATCCATTGAGCAACCAGACTGGAGACCATCTCAGCCCAGCCAGGCTGCTCTGTGCTCCTGGGGGCAGTCCCTGGCCCATTCACACACACACACACACACACACACACACACACACACACACACACACACACCAGAGGAGGGAGAATGCTGGGCACGGAGACATTGGTCACTGTGCCTGTCCTTGCTTGGCCCTTAGGAGTCCCACGTGGCCCTCATCCTGCTCACAGGGAAACGGAAACCGCCTCTCGTTGTGCACCCTATAAAACATGAGGGCCCATCCTCCACCCTCCGTCTGTGGGGGCCACAGCCACAAGGGTACACAGTGTCTGGCATGGGGTGGCCCTCACAAGGTGCTGGGCAGAGTGCTGAGGGGGGCTCTGAAGGGAGTGGCTGCCCAAGGACCTGGTGTTCTCCAGTGGGCTTGCCATCATTTTAGGGGGGGGGTCTTTCTTATGGACTTTAGGGACTATGGAGACACTAGTAGGCCCAGGAAACCCAGGTGGGGGTTAGGCTGGCTGGCAGGGCACCTCAGGGTGCTCTCCACCTTCCCGCCTATTCTTCTTCTCTTCTGACTTTCCGCTCGGCCCCCCACTCCCCCAGACCCCCCTTTTCCTTCTTTCTCTTGGCTGTGGCTCCCTGGCAAGGCTGGGGAGCAAGAGACAAACTCTTCAAAAAAACGTGTGTTTTTTTAAGTTTCCCAAACTTTTCCAGATGCCAAGAAGGGGCCAGAGAAACCCTGCAACTGCAGAGCGGGGAGGAGAAGGGACCGCGTTCCAAGCCTCTCCCTCCTCCGCCTTGGTGGGAAGGAGGGGCAGCTCGGGGAGCAGGGTCAGAGAGCCCCTTCACCATCCCCAAGCCCTCATCATCGCTCTGAAAACCCCCAGCAAGTGTGGGGAGGCAGAGCCAGAGGAGAATGTCAGGGGGGCCCCCTAGGAACTGCAGCATCACATTATAAGGGAAGTGACTTCTGGGGTTCAGAAAGGTGGAACTGGGAGAGAGTAACCCCCTCCAAGCCCAGAGAGGTCAGGAGTGAGAAGCGGGGAACCTGGCCCCAAGGGCTCCCTCCCCTGAAGTCTGGGGCCTGATACAAGAACCCCCTGGGGGCCAGGGAAGGGGGGAGAGAGAAGAGGGACCGTGTGTGGGGACAGCACCGGCACCGCTGCCATCCTCCAGTCCCACCCCAAGGGGCACTGCCCCCACCTCTGCCGTTCTGTCCATCCACTCCCTGGACACCTCCTAAAACAAAGGCCTCTTTGTGGTCCTGGCCCACTGGCTCGCTGCCAGCTACATTCTTTGCGTGTTTCCTGAGCGCAATGGGGGCGCGGGCTCCGTGGTCAGCTCCTCCCCCACCAGCCGACTCCAGGGGCTCAGAGCTGTCCCTGCTTTGCTGCCCGGCCCAGGGTCCTCCCACAGCTCCCATCCCGCCTGTGGGTGGATCTGGGCCAAGAAAGGAAAGCCCTAGGAGCTCAGCCCCTGGGGCTGTGGAGCCATCAAGGGCGAGTGGAGTCCATCCATCAGGGCTCCGGCTGATCTGGCCTGTCCCACCAAGCCTTGATGTTCTCATCCGTAAAAATGGGGGAAATAACAGCCACCCTATGGGGCTGGCAGGCAGATTAAAAGTCTCCCAACACCCAGCTCCTGCCTGCCACACAGCGGAGGCGCTGTGTAACTCTCGCTCCCACTTCCCCGCTGCTTGCTGGGGGGCTGGGGGTAACCTGGCTGGATTGCTGAGGAGCTCAGAGGGTCTCAAGAGCTTTGGGTGGGACATTTTCCTGAAGTCCCATGGGGACCCAGAGCCTAAGGTCTACTAGCACCCCAGGGGAGTCCCTCCCCACCTAAGGGATGGAGCTAGGTTCTTAGCGAGTGGCCTGCCAATCCCAGATCTGATCCTGCTCCCCATGCCCCCGCCCCCCAGGCACCCACCTTGTCTGTAACAACAGCGATGTGCCCTCTTTGGGTTAGGCGTGGGGGCGGAGGGGTTAGATCTCTGAGAATAAGGGGACCTGCGGAGGGTGAGGGCTGGGAGCCCCAGCGAGGGGAGGCTGGGCTTTTGGAGTAGAACACTCTGGAAAGTCTGCTGATCCGTCCTGTCACCTCCAGTCACCAACCACTCAGGGTCACACACGGTCCTGATGAAGCCCTAGATTGCTGCTCTGGGGTTTACCCCCACCCCCACCTCCACCCCCTCCTCTCTCGTTAAAAAAATGTTCATAATTTGGAAAGAAAAGGAGCTTTTTACAAGCTGGCGGCTCTAGGGAACTTTCTGTCGGTCTTTCTGGCCTCGTGATGGGTGGGGCCCACTTTTCCCTTCCCTCTCCTGCTCTCCTAATAATCCCCACTCGGCAGCCCTGCCAAACACACTCACACACCCTTTATGGGACCTCCAGCCGCTGTCACCCCAAAAAGCAGCAGGAAGGCCGAGGACCTGTCTGTGCCTCCGGGGCCCCAGCCAAGCCCCCTGCCCCCTGCCCCCGGCGGTCGCCATCCCTGGGCGGGAGTCCTCAGATAGCGGCGCTCCCCCAACTCCGTGCATGGACCCAGGCTGCGCAGCCTGCCTACCCTCCCCCGAGGGCTTGCCCTACTCTCCTGCTGAGTGAGGGTCCCCCGAGTCCTCTGGAGTGGGGGTGAGGGGGGCGCCAGGGAGGGAGCGGGAGGTGCTGAGCTCACCGCCTCGGCATCTGCCCTCCCTCCGCCCCTGGTGCGAGGGCCGCCGCACTCCCGCCAGCGCCTCGCTCCCTAATAGCTTTTTAAGTCCAACCACATGTGTCTGTGGAGCGCGGAGCCGCCCCTCGCAGGGCCTCGGTTCTCCCTCCCTTGCTGGAGACCACCCTCCACTCGGAGCAGCCCGGGGCTGGGGGAGGGGGCCTGCCTCCCGAGAGCCCATCTGCTCACCCCGGCCCCGCGGAGCCAGAAGGGGATGGGTTGAGCGCGCGGGGCTTTCTCGTGGGGGTGTCGTGCTCCTGGGGTCTGGGATTCTCTCTCCCCCCGTGACAGGCAAGGGGGTGCAGGAACCTGAAATGGGCGGCTAGGAGCTGGGTGAGGAGCCCTGGCCTTGCCCCGAGTTTCCCAGGTCAGGGCATGTGCACCAACCAGCACCTCTCCTGCACCCAGCCCCACTCCAGTGACCCCGCTGTCGCCCCTCCAACTCGTACACGTGTGGTTCCCTGTGCGTGTGAGTGGTCTGTGGGGAGGCCTGTGGGGTGCGGTTTCACAGGAGGGGAGTGAGGGCTGAGAACCAACGGGCGGGCAGGCAGGCAGGCCTGGGGTCCTAATGAGAAAATTGCTTCCAGCCAGGAAGCCGGGCTCGGAGGCTGAAATTGCATCCAGCCCCAGCCAACTCCGCGGCTGCAGGCCCCGCCCTTCGGAAGGAGGTTGGGGAGCGGAGGGAGGAGCAGGGCTTGCACACGACTCAGCTCCCCCCACCTCCACCCCAACACCTTGGAGAGACTCCTAGACTCTCAGGGAGGAGGGGACTCAAGTAAGTGCCAAGGCCAGGCTTGGCTCCGGACCCCACTGCTGGATCCTTGGGAGGCAGAGGCAGCAGAGAGGGGATGGAGCGAATTCCCTCTTCTCCCTTCCGCTCTTCAGCCGCATTTGGCTCCTTTAGAGTCTTACTGAGAAAGGGCATGAGAGGAGCACTTTGTTTCCACATAGATCCCAGTCTGTGTGTCTGTGTGTCTGTCTGTCTGTCTGTGTGGAGTCACTTGAAATTCAGCCTCAGCCCCCTCCCCCCCACTCAGGGTTCAGCCCCTCCTGCCTGCCCCTCTGCTCAGGAGAGCCCCACACTCACACCCCAGGCCAGGGGACCCAGGCGGTGAAAAGCCGACTAGCTTTCTTTTCTTCCTGTTCCTCACTCGGGCCTTTGAGCAGAACCACTTATAGAATTTGTGGGGCCCAGTGCCGAATGAAAATACCGGGCCCCTCATTCAAAAATCAAAGATTTCAAGACAGGAAGAGCAGACATAACGGCCATGAAGTCAGCCCTGCTTCCAAGGAAAACTGGTACGAACCGCCCAGTGACTCAGTGAGCTCCTGCGCACAGATCCACCAGCCACGGGCCTGCTGGAGTGGACCAGAAGGTTCCACCTGCTGGGTCCCTGTGAGGGAGACCCAGCTGACTCCTGGGAAAATCTCTCCCTCGCCTGGGGCTTTGGTCTCCGCTTGATGCATTGCTCAGATTCTCCATTGGCCTGTTTTCTGGATTTCTGAGATGGCTGTAGGGAGTAGCGGCAGAGAAAGAATCTTCAGTGCTTAGAGATTCTCAGGGCAAGGTGGCCCTTGCCGCCCTCTGGCAAACTCAGAGGTGGAACCTGCTATATGCTGGGCCCAGCAGGCAGTGGGTCAGCCTGGACCTTCCTGCCCCCACCATCCCTGGGGCGGGGCCCCATCCTGCACTTGCAAGTTGCACCAGCGGCCAATGCAGAGCAGAGAGCAAGCAGGAGTGCTTGGAGAGAGGGAAGCAGGCAGGAGGAAGGAAACAACCCCATTCTCATCCCCCAAATTACTGGCTGGGATGGCAGGGGAGGAGGCGGAAAGCCGACATTGTTTACTTAATTAAAAGTAAACAACAATTTGCTGCTGCCAGCCTCCCATTAGCTGTGTGCTGAGCCCTATGAGCTGGGGACTCAGCTTTAGCTCCCTCCGAGGCTGGCTCCTGTTGCCACACCCCCAACCCCGCGCTCTCCAGGGCCCCGGGCCCCGTGGCCTTCCCGGTTCTGCCCTATCCAGGCTGCCCTGGGGAGCCGAGCTAACAGCAGGAGTGTCTCAGACCTGTGTGTCCGGATAAGAATGTCAAGAAACTGTTATTTGGCAGAGAACCCTGGGGCGAGAGACCCCTGCGTGTGCGTAGCTAGGCCTGGCTGTGATGCAGCGGGGCAGGCCAGGGGGTGCTCCCCTGCTTGGTTGGTGGGGTGGTGGACTCCTTGGGGAAGGCCGCCTTCCTCCCAATCGAGGCCCCAGTCCACACTACCTGGAGGGCTGGGCCTCTTTGCCCCACCTCCCACTTTTTTCCTTTTCCCTTTTAGCAGCTTATAAACATCCTTCTCCCATCTTTTGGCTCTTTTCCCAGAAAGGGGCTGTTCGGGGCTCCTGGAGGCCAGGAGAGAGGCGCGCTCCTTGGGCCTGAGGGGAGAAGGGCTGCTGGGACTGGGTTCCCCCACCCCTGCCAGGACAATCACAGGTGACCCCAGGAACGGGGAGGGAGGAGGCCTGGACTGGGGCTGAGCTGTCCCCAGCTCCTGCTTCCCTGAAGCCCCCAAGCAGGAACGGGGGGGGCGGGGGAGGTGGGGGTCAGATGGAGAGAGAGCTGTGCAGGCCCTTCTGCTGGCCGCCAGGGGCTGAGCAGAGCAGGGTGCCTTTCCTGGGACCTGTCCCCAGGAAAGTCCCCACCTCTCCCGTGGTCTCTGCCCCAGCGATGGAGAGCTCAGGCTTCTGTCTGGACCCAGGCGTGACCTCGGGCTCATGACTTTAGGTCTCTGAGCTCTCCGTTTCCCCTGTCGAAGGCGGCTTTATGAAACCATCGCCAAACAGGAGTTGCTCTAGGTCTCCGCTGGCCAGATGAGTCAGGTGGGGGAGAATATCTCAGAAAAAAAGACCCAGATGTGAGACACTTGGGAAGCCAGGCACACTGGGATATAATTTAAGCCCAACATAGGAGGCGAGGTGAGGTACCGGTGATAAATGCACAAGCGGTTTCATCTGGTGCCTCAGAGCAGAGTGGGCACCAGAACTGATTCTGCCCCCAGGGGACACTTGGCAATGGTGGGAACATTTTGGTTGTTGAGAGGAGACTGGGGGGGGGGGGGGGGCATGATGCTCCTGGCACCTATCTAGTGGGTGGAGGCCAGAGATGCTCAAACCCTACCGTGCACAGGACAGCCCTACCGCCGAGGATGGTCGGGGGTGGGAGTTGAGAACCCTGGTCTGGAGTTTAGCTTTCCTAGGATATTTGGGTACCCACTCTCCTAAATCTTCCTGCCCCACCTGTGTCGTCCTTCCAGCATTTGCATCTTCTTATCTTCCTCCCCCACCATCAGGATTCACACATCCACATGTGTGCACGCATACACACATGCTCACAGCTCCCAGGAGCCACAGACATCAGGGTTTTCACATGCACTCACACACAGAAAAATCTGGGAAGTCTGTCTTGCCTTAATTCAATAAAAGGCCTGGGGTTTGGCAGGACATTGTGTATCTGAGCTGCAGCTCCTTGCAGGATAGTTCAGGCTCCCTGGGATTCCAGCTGCTGCTGCTCCTCTCCCTTCTCCCCTTCCCCCACTTCCTAGGCCAGAGGCCCAGGGAGGGCCAGGTTGGCAACACCCCACTCCTCCTCCCCCTTTCCTAACCACCTTGCTTTCCATTGCTGCTGATAGGAGGCCGGGTCTCCTAAGGAGCAGGGACCCACCCAGCATGAGGCCAGTGAACTGTCTGGAGCAGAGGGCCCAGGTCAATCCCGCACTCCAGGGTTTCTGCTGTCCCTGCATAGGGTGGGAGGGGGCTGGAAGGAGTTGGAAAAGGGGTGCACCTGACCCAGTAGAAAGCCACCAGGCTCCGCCTGAAAGGTTGGAGGGCTCTGGGGAGCCTGCATCCCCGCGGAAGTGCTCGAAGCCCTGGTGGACAGGGTGGAGGTGCCCGCAGAAGGCAGACAGCGCTGGGGGACTACCATCCCTCAGCTCCCTTCCCCCACCTGAGCCAGTGGAGGGGCATGGGGGCGGGGCGTGCTGCAAAGGGGATGCGTTTCAGTATCTCTCCCCTGCCCACCTCTGCTCACCCCCGCTTTGGTCTCGGCTTTGGTAGACTCTGGGGGTGGAGTTCTCAGCCCCCCTTTTTCACCCCACTCTGGTCCCTCCTCAGGGAGCCAAGAGGTGATATCAGGCCCTACCTGTCACCTGAGAGTGACCCCAACACCAGAGCTCAGCCCTCACTTTGAGGGAGCCCTGCAAAGCCTCCCCTCGCCCAGAGCCTGAGGGCATTGGAAAGGGCCATCTGGAATGGGTACAGGAGGCGCCTCAGGGCCTCCCTGTGGGCAAGAGGGGCGTGGCCGGCCAGCCTGTGCCTCCTGGGCACCACTTCCTAGCACGTGCCACCCTCTCAGGCCATGCCTTTGTGGGGGGCCTGCTGCGTGCAGAACCTGCCCCTCAAACCCTGTAGCTGAAGAGCAGTCTGGACAAACGGCGAATGGCCAGCAGCGTGGTGTCCAGGGCGCCTTTAGGAGGAGCCCAGCCCAGCCCCATATATGTGACCCTTGGTGCTTGGGCAAGGCAGGAGGTAGGGAGCAGCCCTCCCGGCCGCTCCGCAGGCTGGCAGGAGGGTTGAGAGAAGGATTTGGGGGACCAGCGAAGCGGTCAGGCTCAGTCCGGAGTCCTGAGAAGCAATCTGCACTGGCCAGGGTCAGAGGGGTGTGTGTGCGGGGGGGGGGGGGGGGGGGGGGGAGGGGGGGCCTCACCTCAGCTAACCTCCCCGCTAAACAAAGGGACCTTTCTCCCTGCCCGCCAGGGAGGGTGTGCCCGCCGGCTGCTGCCGCCACTGCAGAGAGCGCTGGTGTGGTGTTCTTTTTTCCCTTCCTGACTTTTCTCATTTCTCTCCCTCTCTTTGGTTCCTGATCTCTGACTTTTAATCTCCATTTTTTACTCTTTGAGAGGGTAGTGGGTGGGGGGGGGGGGGGAGGAACTATTCCTCTTCAAGCGTCTGTCAAACGCAGAGGCAGGTCCCCAAAAGGTGGGGGCTTTGTGGGCGTGTTGGGAGCACTCCTGGAGTCCTGCTGCCGCAGACTCGCCCACACCCAGGGCAGCCCCCGCTCTGGGGGAGGCAGGCAGGGGACGCAGCCGCGGTGGCGGCTGCGCAGAGTGGGCCAGGGCTCAGTGGGTTACACCTCCCCCCCCGCCCCCCCCCAGCCATGCACCTGGCAGCCCCCCACCTCCCGCTTCTCCTCGCTCGCCGTTCCCCGGCCCCCTTCTCTCCGGCCCCCGCACCGCAAGCTGTTCCTAATCAATGAGAACGGGAAGCTCGGCCCTCACATCGCATCACGGGATGTGCTTGGCAGCCGCAGCAACCGGAGCCGCTCGGGCAGCACAACCCCGGGGTCCGAGCGTCCCGGGCTTGGCCGGGTCCTTCTCTTTCCTACTCTGGCCTCGCGGTGCGCAAAGGGAACCCAGGCCCCCGGAGACCCGAGCGGGCGGTGCGCAGGTTCGTCGCCCCCAGCCCCGTCGCTGCCGACCCTGGGCAGCTAGTGTTAACTCGCTGCGCCACCTAGCTACGGCGTCCGGGAGTGCAGCGCGCGGCTCCCTTGGGGTGCGGCCCTTGAGCCTGGCTGCCCTGGGAAGCCCCCTTCGGTCTCTCAGGGCGTAGTGAGGGCGGAATTTGGCACTCACAACGTGGATATCGCTTTTGTCCCTTCAGCAGCCTGGACTGCCCCAGTCCTGGTTCTGGGTAGCTGCCCCCTGCCAGGTGCCAGGCTCCGTATACCGGGCACCCAGGCTTCTGGAAGATGCCCCTTGGCGGCTCCTCTGGATCGCAGCAACGCGGAAGTATAGGGTCTGGAAGCTGCCCCGCCCTGTCCCATCTTGCCTTCCACATGTATGTTTGGCTTTACAGTGTATGAAACCATCACTTCTCATCCTCTGTAAAAATTCCTGCTCACGTCGCACCATCTCGCCCTGCAGAGGGGGGCAGGCCCGAGTTGTGTAGCACAGGCAGCTGGGCGCCCAATCGCAGCAGGTCTAGGATTTGGACTTTGGGTTCCTGATTCCAGGTGCTGGCTCCTTCCAGCACCCAGAGCTCTTCAGTGTCTCGGGAGGCCACCTGCCCACCCCACCCCCATTCTGCCCAGCCTGGGTTCTCAGAGCTCCGGGTTGGAGTCAAAGGTCCAAATTCCTCAGGTCTCATTTGGACAGTGGCTGCCTTAAGGCCTCCAGGGTGGCGTGTCTTCCCTTCACAGGGAGACGCTGGGTCCTTGCTCAGGTCAGTCCAGCTCTCGGGCACGGGGGCCATTGTGCTCAGGCCTGTGCACTGGCCCACTTCCTTGGGTGTGAGTGGTAAGGGTTGGGTCTGCAGGAAAGATGTCCTCTCCTCGGAGGGGAGGGTGCCAGCTACCTGTGCTTCTGTCCCCCGGGGGGCTAGTGTAGCCACGGTTGAGAGAAGGTTGTGGAAGGGGCTCTTCAGAGTCTTGTTATCCGCTGCAACTGTGCTTTGAGGTGTGAGGGATGCAGTAGTGAAAAAAACCAACAGACCTTGACCCCCAAAGGGCTGACGGTCAGGCGGGGTGCTCCTGGCCAGGACGCCCCAGCCTGGGAAGCCTGGTGGCCAGGTCCTTGGGGCTCCTGTGCGTCTCCCACTCTCCCAGCCCTGGCCCGGCCCGAGGCTCTCGGTATGGGTGGGATTTGAATGGAAGGGCTGCTGGGCTTCCACTTGGACATAGGATTATGGCGTGCATTTACGTTTGTTACTCTTCTGTGAGTCAGAGTCTCTCTCTCTCCCCCTACAAGGCAAGTCCCTAGCAGAGGATGCTCCTTTAGGGTCGCCGGCCTGGGAGTCAGATGCTGCCCTTTAGAGGGCTGAGGATGTTAGAGCACCTGGGGATGGGGGGCAGGTGGCCTTGGCCTGCGCCTGCTTCCCCAGGGGGTGAGTGGAGATAGGTGGGTTTTCTCCCCTCATCCCTGCCCTTCTCTGGCCCTCCCAGCCCCCCTTCCATGGGCGAGGAGGTGCTGCGTGTGGGGCCTTCCCTTGCACGGGCCTGAGAGTGAATTTCCTCTCTGTGGGGACTTGCTTCTCGAACCACCTTCTTTTTCTTAATTATTTGTTCCTTCCCTGCACGTCCTCCTGGTGTTCTGCTTCCCCTCTCTTCCCCGAAACATTGTCAGAGGGTCTCGCCAGACCCTCACCCTGCTGAGCACCCTTCAGACAGATGCTGGCAGCTGGGTGCAGCCCAAGCGACGCGCTCACGAAGCTATGTGCTCACTCCTGCGTATTTTTAGGAAAGTTTCCCCCCTTTGGGGTGTTGTTTTTAAAGAAGGAGTCAGATTCCCCTTTGCTTTCTCCCCCTTTCCCTGCCTCTCTTGGAACCCCCTCTTCTCTGCTTCTTTCTGTTGCAGCCTTCTCTCTCTGAACGGCTTTCCTTGGGCTCTGCTTTTCCAGCTTGGCCCTCCCCCCTCTCTCTTACAGTTTTAATTTTGTCTGTCTGTCTGTCTCTCGCTCTGGAATTTAACGCCTCCTTCTCTCCTTTCCCCAAACTCCTGCTCATCCCAGACTTGTCACGTAAGTGGTCTCCAGAACTTCTCCTCCGGGGTTGGCATTAGCGTCTGAGGCCTCTGCTCCTTTACAAATCATTAGACCAAGGGCAAGTGTATTTAGGGGATGGGGAGTAATGCCTGGTCCTGGGAGGTAGGGACACTATTAATAGTCCTAAGATCAGCTGGGGTTGGGGTGGTTGTCTGGCCTGGCCTGGCCTGGGCAGCTCAAAGGGCCAGCAAGGGCAGCACCAAAAATAGCATGAGTGGGGGTGGCGCTGGGGGAGCGGCTCTGCAGGCCCCAGGCTGGACGTGGGCACCTGTCCCTCAGGGCCCCCATCTTTTCTTGGCCTGTGGGGTGGAGGGGGCATCCTCCAATGCCATTTTCTATCCATCAGATTGGGGCGGGGGGACAAGCTTCAAGGGGCTTGGAGCCACTTTTCTGGACCCGCCATCACATGACTTCTGGCCCCAGGCCCTCCTGGGAATGCCGGCTCCAATTGCCAGCTGAGTCGTGGCACCAGCAGGCGCTGCCAGGAGAGATGCCCGGCCATCGGTGGGGCGGTGCCTATGCTCATGGTCTAGGAAGAGCAGGGCCTTGGCCCCAACACCTTCAGAATCCAGAGGCACAAGCAATTTCTCCCCTCCCCTATTGGCCTGGCCCACCTTCTGGCGTTCTCATTCCCTGCCTCTCTTCCCTCATTTTCAACGTGGTGACCTCCTGAAACCATGCCCTGCAGCTGCTGCTGGTGTGGAGGGACACACCTGTAGAAGATGTCCAGCTCTGCCTTTTATTTGCAGAGCATCCTCTCTGCCCCTCTTGGCTGATGGTAACGGGCCAGGCCCCACGGGAGCCCCTCAGCTCACTGGCCGTGGTCTCTGGTGTGAGACACTAAAAACTAGACTCTAGGGTGAACCTAATGGGTCGTGAAGAGTATGAGCTCTGTGGGAGGGGAGCTGAGGGTCAGCATTTGCGCTGAGCCCCGGGGAGGAGTAGAGTTTCAGCCAGTGGAGGTGTGAAGGGAAATGGTGGCCCAGGCGGAAGGACAGCGGGTGTTCATGGAACCCCTACTATGAGCCAGGCCCTGGGCTAAGCACCTTCTACCTGTTTTCTCATTTATTCATTGCTCAGGAACCCTAGGGGGTGCGTGGTAGCTCTATTTCACAGATGAGGAACAGTTCAGAAGTTGGCCAAGGTCACTGGGCCGGTAGGTTGAGCTCACAAAGTGAGCTCAAGGGGAACCCCTTGCCACCGTTGCTGGTTGCTCACCTCCATTTCCCCTTACTCTGTTGCTGCTATGCCTCCTCATCCCCCTCTGTGCTGGGGTGAGGCCAGACCCCCCTATGGTGGGGTATCCTCAGTGGTAGAGCACCATGGTGCCCCCCTTGATTGGGCACAGGGTCCAGGCCAAGGACACCTCCCTGGGTAGGCCAAGGGCAAGCTCAGGACGGAGGTGGAGAGGGACCAAGGGCCGGCCTCCTGCTTTCCTCCATCTCCCTCTAGGCCCCTCCCTTTGCCTCCTTCTGTAGTGGCTGCTTCACCTTCAGTCCCTCTCTGGTGACTTCCCGGCCTCTGGGTGCCTCTAGAGCATCCGGGATTATCTTACTTCCAGGCCCTGGGTCTGCTCGTTCACTCCACCGACAGCCATGGAGCCCTGATGTCCGAGGTGCTGGGGGTCAGCACTGGGTCCCCTGCAGACCCACCTGCATCTCCCAGTGCTGCTGTGGGTGGGAAGGCTGTTCTCATTTGTTAATTCTGGCCTGGGCTCTACCCAGCTACTGGGTGCCTTGCTCAGCGCTGAGGTGTGTCCCTCCTCTCTTCTTTGCTGGCCACTGTTTCATCCCATGGGGAGAGCAACTGAGTACCCAGTTCCCTCAGGCTTCAGTGCCCAAGTCCCGTCTCTCGTTCTCCCTGGGCTGGGGGCAGCGCTGAGGACGGTCTCCCGGCAGGTACAGAGAATGCTGAGCAGCTCACTCCACGGGAGCGCCCTGGAGGTCCCAGGGTTGCATGCCTGAGTCCAGCCATCTGAGCCCACTCTGCTGGTCTCCTGGGCACCAGATGGACCCACGGACTTGCCTTCGCCTCCCTTCCCATAGTTTCACTGCAGGGTGGTAAGCCCTGGAGTAGCCCAGTCCCTTGCTCCCTGGGGACCCCACACAGCACCCATGGAGGTGGACTGGGTTGAGGCGGAGAAGGAAGTGCTACTGGTGTCAGGGACCAAGAGTGGAATGTCCCATCCAGATGCTGGCCCTGTCCTGCCAGGTCCCTGTGGCCTGACCTTCTGTCCCAACCCCGTCCCACCCTTGATGACCTTCCTTGAGCCCAGGCCCCAGGGACAGCCAGAGCAGGTCTAGACCACCTGTGCGCTCCAGATGCAACTGGGCCTCTTCCCTGTCACTTATCCCCTCTTCCCCTGTGCAGGTGACTCAAATCAAAGCCTCAAACCCCCTTTGGATCTATGAGTGGAGGGGGAATGAGAAAAGGAGGGATGAGGGTGATATGGGGGACATGTCTTCCTACCCGGCCCTTACCCCCACCCACAGCTTGAGGACTGTGCTCAGGTCAGGCTCCTGTCTCCAACCATGTCGGGGTCTAGGGATGGCAGAGGAGGGAGAAACCTCACGGTGGCTCCAGGGCCTGTGCTACGCAAGCTGGCGTGTGGAGGTGGAGCGAGGAGTGGCAGGAAGAAGGAGAAGATCCTAGAAGCCCCCTGGACCTGGCCCAGGTTGAGCGCCCCCCCGCCCCTGCCCTCTGGCTGCCCTTCATTCTCAAGGACTTCCTGGTCCCTAGTCTCCTGTTTGCTGAGATGGGGAGAACCCCTCAGTGACCCGTCCTCCTAGCCCCCCATCCGCCCTGCTCCCCTCCTCAGGGTGTCTCAGATTCTGGGACTTAGGTTTCAAGAGGCACAATAGTTATATTCTCCGGCTGTGATTGCTGCAGGCCGGGCCTCTGGCTCCCCTTGAGATTGGGTTTCCAGTGCTCTGGACGCTCCGGAATCACAGAGGAGTGGGGGAGGGGCTGTGCCACGCTGGAGAGGGCCAAGCAGCTCCTGAATTGTATGGGCCCTTCAGAGGACAGCAACCCCAGAACAGAGCACACCCCACCTGCTTCTTGAACCTCAGGCCTGGGGAGAGCCAGGGGAAGGACAGGTGGACCCTGCGGGCTGTCCTCCCTGGCCCCCAAAAGCCAGCATTCAGGGCAGAGCCGGAGGGTTACCTAGCTGGCCTGGTGCTTAGCACAGAGCGTGCTGCCACAGTGGGGTCACAGCTCTGGGTGCACGGCGCACCCCACCCCTGCAGGACAGCAGGAAGTGGCTGGAGGCATCTCCAAGTTGTGCTGGCCTGAGTGTTTGCATGTGCTTGGGTACGCACGTGTGGGTGTGGTTGAGCCGGGTCTGTGTGCCCCTCTCAACCCCGAAACCTCCCGGCATCGTGATGTGCATGGGGGAGGCCGGGCAGCGAGTTACATGTGCCTTTTGTCAGAGGGTTTGTCTCGGGTGAGAGCCGAGGCAGCGTGTTCCTCGCTGCAGCGTGCAGGAATTCCTCCCTCACCTAGCGGGAGCCATAAATATCTCCCGGCCTGTGACTGGAAAATATGTATAAAAACATTGTCAGTCGGGACTCATGTGCAGCACGGGGCTCTTCCTGGCAGCTGGAGCTTCCCCCTCCGGAACTCTTGGAAACATGCACACGTATGCACACGCACACATGTGCAAACAGGCAGGATCAGGAGAGGAAACAGGGCTGGACACAGGGGAAGTGAAGGAGAAGGACGGACAGCGAGGGGGTGCGGAGTCAAGACAGAACCGATTCAGAGAGAGGCTAAGAGCTGAACGAAGGACGTAGGGAGCTTCAAGGGCTGAGAGGGTAGAGCTGGCGGGGGGTAGGAAAGACAGTACGGCGGGGGGGGCATTGCCGCCGTCCCAGGGGATACGGAGGGACCTGAGGGAGAGAGGGGCCCACGCTACCAACCACGTCTGGGTGCTGCACCAGGCCACCTGCCAGTCCACAAGCCAGTGACACAGGGTGACCAATGACGTGTGTGCAGGTGAATGGGGAACAGTCCCTCCAATCACAGAGCCTTGCTCTGGGGAGCCCACTTGGGCCCACGCCGAGGCAGTCCAGATTGTCACCTTCTCCTGCACAGTCCTCCCTTCTGGGCGCCTCCTGGTGCCAGATCCCCAGGCACCACTGGCGGGCAAGGTCTCCGCCTGGGAGGGGTGGAGCGCACGAGTAGCTCAGGTCCCACGAGGAGGGCGTATGGAGGATGGCCAGCAGAGCCTGCTCTTGTGTGCGACACAAGCTAGTCTGAACCCCTGGCAACAAGCTGTGGGCTCCAAAATTCTCTCCATCCCCAAACCTGGCCCCGGGTCAGGGCCCTGGTGCCTGCACACCCAGGCAGCCGTCCTCAGATAGTGGCTGAACTTGGGTTTGGGGGAGGCCTCATGGGATGGTCATCATGGGAGGAAGCTTAGAGCACAGAAGGTGCTGTCTGGTCCTCAGCACAGGAAGGGGGACAGTGGTGGGCTGTCCGGGGCTGAGGGAGGTAACCGTGCCCACGGCCCCCCAGTCCTATCTCGTCTCTCCAGGAATTTACGGCAGCTGTGGTCTCTGAAGAGAGGTTCAGGCAGGGGGTCTGGGTTTCTGTGCCGGCCTCAGTCAGGGGGGGCCCTGCACTGGGGGTATGTGCTTGGGGTTCCCATTGCTCTGGTGACCGGGCCAGAGCGAAGGCGGAGGCTGGAAAGACTGCCAGGGAACGTGACCCTGAAGGGCTGAGGAATCAGAGTGACAGTCTCCAGGATGTGGGCCGGGTGGGAGAGAATAAAAGATGGAGCCGGGCACCTGCCCGCCCTGTGCCAGCCAACACCATCCTGCCCCTCCACTGGTCCGCAGGCCACCAGCTGGCCCATTGTCCCCCGTGAGAAAGCAGACACTGGAGGGGGCTCCCCTGTGGCAGGAGCTCGCTCACGCACGCCTGCCTGCCTGCCTGGCAGGGACCGCCGGAGGAGAGCCACCCCGCGCTGGGTCGGGGCGAGGGGGGGGCGGCAGCGGAGAGAGGAGCCGCCGGGCAGCAGTCAGGTCTCCTCCGGTGCTGCTGGCAGGGGGCAGTGCGTGGGGCCTGCGAACAGGAGATAAAGCGTTCAGGCAGAGGGTTTTCCCTCACTAACCGTGGATTTGTGTGTTTGTTCAGCTGGTGGTTCTGATAAGCCCCATTCTGCCAGATAAAAGCCCAGCAGCCATGAGGCGGGGCCTGGAGCCTTCCTCCCGTCTGTCCCGAGGCCTGGGGTTATCCCCTCCCCCGGGAGACCCATGGAAGGGGGTCAGGGTGCTGGGGTGTTGTGCGCTCCGAGGGCATGGCTCCCCCAGCACCCCTGGGGAAGACAGCTGGCCCCCCTCCCCGGGCGCCTGTGCACCAGCGGCCCACAGCCTGTCTGCGCCCCGGGCCGCTGGCTGGGTCCCCGCCAGCCCCTCCCGGCTCGTCCAAGGCCCACTCCCCCGCTGACGGCGTGGACACGGGCCTGCCGCCATCGCGTCGCGCACTGTCCCCTTGGGGCAGGGGTCCACTCTGCTGAACTAGAGGAGCCCTGGGGTCTGGGGGCTGCCAGTGGCCAGCCGCCTGGAGCGGGGCAGAGTGTCCCCAGGCCCTGGCCTCGGCCCTCCGGGTCCCCTCCCTCCCGGTCCCCTCCTGGGCCCGGTCGGGAGGAAGAAGCTTGTGCCGCTTGAGCGGGACGGCGGGGCCCTGGCCGCAGGGCTGGCTTCTGTGCCTCGGAGCCTGGGACCAGACTTCCAGGGTCTGCCTTTGTCCGGGACGGAGCCGAGCGCCAGGCCGGCGGAGGCCGCGGGCGCCAGCCGTAAGATGGCTGCCAAGGCTAACATGGCTGCCAGCAGCGGGCAGCGCAGCCGCCCGAGGCGCGTGGCGGCACCTCGCCCCCTCTCCCTGCCGGCCCGCCTCTCCACACGGAGCTAATAGGAATAACAGCGGCACCGTTTGGGGCCGCGTCCCGGTGTGGAAGGATTTCCTGTCTGTCTCACTGCCTGCCGCCCCGGCCCCGTGCGTCTGCCGCACCGCCATCTCTTTGTCCGGCTCCGGCCTCTGTCACGGGCTGGGTGTGCGCATGCGCGAGGCTTGCCAGCGCCTCCGCGTGGGGGGGACCCGGGCCAGTCCGTGGGGTGGGCATCAGGGTCTCCTCCACGGACCCGGGCCTGGAGGGGTTGGTGGCAGGGACCCCTGGGCCCTCGCTGGGCTCCACAAGCTGGTCTGAGGCTCTGCCCCTCCGGCGTTAGGAACTGGGGCAAGGGCGGCCCTGAGAGGCAGCTGCTGGCTAGGGCTATTATTATTTTTTTGTCATTAAAAACAAAACAAAACCTAACAAGGTGCCCTGGCCGGGTAGCTCAGTGGGTGAGAGCGGCGTCCCGCTATGCCAAGGTTGCGGGTTCCATCCCTGGTCAGGACACATACAAAAGTCAACCAATGAATGCATACCTAAGTGGAACAAATAGATGTTTCTCCTTCTCTCTCCCCCTTCCTAGCGCTCTCTAAAATCAGTCCGTCAAAACCATGTTTTTAAATCTAATACGGTAAAGGGTGGGGGAAGTGGGCCTGAGACCGCCCCGAGGCAGCCTGTCCCCTCCCACTGGCCACAGTGAGGCAGGTGGCCAGGAGCGGAGCCGCGGAGGGGCCTTCGCTCTGGGGAGGCTGCTCTTCTGCCGCCGGCCCCGGTGGGGGCCCGCGTTGCCCTTAGGAATCTCCTCACGGGTCGCTCCCCAGTGTGAGCGGCTCAGCAGTGAGATTCCCGGCCAGTAGGCTGGCCGTGGGGTGATGGGTGAGACCAAGAGGCAGGATTGTTCCAAAGAGTGGGGCAAAGCCCTGGCCAACACCTGTCCCCAGTTTTCCCAATGCCACCCCCATGTGGTTCCCCCAGTAAGCAGCTGATTCTTTCCCCAGTGCCTGCCTTCCTCCTGCCCCACAACCTGCCCTGGCCCCCCTCCGCCACCCTCTCACCAGCTGTCGTGCCCAGGCAGGCATTCTGGAGGTCCCTGTTGTGCCCCTGGCACACAAAGCTTTGAGGACCTGGAGGGCGGGGCGGGGGGCTTTCCCAAGCTCAGCAAAATATTCACACACACACTCCACCCTGCCCCCAGCCCTCTGTGAGCTCCCACCGCACAATGGGCCCTTGTTTCGGGGCTCCCTCTGAGCAGCTGTGGCACTGGGGCATGAGACAACCCAGACAGGCTGGCACAGAGCGGGCGACAGCGTCAGGGCAGACCTCCCCCCTCCGTGTTGCCAGGCACTGCCTGTAAGCATAAAGGTGAGGTGGGGGTGGCTCAGGCAGACAGGAATGGCTCTAATTAATGAAGTGCGGGAAGCTAGGGGCTGCTTCTCTGGGCACTTGAGCCGGGTGGAGGATGGGGAACCCTTGGGTCCATTCCAGCTGTGCAGAATGGTCGCTGGCTTCCCGCCGAGGAGCCCTCCTGGCCCTGACTGTCGGCCGATGCCGCTCACCCACTGGCGACTTTGTCCCCAGGGCCCATCGGGCAGTGTCTGGAGACAGTTTTGGTTGTCACAACTGGGGTGCTACTGGCATCTAGTGGGTGGAGGCCGGGGGTGCTGCCAAACACCTTGCAGTGCCCAGGAATCCCCACCGCAGTAGGGTGCCCCTGGAAACGGGGCTGGAGAGGGAGCCATTGGTGGGGCGCTTTGGTCTTGACCCATCTTCCCCTTTGTGTCTCCTGCAGAATCCGGACAATCAGATAGTTCAAACCAGCAAGGAGATGCGGACATCAAACCACTGCCCAACGGTCAGTGCCCTGCTGCCCTCACCTCCCTGATTGCCCTGCCCCCAGGCCCTCCTGTGTCTCCCACCAGTTCTTCCCCTTTACTCAGCTGTCCCTCAGCTGAATTTTGGCTGCCAGCTGGAGGGGAGGGGACTCACCTGCAGTGCACCCCCTCTTCCCTGGAGACCTGAGAACCCCGGAGGGCCATCCCAGGGCTTGGGAGGAGTGGGGAGAGCTTTGAGGAATGCAGGCAGCCCCTCCTGGCCTGGCCTCCACGCACTCACGGCTCTGTTCCCTCCTCAGGGCACCTAAGCTTCCAGGACTGTTTTGTGACTTCCGGGGTCTGGAACGTGACAGAGCTGGTCAGAGTTTCACAGAGTAAGTGAGTCCTTCCTTCCTGGCCAGGGCCCAGTCAGCAGGGATTGGGGGGGCGGGCAGGCGTGGCCCCTATGGCTGGAGGGGGTCTTGCTGGGGCCAGGGGCAAACAGGGTTTCCTGGGGCATTGTCTGCCTCCTGGGCACCAGGCTGAGGGGGAGCAGAGGTGCCCAGAGAGCCCCGTGTCTGATCTCCGCTTTGGAGGAAACAAACAGCGCAGGGCTCCTCTCCAGCGAGCCCAGCCGGGAGGAGGTTTCCTCGGCAGCTTCTCAGTGAACTTGCCCCGGGGCTTCTGGGGGACAGGCTCCATCGGGCCTCCGTCTGTACACTCATCCATCATTCCCTCGCTTCTTCCCAGCTCCTGTCGCCACAGCATCAGGCCCCAACTTCTCGCTGGCGGACCTGGAGAGTCCCAATTACTACAACATAAACCAGGTGACCCTGGGGCGGAGGTCCATCACCTCCCCGCCCTCCACCAGGTAAGCCCAGCCCCTCTGTTCTTCCCTCTCCCTTCCCCCCACCACCCGGCCACCTGGGATGCGGTGGGCAGCTGTCCCACAGTTCCCTGGGTGCTTCAGAACGTCACCCCTTGTTGAGGGCACTGGCCCTCTCCCCTGAACGTCCTGCTTTGTCCCGTTGTGGGCACTCGGCCCTGGGAACACAAACCTAAACAAGGCCTGGCTCTGCCTGGGAGGCGCTCCCAGTGGGGATCCGAGAAGGCCTCTCTCTTGGGGATGTGACATTTGAGCCCAGACCTACAGGGGGCTAGTAAGGGCACGGGGTGGACACTCCAGGTAGAGAGAGCAGCTTCCGTCCCAGCCGACGTGGGACAGGCTGGTGGGACACTCCCTGGAGGGCTTCGGAGGCCAGAGGAAGGTGTTTAGACTAAAAACCCACTGACGTGTTTTAAGCAGAAGACGCCGGGGATGTGTGCTCAAGAAAGCACCTCCAGCAGGACGGACAGCCAGGCCGGAGGAGGGCCCGAGTCCTGGCGGGGGGGCAGTGGCATGAGGGGGTAGGGTGTAGCTGAGAGATGTTTGGGGCTGGACACAGTAGGCCCTGGTCAGGGCCAGTCGTGCAGGGCAGGGTGGGATCCTGTCCCTTTAAAAAAAACACAACTGGATGTTTTGGTTCATGTGAGGTTTGGAGTGTTCATTTTGATCTGTTTAAATATTGCATCAAAACATGATGATATTTTCAGGGGGTTTTGTGGCACCCCCTGGCATATTTTCCCCTGGTGAGTGCCTCAGTCGTCTCCCCTTGACTCTGGGGGCTGATGGGTCCAAGGAAGCATTGGAGGGTGTTGCCCACCTCTGACTTGAGCAACTCGATGGATGATGGTATCAAGGAGGAACTGAGAAGGTGATCGAGGAGGAGGAGCAGGCAGGCTGGGCCCAAGGGGCTCCCCTAGGGCTGATCTGGGGGTGGACACGAATGAGTGCCCAGCAACGCTGCCGTCAGTGAGCACCTGCTCCCAGCACAGAGGGCCGTCCGTGCAGGCTTCCTCAGCCTGAGCACCCGTACCTGGGCCACCCTTGGCCCACCTGATCCCTCTCCTCCTTCCCCAGCACCACCAAGCGCCCCAAGTCCATTGATGACAGCGAGATGGAGAGCCCTGTCGACGATGTCTTCTATCCCGGGACAGGCCGCTCCCCAGCGGCTGGCAGCAGCCAGTCCAGCGGGTGGCCCAACGATGTGGATGCAGGTATGGGCGCCGCGAGGCCTGGCCCGGAGCAAGGGCGGCCCTGAACCTCGTCTCCTCCCTCCGTTCACCTGGCGACTCTCCCACCGGTTCCCCCACTGTCAGTGGCACTCCCCGGCTTCTCGCCTCCCGACCTTCCAGCGGAAGGCAGTGCCGGCCAGAGCGGGCCGAAGAACGGAGCAGAGGCGAGGAGCTTGGCTGCCACGGTGGGCAGCAGAGCCACGGGCCTGGCAGGCGGGACGCGGAGGCCTCTGATGCCCTGCAGTGGGGCTGGGGCCTCCTCTTCAGAGCCTTCTCAGGTTCCTTCTCTTGGTATTTCTGTAGAAAGCCTGTCCCCGCTCTGTAGCCTTGGTGGTATAACCAGCTCACTGCCATGCGTCCAAAACAAACCGTCCCCGCGTCTCCAGACGCCTGTGGCGTACAAAGGGTTGAAGAGGTTTCTCAGACTGGGCCCTGCTGACGCTGGGGCTGGGTCCTTCTCTGCGCTGCGGCATCCTGTGCACTGAAGGATGGTGAGCAGCGGCCCTGCCTCCCCCCACTAGATGCCAGTAGCACCCCCACCTCCCCCCCCCCCCCCCCACACACACACACCGGGTGTGATGGCCAAAAATGTCTCCAAACACTGTTGAATGTCCCCTAGGGTTGGGGGAGGACAGACTTCCCCAGCTGACTGAGCTGAGAACTGCTGGGTGAAAGGGCCCCGCTTCGCAGAAAGGAGCAGAGTCTAGTCAAGAGTGAGCAGAACTGTCTTCAGGCCTCCCAGCCCCCTGCAGCCACCCCCTTCCCGGTGAACCCACCCACGGTCACGTCCGGTCCTGCTGGGAGGCCTGGGCAGGCCTGGAGAGCCCCTGCGTGTGTGCGCGCCTGTGGCAGGTGTGGCTGAGGAAGCTGGCTGCGGGATACTTCTTGGCACACCGGGGGTCAGCCTGTGTGTGTCCTTGAGGTGTGTGTCTGGGGCCGGGAGTACCGCCCGTGCGTGTGTGGGATGTGCCCAGGGGACCTCTGCTCTACTCGGCCTGGGGGTGGGGACTTGGTTTTCCAGTGGTGCTCTTCTGGCGTTTTCCAGATGTGGCCCGACTGGGCAGGGCCAAGTGGATGGGCAGGGGCTGGGATGAGGGAGAAGAAAGGCCACAGGACAGGGAGGCGCTGCCCCAGACACAGAATCCGCTTCTGCTCTTGGCTCCTCTGGAGGAGGGGAGGAGGGGAGGAGGGCTCCGCCGGGCCTGGGCGAAGGGAGCAGGCTCTGGGCCACCATGGATGGAGCCCCGCCTCTGCGGACGTCGCTCCGCATGACTTAGGGTGCTCTTCCCAGGGTTTCCTGGAGGCAGGCGGGGGAGGTGGCCAGCACAGTCCAGATGCTCCCCTGGGGAGCCTCGGGAGTTGTAGAGAGAAGCCCCAGCCAGGGCCTCAGTTAAGGGGCTGCTCCCACAAGGCGTCAGGTGCCTTACCTGGGCCCTCCTCTCGGCCTAGACCTAGTTCCCAAGGAGCCCTCCTCCCCAGGCTCCTGCTCTCTTCTTTCTTGGCTGTCTGCTGCAGAGCCCGCCATTTCTGCTCCTTCCTGCAGTCCTGCTGCGGCCCCCCGCTTCCTCGCTTTCCCCTCTTTTCCTCCTCACCCCGCTTCCTGTGTCGTTTCCCTGTGCTGAGACAAATCGCCAATTAAGCAGCCCAGCTGCAGGACAGGGAACAGCTGGGGAGGCACTGTGTGGCCTAGGGGACAGCTGTGCACAGCTGGTGGGGCGCTTCCCCCCCCCCTCACTGTGCCAGCTATCAGGTGGCACACAGCTGCTGCCAGATAACACCTCTTCTGGCGGCTGGGAGTTCGCCCTTCCCCCGCCTCTTCCCTCTGTGGTTAAAGTGGCTCTTATTTCTCTGTTCTGCAGCCCCCTACCCCCCACCCAAGCTGACTTGATTTGTGCATCAAAGATGGCAGCTCTGGAGATCTGCTCCAACTCCACCTTACCCCTCCCTCCCAGCCTGGGCACAGCCGCTGAGGCTCCGCCCAGAGAAGAATCAAGCTCCCACAGAGGACCTGGCCCCGGGGCCGGCCATGCTTTGTCATAGGGTTACTTGGATGTGGTGCCCACTGGGCACAGAGGTGACCTTGGTTGGCAGCATTAAGGTCCTAGAGGGGTGTCCTCTGTGCCCCTGTCTCCTGCTGAACGCCACCCCCTCTCTGGCACTGGCAGCAAAACAAATGCCCCATCCAAAGGCAGTCCAACCTCTGGGTTCCCTGGCCGAGGCAATCCTTGCCTGGCCAGCTCTGACCCCAGTGCCCTTCCTGGTCCCCTGATCCTGTATCCCACCCTTTCCTCTGTGCCCCCTGAGCTCAGTATCTGCCTGTCAGGAGGCAAGATGGACCCCCTGCCCAGCACACCCAAGCGCCTCATTTTCCTCTCCTGTCAGGAGCACCCGGTGCCGGCTGGTCTGCACACAGGGCCTGAGAAACAGCCGGCTGGGGCAGAGGTGGCAGGAGGGAGCGCGGTGGGGGAAGGGGCAGCCAGGAGGGGGCTGAGGAGAGGAGTGAGCTGCTGGCTTCCTGCCTTCCCCGCTCCCGCCCTGGCCCAGCTAAACCTGCCCTGTGTTGCTGATTCCTCCCCCCAGGCCCGGCTTCTCTAAAGAAGTCAGGAAAGCTGGACTTCTGCAGTGCCCTCTCCTCTCAGGGCAGCTCCCCGCGCATGGCTTTCACTCACCACCCGCTGCCTGTGCTTGCTGGAGTCAGACCAGGTGAGAAATGAGGGCCCAGAGGGGGACTATCGGGGCGGTGGCGGAGCACTGAGGGGCAGCTGGCCAGGTGAAGGGGCCAGGTCCGTCAGAGTGAGGGCCCCGAGCTCTCTAAGGGGCTGTGGTCTGACGGTGGGTGGGCGCGGGCATGGGCCCTCCTTCCACAGCAGCACTGACTGGAGACCCAGCCGGGCATTGGCCTCCTCACCTTATTCCCGAGCGCACTCCTATTGCTTCTCCCTCCCCACGTGCACATGTGTACATGCTTGTGTGTGTGCCCTGTGCTTGTGTGTATGCATGCACGGAGTGCATGTGTGCACAGGCCCGCCTTGCCCTCAGGCCTGCCCGGTTCTCCTCTCCTCTCGCCAGCTGTGGCTGGGAAAGCTCAGCTTCTCCCTCTGCCCTCCTCTCAGCTGCTCTCCCGGCTCCTGGGCAAAGGTCCGGTCTCCCCGCACCGACCCAGGTGGGCACGGGGCGCAGATTGAAAGGACACTCGGGAACCCAGGGCTCACTCGTGGCACCTGGGCTGTTCTCCCAGGACTGGAACTGGCCGCTGACTTGGGGGCTCTCTTGCTTCCGTCTCGGGAGAAGGTGTTTGGCAGGGAGAACACCTCGATGTTCCCTAGGGGATGGAATCAGGCAGGAAGCTGTGGGAGCCGAGTCCTCCCCACCCCCTCATTTGCTTCTTCCCGCTCTTGTTTCTACCCCCACCCCGGCGCCCATCTGGCAGAAAGAGGCTTGAACTTTTTCTGGACGCAGCCCTGTGTCCGCCCACCATCTCCTGGGCCCTTCTCTAGGACACAGAGAATGGCAAGGTTTACCCTCCCGGCTTCCTCCTCGGGGCCTCCTGGCTGGGAGCCCAGAGGCAGCCTGCGCTGGGGCAGGGCGTGGCGGCCTCAGGGTGGGGGCAGGGAGCCCAGCTCCACTCAGCTTTTATGAACTCCAGAGAGAAGCCAAGTTTCCTCAGCCCCTAATGAAACCAAGAGCAAGAGCGAGCTGATTGGAAACAGACGGGAGGGAGAGGACTGGCTGGGGAAGAGCTGGGGCCTGGGCCGGGATGGAAGTTGTGTGTGCGAGGACGCATGTGCAAGGGTGATGGGGCTGAGCACACAAGAATGTGGCCCAGGCAGCGGCGGCCAGGCGCACACCTGCTCACACGCAGGAGATGGATGTGCACGTTGCGTCCTGCGAGGTGTGGGGTCGTGTCTGTCTCCTCTCCCTCATCCAGGCTCCCATCCTCCCTGGACCTCGCCTTGGTGCAAACTGTAAGGGGGCACCCAGCATCCAGTCGTCAGGATAAATGATGTTTTAATGCAATGTTCTTTTTTAAAATATATTTTTATTGATTTCAGAGAGGAAGGTGGAGGGAGAGACAGATAGGTATATCAATGATGAGAGAGAGTCATTGATCAGCTGCCTCCTGCATGCCCCACACTGGGGATTGAGCCCGCAACCCCAGCATGTGCCTTGATTGGAATCGAACCCGGGACGAATCGAACCCGGGACCCTTCAGTCCGAGGGCCAAATCTCTATCCACTGAGCCAAACCAGCTAGAGCTAATGCAGTATTCTTAAAAAATAAAACGATCACAAAAACAGACAAAGAGCAAATACAAACATTTTAAACAAAAGATGGATCTGATGCTATATTGCATGGCCCTGCCTCATTTGCCTCGCATTAACCCTGGCCCTGCTCCCAATAAAACTTTATTTGTAAAGACAAGCAGCTGATTGGTGTGCAAGCCCGCAATTGCCAATTGGATTTTTTAAAAATATTGCATTAAAATGTTATTTACCTTGGTTACCGAGGGTTTTTTGTGTGTGTGTGCTGTCTCAACTTTCACGCCAGAGGCCAGACCCTCACCCTCCTTACCCTGGTCCCGGCCCTGCTCCCGCCCACTCTCCCTTTTCCTCGGTGCCCTGACCAGCAGGCTCCCTCATCTTCTCCACCCTGATGCCCTTCTCTTCCTGCCCACGTGCATGCAGGGAGCCCCCGGGCCACGGCGTCAGCGTTGCACTTCCCCTCCACATCCATCATCCAGCAGTCGAGCCCGTACTTCACGCACCCGACCATCCGCTACCACCACCACCACGGGCAGGACTCGCTGAAGGAGTTTGTGCAGTTTGTGTGCTCAGATGGCTCGGGCCAGGCCACCGGACAGGTGAGTCCAGAGGCCCGGGAGCCCCACCACAGCTCATCTCTCCGTCTGTCCGTCTGTGTCAGGATCACAGGGAGAGGGCCCGAGAGCCGAGCCCACCTGGGACGGGAGCAGCAGAGAGCCCGCAGTGCGGACACCTTAGTTTGCTGGCCGGCGGTAGGGGTTTGTGTATCGTGCCAGGGCCTCTCCGTCACTGTCCAGAGAGGTGGGGGCACCAGCAGGGCACACCTTGCTCGGGCTCCTTGCCCTCTCTCCAGTGTCTGTTCCCCCAGGAGTGCGCCCATGAGCTGTTCAACCCAGACCAGGCCCCTTACTCCTAACACCCCTCTTAAACCTCGGGGCTGCAAGGATTTTCTAGATCAAACTCTCCCCACCGTGGCACTGTTGGCATGTGGGGTTGTTCATCATTCTGCGGTAGGAGGCTGTCCTGGGCACCGTGGGGTGCTGAGCAGCATCCGTGGCCACAGGGGCTGTCCTAGAGACTCCTGTTGGCAGGACTTTTCACAGGGGGTTTCCAGGTTGCTTGTGGTTTTGTAGTGCAGCCCTGCTCCTCGGCCTGGGAGAGACTGGCTCTCCGGAGAGCTCTGTGGGGGTTGGGGGGCACTGCTGTTCTCTGTCAGTGAGCCCGAGGACCCAGGCCACTGACAAGCAGACATTCGGGGTCACTCGGGAAAGGAATGATTCCAAACAGTGGTGGTCCAGAGACAGCCCTTCAGTGGGACAGCGGTCCTCACCTAGTCCCTGGGAGACCACGCTGGGTTGGGACATGGTGGTCTCTCGACCTTTGGAAAGGTTCTGGAGCCCCAGCAGCAGGCTGCATTGCAAGAAGGCCCAGCTCCTGTCCCCCAGCCAGCCCAGCCTGGAGGCCCCCTGTGAGAGGTTAGGAGGGGAGGCCATTCAAAGGGCCACGAGGGGGCCCTTTCAGAGCCATGCCAGACCACACCCAGGGAGAGCAGGGGCGGCCCTTCAGGTGCCCCACACAGGGTGGACGTTTGCTAAGTGCGGGTGTGTTATTGATGGGGGGGCTCCTCACTCCGTCTTCCCTCCCTCCTGCTCTCTCTCCTTCTGCTTTCCAGCTCCTTTCCCCCTGGGCCCTTTAAGGGTTTCTCTTCCTGGCTCTGCAGCTCCTTAGCACACTCAGAGCCTTGCCCCCCTCTCTGGACAAGCTCTGTTCACTTTAGGGGCATTCAGGGAAAAGTGAACGTGTCCCCCAACAGCTACTGCACTTTCTCCAGAGATGCCGGCAGAGTCTTTGGGAACTGCCAGCCCGTGTACCAGGCCCTTTGGGACTTCTGGGGTGTGGAGTGTTCCCTCCACCTGCCTTGCCTGCCTTCTCACCTACAGAGACAGCTGGGGCTGGGAATCAGTGAGACCAACCTGGGCGACCAGTTTAGCCCAGAGAGCTCGTCCCTCCCCTGGGCATCCTGACGGCTGGGTCCTGACCCTCTCCCTTGACTTGACTGTTCAAGATTAAGGTCTCATTTGGCCTAGAAGGTTCTCTTCTCTTTCTCCAAATAGACCATGGACAAAACGCTACAGACGGGTAAACAGCTTCCCTGGTTAGACAGGGAGGCTAGCTCGGCTGGGGATCGGCCTCTCTGGGTTCTTCTTGTGGCCTGTCGTGCCCAAGGGAGGAGGGGGTGTCTGCAGTGAGCCTGCTCCAGGTGGCCCGGCCTCTGAGAGGAGGCCAGAGACAGCACCATGCTGTGGGGGAGGAGAGAACCGGAGGCCCAGGCTCTGCAGCTGACTTAGCGGCAGGGGGTGGCCACACAGGCAGCACCTGCTCCTTGGCCACCTCCAGAGGAGAAGTCAGCATGCAGGGCGCCCCCCGGAGGCCTTGCGGACACACAGGTGGCTGGGTCCCACCTGATTCTGATTCTGCCGGGCTGGGTGGGCCTGAGAATCTGCGTTTCTCTCCAAGTTCTCAGCTGCTGCTGCTTCTGGTCAGAGGACCACTCTGAGAACCACTGATCCAGAGCCCAGAGGAGTGCATTCCTAATTTCCGTGAGAGTTTGAAGTTACAGGTCCTCTTTACAGAACAATGTGTGCATACAAAAAGTTTACAGATGATCTGCAGAAGGGATGCCAGGTGCCCCCTGTGGCTTAGCCTCGGTCCCCAGGGTTAGGCCCTGACCGAGAAGAACCACATCAGTCAAGGCCAAGGTCAAACGGAGACACCACTCAGAGGAGATGCACAGAACAGAAAGAAGGTGCCTTGTTAGCTGTTTTTCTGGCAGAGAGAAGAGACCGCCAATGCCATGGAGAGGTCCCAGGGCTCAGTGAGGGGCAGGAGGCCTGGTTCCAGCTCAGCTTCCACCAGCAATGCTGGAGCAGCCAGGCAAGCCCTCGTCTTCATCTGTCACTAGCATGCACTCCTAGCTCTTTTTTAAAAATATATTTTTTAATTGGTTTCAGAGAGGAAGGGAGAGGAGGAGAGAGAGAGATAGAAACATCAGTGATGAGAGAGAATCATTGATTGGCTGCCTCCTGCACGCCCCACACTGGGGATCTAGCCTGCAACCCGGGCATGTGCCTTGACTGAGAATGGAACCGTGACCTCCTGGTGTATAGGTTCATGCTCAACTGCTGAGCCACGCCAACCGGGTTGCGCTTATAGCTCTTAACTCATGAGGTCGTAAGATGCTGCTGCAAGTCACAAGACCTTGAGATTTTTAAAAACTTCAGCTTATAACCCAACCCGAGCAGAGACCTCCTAGCCTGGTTGGAAGTTGCTTCTAGAAATCGAATGTTGTAAAATCGGCAGGTTTTGATGTTCAGCCATATCACGCTGGGATTAGCTTTATCAGGTGGAATTCGTGTTTTAGATCCTCCTGGGTATAGACTGGCTCTGGGGACTAGAAGGAGGTAGAGGCTGCCCTGGGAGCAAGTGCTGCCTCGAAAGCCCCCATTTCCCAGGGGCCCGGGCTCAGGATGGCCTGGAGAACAGCAGTGAGGCTGTGACGTGTGGCGTTGGCTGCCCTGGTGGGAAAGCAAGATAGGAACCAGATAGGCCGTGGACAGGAGGGAAGACAGGTGCTGCTCGTGTCTCAGCATCAACCCTGCAGAGCTGGAAAGCCCCTGGCCCGTGTCTGGAACTGAAGGGACCGTTTCTGAAAGGACACTTGACACAGAGGGTCTCCAGCCCAGGACCAGCAGCCACTGCTGGCTTTTGTCAGGGTCCTCTGAGTGGGCAAGAAGAATCAAGTCCAGGGAACCACTTGGAGGGACGATGTCAGACCTACGCTGGTCACTGGAGGTGAAGGATGGTGGGCAGAATGGCCAGAGTTCAGAGGGGCGTGGCCTGCCCGAGTCAGCGTGGGCCTGTATGGTTTTAATGTGCAGCAGGGGGGGCTGTTGATTCAACTCAGTCCGCGGGACTTGAGTGCTGCAGGCTTGAGGCACACAGAGGTGGCCTCTGTGGCTCGCTGGGGAGCCTGGGTGGCAGGCAGTCTGCTTGAAAGGTCCCAGGGGAGGTCAAGAGCAGCCTGGACAACAGGGCAGAGAGAGATGGATGGTGGTTCAGGGAATCTGATTGGTGCCCACGTTGGAGACAGTGTGTTGTGAGCAGGCCTTGAAGGGTGTAGGAAAAGGCACTCTAGACAGAGGGTCCTGCCGTGAGCAGGTGTGCAGCCCAGCTGTTAGGCTGCGCCTGGAAGCCCCAGTCAGTTTGCAATGGGATGTACTTGAGAGGCGGGGTTATCAGGGCACCAGTGCTGGGAGCGTCTCCACCCGGGGTCCTTGAATCCCACCTGGGGAGATCCTATTTTATGTCAGATGCAGTCAGAGCCATGGCCGGTTTCAGGAGACAGGAAAAGTCTGAGCACCTTGGGACCTGGGGAGGAGGGTTGTTGAGCCTGGCGGAGAAAATCCACAGGACCCACCGAGTCAGACAGACACGGCTGGGAACCTCAGGCCTCACCAGTCACAGCCCAGTGATGGCATCAGCCACTCAGCTGCACAGAGCCTTGTTTCCCAGCTGTGAAAGGGGGGGCGGAACTTCCCTTGCAGCAGGGTTTTCCTGCCTGCAGCACTGATCATGTTTGGACCGATGAGCCCTTGTCCTGGGGGGCATCCTGGGCATTACAGGGTGCTGAGCAGCACTCCCTGCCTCCACCCGCCAGCGACTAGTAGCATCCCCCAGAAGCTGTGCTCCCCGACACGTCTACAGACGTGGCCAGCGAGAACTGCTGCCTTACAGGTCCCTTGGCGGATTGAACACGATATGAGTAAAATGCCTGGTACAGAGCTAGGCGCCCAGGGCACTGAGCTGACGAGCACAGTCGGCGTAGGGGAGACCCCTTGCAAGTCTCATTGTCATTGTCCAGGCAAAACCAGTGATGACAGAAAGACTGTCTGGAGACATCCATGGGGTGGGCTCCGCAGGGGTCGCCCACCAGCTGAAGGAGGAGCACAGAAGCTTCCCACGTTCTCACACCTGGCTGGCTGGGAGGGCAGAGCTTTGCCCCATGAGAGAGAGGCCGGTTTAGGATGAAGAGCTCTGGCCCAGCTCCCCTGAGCTCCGGCTGCTGGTGGTCCTCGGGGACACTGCCCAGAGCAGGGGGAGGTACGTGCCCCGAGCTCAGGGAGGCCTCTCCAGGGAAGCAGTGCCTGTAAGAAGCAGGGACCTCTGCCTCGCCTGTGGCGCCTGGGTCCTTGGGAGCTCAAAGGCTGACGCACGCAAGGCCACGCACAGGAGTTTGAGGTCCAAGAGGGAACGAAGGACAAGGAACGGACCTAGTGACCTGGCACCCGGTTTCTGAGAGCATTGTACGAGGAAGTCCGCTAGAGGAACCTCCAGGAACGAGCGGCAGCAATGGATTTTCCTCCCGGGCTCTTCCATAGCAAAAGGATCATCTCCCCACCGTCCTCTGGCGGCTGGAGCTGAGGGCAAGCCCCCCAGTGCCCAGCATCCCCCAGGCCATGATGTGGGGTGGAGGATGGCAGTCCTTAGTTGGGTCAACCAGACCCACCCCCAGGGTAACTGTTTGCCCCCGCAGAGGGGGGCTCGTGTGTGTTTTGGGGGGACACAAGGGAGGGGGGAAGCTGGTGCATCTTTGCTGTCATAGGAGAAGGTCTTCAGGAGTGTGAGAGTTCAGGTGCAGCTGCTCTGTGGCTAGGCGGCACGTTTTGGTACCGAAAACACATTCCCTAAGAAATAACAAACCACCCGTCGGACACCCCCCTTCCTCCTCCCACAACCTCAGAAGAGGACCACGAAAAATAAAAAAATAAAAAACAGAGAGAGAGAGAGAGACACCTGAGAGACCAAACCGAGGCCTCCCGCCCTCACCCACCCTGAGCCCCGGAGGAGAGGACCCTGTTCTGCACCTTCCGCCGGGAGCGCCCGCTCTCAGGAGCGAGCTGGCGCGGCCGCGCAGGGGAGCGTGTGTCTGTGTGTGATGTGCCTTCATGCGTCACTCTATTTATGTTGTTCGCAGCCCAACGGTAGCGGCCAGGGCAAAGTCCCGGGGTCATTTTTGCTACCGCCGCCGCCTCCAGTGGCCAGACCTGTGCCCCTTCCTATGCCTGATTCCAAATCCACCAGCACTGCCCCAGACGGCGCCGCCTTGACTCCTCCATCACCTTGTAAGTGGACGATGAAACGGAAACCACAACGCCCCAGCCCATGCAAACAGCCTCCACTGCAAACAGACAAGCCCCCCATGCCCTGCCCCTCACCGAGCCCTCCCCCGCCCAGAAGGCCTCGGAGCCTCCCGCTCGGACGAGGGCAAAGCTGAGCCCCCCACCGCGGCCGCCCAGGCCTCAGGCGCACCCGCCGGCACACCACTAGCCCCCCTGCCCGCTGCTCCCGGCCCTGGCCCCTGGCCCAGGCCCCTGGGGGGCGGGAGGGGGAGCGCAGTGGGGCGCAGGCCGGGGTGCTGGCCAGGGTGGGAAGGGACCGGGAGGCGCAGCCATGCCATCTTCATGCCTGATTGCTGTATTTTTCGTTTTTCGTTTTTTTTTTTTGTTTTTTGATTTTTTTTTGTTGTTTTGTCGTGCCCCCCACACACCAAGAAAACTTAATGTGACCACAAGGCGACGCCACCACCATTCCCTTTTTGCCTTGCCCCCCTCCCCTCCATTCAGGCCTCTAAAAGGTGCAGCAGGCCCGCCCCTGACCCTTCCCTTCAGTCTCACATTTGGTTTCTCTCGTTGTTCCTCTTTTTGTTCCCCCTCCCTCCCCCCTCCCTCAGTTCCTCCCCAGGTTGGATATTCCAAGGACAAGGGAGGGCTCTGGACCTTGGCTTACTTCATCTCTTTCTCTTTCTCTCTCTCTTTTTTAAACCAATGACAACTTTTGTCCAAGGGAAGAGAAAAATCTGAGTTGGGAGGCCCAAGGTAGACCCGACGTGAGGGACAGAAGAGGCGGCGGGTGGGCGGTGTGCCGTCTGCGGGCAGGGCGGGCAGGGCGTGGGCAGCGCTTCGGGCGCTCTGGGGGCTGGCAGGCCGCAGGCCAGGACTTCCGGGTGGGAGGGGTGGCCCATCTCACCACTTTTCTCCGTCTTGCGCTCTCTGTCTCACCTTCTCTCCCATGGTTTGAGTTCTTCCCCCCTCTCCTTCCTCTTCATGCCATCTTCCCATCTGCATCCGCCATAAGACATCAAGTCACGGTCATGGTCATTGGAGGTGGGCAGGGTGGGAGAGGGGACCAGGCTACAGGGTGGCACTTCTGGACGGAAGCTGGTGAGCATGGGGTCCCTGGGGTGTATGTGGCACAGGGCAGGGGGTGGGGGGCTCCCAGGTAGCCGGTGACCCTCATACTCCCCTGTGGGGGTATCCTCCTTCCTGGGGTGGCAGGGCCCTTTCCCTCCCCTGGGAGCCTGCCGAGCTTCCCCTGGGAAAAGCACAAGGGTGTTGGGCTCATTTGCCCCTCAGACCCCAGAACAGTCGCCCTGGGCACCCAAGCCCCGGGGCTCCACCAGGGCCTCCAGCCTCCTCTTCCTCTTGTGCCTTGGCCTGTTTCAGACCCTGGGGAACCCCAGGACCATAGCACCTGGCTCATCCATCAGAGGAAGAGAATGCCTGCCAGGCCTGAGCTTTGTCACCCTGGGCCCTAGCCGGCAGCCAACTCCTACATCCCTCTCCGAGCCCATCCCACCTGGCCCAGCCCTCCCTTGGGCCCCTCCAAGTTCCCTGGACCATCGGCCCAGTCCTTGGGACTGTCCAGGGTAGGAAGTGGAGCAGCACCCAACTAGCCGCCCTGGTTGGAGAGGTGGCCCAACTGGGAACAGCCTTCCCCAAGCAGGGTGGGGCCAGTCCACCAGAGTCCCGCCCTCCCGCCTCCCTTCTCTCCAGACCTGAGAGGGCCAGTGGGAAAGCAAGGTCACCCCCTTAGGGTGCTTGGAGAGGAGGGCTACCCCGGCCCTGCTCAGTGCCTGGTTGGGGGAGAGGACTGGGTCTGTGGGGTCTCAGCTGAAGTCTCCAGGGCCCCTCCCCACCCCCGGGCCAGGAAGGAGGACAGGACGCCTGGCTCAGGCAGAGGCTGGGGGTGGGGGACAGTGTGTGTTCCTGGTGAGAGGATGAAGGGGCCCCTCTGGCCGGTCCTCCCCACTGCCAGCCTAAAGCTGGACAGCACGGTCTAACCAGTGTCTCCCTCTCTCAGCAGCCCCACAGGGGCAGTGCCCAGGTGGGCCCCAAGGCCTCACGGGGTTTTTCCCTCTCTCTCCTGCTCCCCACAGCATTCGCAGCGACAGGCGCCTCCTCTGCCAACCGGTTTGTCAGCATCGGACCCCGGGACGGCAACTTTCTGAACATCCCACAGCAGTCTCAGGTAGGAGTGTGCAGGCGAGGGGGGGGGGGGCGGGGGGGGCGCAGGCAGGGGTGGGGGCATCGTGGTGTCAGGGAAGAGGCCAGGGTCTTGGGGTTCCTCTGGGAGAAGGGCTTGGGGCAGGGCTGAAGGATCCAGGCGTTTGCACGCCCAGCTGAGCCTGCCTCCCCAGGCAGCTCCCAGGCCCCCTGGCTAACCAGCTAATTGGATAATTAGTTCTGACAACCTCGGCCCTGAGGAAGGTGGCCAAGGACCCGAGGCGGGAGGCACGCTGGGCCAGGCCGGAGAGAAGCAAAGACGGGAGCCGAGGCCCAGTCAGGGTGGGACGGCATCTGCCCTGTGGATCTCCTCCTGCTCTGCGGGAAGCCCTGGTCCCCAGCCCGCCCCGCTCCCCTGGCTTTGGGTGGGCTGAGGAGGGACCGAGCTGGCCTGGTGGGCCACGTGCCCAGAGACTCTGGCACCAGGGGCAGGGCAAGTCCCGTTGTGCCCCGGAGGCCCCTCCCCCAACTCCCCTTGAGTCCTGTTGGAAGGGTGACCAAGCTTCTGGAGCCCCCCAGCCCTGCTCCCATCTGTCTCCAGTTCTCACAAGGAAACAACCCCACCACCCCAACCCTCCTGCTGGGCACCCCGGACACTGCTTTGCACAGGCACGCACACACACACACACACACCACACACACACACACACACACACACACACACACACACACACACACACGTGTCCCGCCTTTCCCATGCCTGTCCCCAAGAGGCTGGGGAGAGTCTCCAGCGCCCAGGGCCCTTGGGGCACAGAGAGCACCCTCCTCGGGAGCAGGGCAAAGGCCGCGTGCAGAGTGTGGCACTGAAATACCACCCTGTGAGCCCAGGGCCCAGGAGGCTTCAGCCCTGGGGACGTCCACCTCCGCCCAGAGCCCTGGCCACCTCTTTCGGCTCCTGCTCCCTCTCTGCTCTGAGGCCTGAGTCCAGAGAAAGTTGGTGGATAGAAGTTTTGTATGTGTGGTTTTGAGGTTTTGTTTTTTCCCTTTTCCTTTCCCTCCCTCGGAAGAAGAAAAAAAACAACACAACACAAAACACAACAGCCAAAAACTTTGTCAAACTGCAAACTTCAGAGCTCCCTAGTGGCAAGGAGGGGAGGGGAGGGGAACTTCAGCCCCCTCCAGCTTCCCACCCCCTTTCCCCAGAGTCACGTCTGACCCGTCTGGTTTCCAAGAGCAACCAGACATGATGTAACACCCAGATGAACTTGAACTTGGGGGTGTTGAGAAGAAAAACAATGGCTCCGAGCAGGGGCTGGAGCCAGCCCCCTCCACTCTGTGCCAGGGAGCCCGGGAGAGCCCTGCTGGCAGAGGGCGGGAGGGGGTGCCAGAGGAAGGGACCTCTGTGGGCCGCCCTCCCAGCTCGGGCTGGCACCAGGCTGCAGGACTCCATCGCGCCCGCCCGCCCGCCCGCCCTCCCTCCCTCCCGCCGCCAGCCGGCTGCCTGCAGCTCTGGCTGTTCCCTGCTTGCTTTCGTGCTTTCCTGCTCTCCGGGACCACAGCCTCCAGCCCTCCCTGCTCACCCCATTTCCGCCTCCGTGTGCTTTCCCTTCTGCACTTTCTCTGCTCACTTTGCTTGGACGGTGGGGCCAAGTCAGAGTATGAGGCAAGTTTTCCTCCCCGCTGTTCCCAAAAGGGGCCTGGGCCTTGGCAGGGAGCAGGCAGGTGTGCACGGCGGTGGCCGCGGCCGCGGTGGGGGGACCAGAGCTGGACAAGCCTAGCCAGGAGCCCTTGGGCCTGGGGGCAAGCGGGCTGCAGCGGGTGGGCACCAGGGGTACAGTGGGGGTCGGTTTCCACAGTAACCAGTGACTTTAGCTGATCTCTGGAGCACCAGATGGAGAGAGAACAATAGAATGAGGGAAGAAAAGGGAATTTTAGCAATTTTGTCATTCCCTGGGCAGCGCTTTTTACTTAGTTTTAATCAATTTTGGACCTGGCTCAGGAAGCAGGGAGGGGTAAGCAGAAAAGCCACTCTGTGCTTGGCAGCAGATCCCTGTTCCTGGGACCTGTGAGGAGGTGCTGGGGACCTGCTGGAGCAGCCTTTGTCCTGCACTCCAAGCCCGGAACTGGAGTCTTCCTCCTCTGAGGGAGTCCCCAAGTTTGAGCACTGGTGGTTGTCCCCCTGCTGTGCAACTGGGGAGACCCTAAAGGGCCTGCTTAGGGCTTTGGCTTGGTCTGGAAGGGACCTGGTTGTCCCCAGAACCTCTTGTCCTTCACAGGGAGGGGGAGGGGCAGGCTCACAGCTAGGGCAGTGGTATAGGGTTCCAGTGTAGCCTCTCTTTGGAAAGAGGGTCCCAGAGCGCATCAAGGTGGGGGTGGGGGTGGGTACCCAGGCAGTTTCTCCAAAGGCCAGGACAGGAAGCTCAGGAGCTGGCCGCTGACCCCACCCCCACCCCCGGCTGCCCATGCTGGGGATGCTTCGGGTTCCCCCACAACTTGCCAGCCCCCACCACACACACCGTGAGCCTCCACTTGGCCTTCAGTCAGTAGAAGGGTCGGACTCCGGGCAGGTCCCCCCTGTGCGTGTTGTCCAGCATGGGGCAGGAGGTGTAGCATCTCTGCCCAGCCAGTAAACACCAGTAGCATCCCAGTCACTGTGACAGCCCCAACCCCCACTTTCCCAAATGCCCTCCAGCCGCCCTACCCGATGATGAGATAGCCATGGGCACGCGTGGTTGCTTAAATTTAAATAACTGGAGAAACATTTAATCCTTCCATTGCACTAGCCACATTTCAAGTGCTTAGAAGTCACAGGTGGCTACTGTAATGGATAGCACAAGTAGAGAACATTTCCACTGTCGAAGGGAGTCCTAGGTGATCTCTGAGGCCTTTTCTCACTGTAAAGCTCGATGTCTCCATCTCACAGTGGACGACAGCCTGCAATCCCAAACCAGAGCCTGGGCGGGGCGGGCGGGGCGGGCGGGGGCAGGTCTGGCCTGCAGGCAGAAGTGTGTGACCAAGACAAGTGCTTTAAATATTGGCATTTTCACATGAAATTCTGTCTGGATTTTTGGCTTCTTTTGAAAAGTTGGCTGAGTAGCTCCCCCAGGCCCTCTCTGGGACGTTGGCAGCCTTGCCCTAGGCAGGATGAGCACGCCACGCGTAGCCCTTAGGAGCATCAGCTCTGAACTGCCCCCTGCCTTTGAGTCCTTGGGCAGGTCAGCCACCCTCTCTCCACCTGGCTTCTGTGTGGGGTTGGAGCAAGGGCAGGAAGAGTGAGGTCCCGATGTGTGCTCTGTGGTTAGTTCTCCTTGCCCCCTGTGGATCCGAGTCTGTGACCCAGAGCCTGGGAGAGGCCCTGAGATGCGTTTTTCAGGGACCTCCATTTTGCACCAAGGGTACCACCAGGCACACCTAGGCACTGTAGACCATAGAGGAGAATGCCCCCGGCCCTACCCCTTGGCCATGAGGTGGGGCCAGAGCCTTTGGTGAAGGAAAATGCCAGGCGGCCCATGATGGGGAAGGGGGAAGGGGTGTCCACCCTGGGGATGTTTTGCGCTAAGTGGCCACCAAGGCCCGTTTGTGGGAAGGCAGCGCCCCCTGCTGGCATCCTAAGAGAAGGGACATCTGCCCTAGAGAGCCTGAGGTCCTTCCTCAGTGCTGTTGCCCTAGGCAGCAATTTTCTTTTTGTTTATTTGTTTGTTTTTTGTTGTTTTAATCCTCACCCAAGGGTATGTTTTTATTGATTTTAGAGAGAAACATCAATTGGTTGCCTCCCGTACACACCATGCAATCTGGGCATGTGCCCTGACCAGGAGTTAAACCCTCTATGACTTTTGGTGTATGGGACGACGCTCAACTAACTGAGCCACACCGGCCAGGGCAAGGCAGCAATTTTCAACCTTTTTCATCTCATGGCACACATAAACATTACTAAAATTCTGCGGCACACCAAAAAAATACATACTTTTGCCAATCTGACCAAAAAATATAGGTATAATTTTGGTTCATTCCCATCTGACTACTGTTGTTGTGTTGGCTGTTATTATTTTTTAAGTTGACAGTCTAAAGAAAAAAGCACTGTTATTAGTTATAGTTGAAAGCTATTACAAATGTATATTTTGTAGATTAAAAATATTTTATAATTAAAAAAGGAAAGGAAAAAGGCCAGTGTCCCTGACTAAAAATTCTTGTGGCACACTGGTTGAAAATTGCTGCCTTAAGGCTAGAGAATTGAGGGGGGGCGGCGTGTATCTACCAGGCCCCTCCCCCCAGGGCTACCACTGTTAGGGACTGAAGCCATGTGGTATCCCCCTCACCAGCCTTTCAGTCTGTGGGACCTTGGCTCGGGTGTACAGATGGGAATTTTTGCTTTTAAGTCTAAAGAGACAGAAAGAAAACTCAGCAAGAAGCTAGGCCACCAACCACCCCCCCTCCCCAAACCCCTCTGGGGACAAAAGCTCTAGCCTGGCATCCTCTCCACCCTCCAGGACCCACACAAAAACTTAAACAATTGGAAACATGGCCAGATCCCAGGTCTGAGCTTGTGCCAGCGCCAGCCACGGGGGTCCTACCCGCTGGGCACGATGCCCACGGGAAGGCCAGCTGGACTCTAGCACTAGGGGGCAGGGTCTCTTGGGGCGGGGGCAGGATTCCCACAGGAGGGACAGACAGAATGGGATGTAGCTCTGTGTGGTGGTGGTGTCCTTGGCTCCGCTGGAGCTGGACCCTCCGGGGGCCTCGGCCACCACCTGCAGCCACAGGGCCAGGTGGGAGTACGCAGGGCCCGGCCCCAGCTGTTCTCAATATCGCCTCTTTTTTGTCCCACTTCAGTCCTGGTTCCTCTGATAAGATCGACAAAAGAAATGACAAAATGAAAAGAAGAGGTTCCTCAAACAGGGGGAGAAGAAATTTTGAGACGTGGAAAAAAAAAATCCCCCAGCCCAGCCCCACCGAAAAGCAAAAATTAAACGTCGTCAGCCACTCAGCCCTTCTCTCCTCCAGCCCAGGGACCCCTGCAGGCCCCCCGAAGCAGCCCAGTTTTCTGAGAGCCCTCGGAAGAGGTCTCGGCGGAGCTGTGCACCAGCAGCCAAGCAGAAAGCAACATGCAAAACGGACTCTGCCCAGCAGAGGACAGAAAGAAAGAAAGGATGCAGCAGAACTTCCTTCCTCCCCCATCCCATCCTGGCCTTCTGGGGAAGGAACTTAATCCCCAAACAAGTCAACCAGCACCGTTCTGAAGGGGCCTGTCCCCCACCCTTGTCCTTCCTGGGGGAACCCCGCCCTCAGCTGGGGTCAGAGCTCCACTAGGGAGCTCAGAGGACTAGCTTGTAAAGATGAGGGGTGCAGATCCAGAGGGCACTCCCCTCCAGATCCCACCCAGCCCTCCCTCACTGCCTGTTCTGGATGGGGTGAGGCAGGGTGGCCTCTGAGTCCCCCTGCCCCACCCTTAGGCTAGAAGCCCCCACCCCTGGACAGGGGGCATCTCCTGGAGCTAGTTTCATGCTCCCGGAATGGAGGGTGTTCCACCACCCTACCCTGGGCCACAGGGGTATTCCCAGGACCCCAGACCCCTCTGTACAGTAAAAAGTCAAAAATGCTCTCCAAGGTCCAGTCCCAGAGTGGGACAGGCCCCCTCTCCCCTCTCTTCACAGGCAGGCCGGGGAGGTCGCCCTTCTGCCATGGCCCAAGTGAGGGGAGATGGGCCCCAAGTCGCCCCCACACCCCAGCCCGCATGCAGGTGCCCTTGTGCCACCCCATCGGTCCCTGCCCCTGCCCCTCACGCAGACAGCCCTGCTGTGGCCGGGCGGAGAGTGGAGCAGAAAGGGGACCGGGAGCGAAGCGAGAAGGAAGGGCAGCCGCTGCTGCCCTCGCCTAAGCCGCCACCTGCGCTAGGTAGGCGTCCTGCTGGCCCACTTTCCGTTCCTTTGGAGGGTGTTGGGTGTCGTCCTTTTTCAAAAGCGTTTTGGAGCTTTCTCTCTCCTCCCCCCCCCCCCCCCACTTTCCCCACCACCCCATCCCTTGTGGCCACTTCTCTCTGGATTTCAGCCGTAACGTCTTTACTCTTTATTTCGGGGTGGGGCATTCATTGTTTGGGTCTTCTGCTGTTGCAATTGGGAACTCCTCCTCCAGTTAAGCAACTTGGGAACAATTTGGTAACACACCACAGGAAGTAGCTCCCCCCCCCCCTGAAGTCCCCTCCTCCCCCAAGGGAAGGTTGGGGACTGTGCAGAGGGTCTTCAGAAGCCGGCCCTGGGAGGGAGGGGAGCAGGGGCACGCTCAGCCCGATCCGGGGGTGTGACTTGGCCCCTCTGGCTTGTCTTTCTGTGCCTTACTCCCTCCTCCCCACATCTCCCCTCCTTGGACCCCTTCTAAGTCCTTGTGCCTCTCTCTCTCTCTCTCTTTCTTAATTGTATGAAAACACAAAGCACAGGTCAGGATCCTCTGAAAGTCAATCAGCCCAACATTGCACGCAGGGGTGGGTTATGGGTTTTATTTATTGTGAATCTAGTGTGTGAGGCTGCGGCAGAGCAGGCGAGGGAAGGAAGGAGGCGAGGGCGCTGGCTGGGAGGGGAAGAGGGCCCTCACCTGGGGCTGAGGGGGCCAGCGGGTGACGCCTCCTCCCTAGCTGGAAGCCACAAGGTAGCTAGCCCTTGGGGTAGCTTTTGTTGGTAGTTGAGCAAAGGCCCTCCCCCCCACCCCCATCCGCTTGCAGCCCAGGGGAGGACGGGGACTGAGAAGCTGGGGACCGGGGATCCCACGGGAGCCTGGGGGCGGGGGTCGTGGGGAGTAGGGCGGGGGTGGGGGGCCGGGTGGGCCGGGCGTGACGCGCGGTCAAAGTGCAATGATTTTTCAGTTTGGTTGGCTAAACAGGGTCAGAGCTGAGAGGGGAGCGGAAGGGACCCCCTGCCCGGCCGCACGTGCCCTCGGAGACAATCGGGGCCGCGGGCGCTACGGGAGCAGGGGTCTGCGGGGCGCCCGCCCTGGCGAGGTCGGAAGCTGCAGGCCAGCTGGGCCGGCACGGAGCGCGCCCGGCGGGGCTGCGGGGCAGGCAGGGGTGGGGGTCGCTCCGTTCCCGAGTGTCGCTGTGAGGCTCAGGCGAGAGGCGACGAGGGCCACAGGAGATGTGGGGACGTATTAGAAGAGAAAAACAAACGGAAAAAAAAAACCCACAAAAAATATATATGGGGGAAATGAACTTTTTTTTTTTTCATTGAACCAAGTGCAATGCATCAGAGAGTTTTCCTATCTTTGTATGTTAAGAGATTGTTAAGAAAAATTCTATTTTTGTTGTAATGTCCTCGCGGCTCTGGGGACGCTAAAAGAACCGGGCCTGCCCCGCCCTTTGCGGGGATAACGAAAGCTGAGTGTTTTTCCTTTTTTTTTTTTTTTTTTTTTGTTCGTTTCAGGTTTTATTATTTCTTTTTTCGTTTTCTTTTTTTAAGTCGTTTTCCTGCGTTGACAAGGATGATCTGGGGTTTTTGTTTCGTCGTTCGTTCTCAGTTTCGGTGGGAGGGCTGAAGGAAACGTTCACATTTTAGAATTAAAAAATAAAAATAAAAACACCTGATTTTTAAAAATCACAAGATCTCAAAGGAAAAGGACGAGAGAAAAATATTTTTAAGATAATTCAACATAAAACCCTGGTGCTTCTTACATTATAAAGTACGTTTTTAAAGACCCACAAACTATTATACATAAGTTTATGATCAATTAAATACCCTGCACTTGTTAGGAACACGCATATCCCTTCTTTGTTGAGTTTAACGGAACGGGACAGCGGCGTGCGCCCAGCTGCGGGGCTGCTCTGGACGCGGGTCTCTCCGGGCGCCTCCTCCTCGGGGCCCAGCGCCCCCACCTCGCCCCCTCCCCCTCCCGGTACTGGGGCGCGGCGGGGGTCCCCAGTCCCTACCCCGCAGAGGTCAATGCCAACGAACAAATGTCCCCTCCCTCCCTCCCTCTCCGCCCTGAGCGCCCTTCTTTGAGCCAGACGCCAACTTGACCCTCACCAGCATTATCAGGAGCGCGCTCAGCAAGTTGGTAGTTCCCTCCCCGGCGCCCCCAACTCAACATCACTCCTCCCACCCCCACCCCCACCCCGTCACCCTCCGGGGAGCACGGGAAAGGCTCGACGCTCCAGGACAGGACCAGCCAAGCGGACAGGTCGATTCGCCCAGGCCTGCGCACGCACGCACGCACGCACACGGCCCCGCACACAGCCCACCCCACCCCTCAACCAGCCCTGTCAACTGCCTTACACACCCGCCCCCGCGCTGGCCGGCCGACCTAGTGCCTTGTTCTCACCCCCGTGCTGGCGGAGCGGACGCCGCGCTCTGGGTCCCAGAGGGGCCGGGTGGCTCAGACGACGCACCACTCCCCCACCCCGACCGTGCTGAACGGACCCCCCCTCCCGACACACACACACACACACACACACACGAGGAAAAATAAAAGGAGCAATAAAAAATCACGAGAACTTTCGCCCCCCAATCGAGAGCCCGAGGGGCACCCTAGCCCCGCCTCTGCTCCCCCCCCCCACCTTTGGGGCGCCCCCCTCCCCCCGCAAGCCAGCCTGGGCCAGCCCCGCTTCGGCCCCTCCCGGGAGATCCGTGCGCCCGACCAGCACCAGCATTGCGGACCGCAAAGGCCGCCCGTCCCGTCAAACAAGTTTCTTCTTAGGCTAAGAAACGCAGTATATACGAGTATCTCTATATATAGTACTAATGGATTTGGTGTGCTTCCCCTTAGCGTCCCCTGTCCCCCCTCTCCTCCTCCTTCAGCCTGGTCTCCCCCTCTCTGCCCTCCACCCCCGTCTCTGCACTGAGATACATAAGAAACAAGGGTAGTTTACTGTCTGTTTTGTTTTCTGGGTTTTCAGTGTCCTAGCGGAATGCAAGTAGGCAGCCAGCCCGTCTGTCCCCTCTCCGCCCCGCCCCGCCCCCCGTCACTGCGCTTCTGTTATACCATCTTTGCCTGACTCTCTCCGGCTTCTCCATTGAATGGCTAATGTGTATGTGAAATAAAGAAATAAAGAAAAACAAAAGCAAGAGCGCCTGAGCCTTCGCTAACGCGACCGTGCGGGTCCTGGTCGGGTTAGTGGGGAGGGGCCCCGCGTGGACTCTGCGCCTCTGTCCCCGCACCAGGCGCGCTGCCGACGCCGCCGTCGAGGCGTCAAGGCGCTTGTGTCCCTGAGTTTCCAGGAGGGGGCGCCGGCGAGAAGAGGAAGCCTCCCCGCCCCTCCCTACCTCTCCGTGAGCCCCTAACCAGGAAAAAAAAGAGGCACCACTTAGGTCCGACGGCCGCTCTGCCATGTTGATGTTCCCGGATCTCGCCTCGGGGAGGAGGATGCGGGCAAGGCAACTTCCAGCGGGCGGTGGGTGGTAAGAGGGTCTGCAGGGTTCCTGGGGGCGATCGCCCTTCCAGATCCCCTGCCATCCCCCCTGAAGGGTATGTCCTCACAGGTCCCTCTAGGGGGGGACTTCGCTCCAAACTAAGCGCAGTGTGTGGTCCGCCCCTTCCTCGACGGCCCAGGGCTGAGTTCCCATGCCCTTCCTGGGCTCAGAGGCGATGGCGGTCACCGCACCTCTGGGCTCACAGCCGCTTGTTCCGTCTTGATGGGGCGCGCCGCCCCAACCGGGCTGCCGTTGGGGCAGGCCGGGGTTGCGGGCTGCAGGCGCACCACCGCCTCGACCGGGTGACCAGGCCCACGGCGGGCGCCGTCGTCCGGGCCTCGGTGCGCCAGCCGTTTGCGGGGCCCAGGCGGGGCAGGGCCCGCTGCCAGAGCGGCTGCCTGGTCTCGCAGCAGCCGCACCAGGAAGCCGATGTACTTCATCGCGAGGCGGAGCACCTCATTCTTGCTCAGCTTCCGGTCGGGAGGGTGCGTGGGCAGCAGCTTCCTGAGCTCCGCGAAGGCGCCGTTCACGTTCTGTTGCCGCCAGCGCTCGCGACTGTTGGTGAACACACGCCGGGCCACCTTCTGGGGCTGTTGCCCTGCATGCGGGAGGGGAGGGGTTGGCACCGAGGTGGCGCCCCCTCCTGCCCTCACTTCAGGCACCCAGCACTCTATGGGGACTTCCACACAGGAGGTGAGCTGGGGCTTTCTCCACGCAAGGGATGCACGTGTAGGATCCACCACGTGTGGCTCCCCTGCTAGTGAGCAACCCTGCCCACCCGCCACCTCCACCATCGAGACAAGGATAGACCGGGCTGCACACAGCTGTGGCCTCTAAGCCTCTGACGGCACCTTCAGGTCAGTGGCTGAGATGCCCTAGCGAATGTTTCCTTGTGGCTGCCAGTGGGGGGAGCTGTTCCCGTAGTCTTCATTCTCAGTGTGTCCCTGTGTGTGGCCCCGGGGTGCTCGTGGGTCTGAGAAGTACGCTTATTGTGATTGTGGTCCTGTCCGTGTCTTAGGTGGTTGTGTGACTACTTGTGGTCTGTCTAAATGGCTGTGGTGGTGTGTGATGGTTGCCATGTGGCTGTGTCATGCATGGCTGTGGTGGTGTGGCTGATTCTTGTGTGGCCATGGTCCTAAGTGGCTGCGGTTGGCTGTGTCCTGTGTGTGGGGCTGTGGTCCCATGGCTGTCTCTTGCATGATGGTTGTCATGTGGCTGCTTCCTGGGTGGCTGTGCGTCCGAGTGGAGCTGCCATTTTGTGGCCCCTGTGCCATGCTGTGATTGCCAGGACGTGGTAGTTTGTTTGGGTGACCGGTTGCACATGAGTAGAACATGAGTACTGAACCCGTGCGGGCTGTTGTGTGTGTGTCTGTGCACTGGCAGCGCTCCCCCCTGAGGAAAGGTATGGGACAGATGTGGACGCAGGCAGACACAAACTCACACTCACCCTCAGCCAGCTCCAGCTCACAGTGGCTCGGTCTCCGCTTCAGCCGGCTGCTAGGGAAGATGCTAAAAGGTCCTGCCGGCCCAATGTAGAGGCTGTAAGGGGTCATGGGTCACTAATGCCTTGTGGGCAAGGACCCTGGCCCTGGATCCCCCAGGCCCAGCCCCCCACTAACCTGTTGAGGAAGGGGTGAGGATGGTAATGCAGGGCCAGAGGGGTTGGGGCACTTCCCAGGGCGGAGAATTGCAGCAGTGGGGGCCGAAGGGCACTCTGCTCTGTGGTGGCCATGGCTGCCCCTGGGGGCCTCGTGTGGCCCAAGCTGATCACCGGGACACCAGGGGGCAGCCTGGGGGATGAGACACCTTGGTGGCCCACCTCCTCTGCCTTTGGGGGCCCAGGTGAGGCAGGCTTGGGGAGTGGTGCAGGCGCTGGGCTGGGGGCACACACCATCTCAGCCTTCTCAGTCATGGTGGGGGCCACCTCCGCCTGGGCTTGGGGCGGGCACATGGACCCGAGGGGGTGCTCACCTGTGGGAGGGAAGGAAGCCAGTGGGAGGAGGAATCAGAGTCCACACACACCCTTAGCCCAACAGAGCCCTCAAATGGAAGGGAGAGTGGGAGGGAGGAGGCCCAGAAACTACCAGAACATGGGAGGAGGATCTGATACAAGGGCAAGAGATGCCCACTGAGATGCTGTGCAGTGATGAGCCCAGCAGTGCTGTCTCCGAGCTGTTTGTGACCCATGAGGGCATGAGCAAATTCCCTCCCTCCAGAATCCCCTCACCTGGCATCCGGAGGGAGGGGCAAGGCAGGGTATCCATGATGGACCCTGAGACCCTTAGATCTGACCCTAACACCCTTCATTGACACAGCGTGACCTTGGAATCCCTACATGATTGACTGTGACCTTTCACTGACCCCCCGCCTCCTGCCCGGGCCCACCCTGTGGTCCTCATCTAGGACCCCGAGGCTCTTCCCATCGCCTCCCTGTTGGACCCGGAAAGTCTTCCATAATCTCTCGTGACCCCACAAACACTGAAAATGTCCCCCTCACTAATCCTGCAACCCCCATTGCTGACACTATGACACCAAATGCTGGCACTGCCCAGTACATACAGTCATGCCTCAATCTTCCTTCTGGCCCTGGTGACCCCCCACCTGCCCCACCCATCAGCATCCACCTCTTTACGCCCTATTTAAATATCCCTGTTCACTCTTGACCCATGGCCTGGAGTGTCCCAGTAACATTGGGGACACCTGGTCCCTCTTCCCTGTCTTCCCCAACTGGGGTCCTGGGGAAGCTGGCCTGGCCTCTTAGTAGGTTCCTACAGATGAATGAATGAAGGAAGGCGGGAACGAATGAATGAATGCAGGTGGGTTGGGAATTCCCCCACCGTCAGGCTGCTCGCTCTTACCCCAGCGCTGGTCCTGCTGCCTGCTGAGTCCCCTGGCTCTGTCGGTCAGGGCAAGAATATGGCTCCAGCTTCAGGCCAGGCTCCCCAGCCCTGCTCCCTCCAGCCTCTCCACGCTACCCCAGGCCGCCAGCCACTCTGTCTGGACTTCACTTCTCTCTGGGCTCTCCAGGGCCTTGGGGCCTTGGTGGCGGCAGCAGCATGGGTCCCTCGAGGAAAAGTGAGCGGCTCAGGGGCCGGCCCGCCCTCTCCCCGCCCCCCCTCACCCCCCCTCTGCCGGTTTCCTCCCTCTTACCCCTGGCGCAGTGGCTGGAGGATGCTGGGCCAGCGCAGATAAGGGCCTGGCCGCCTGGCCGAGACTGATAAGGAGCCAGGCTGACCCCGGAGGAAACCAGCGGGCGGGGATCTCCAAGTTCGGCCTCTCGCCCCGCCCCAGGCCAGTGGGCAGGACTGGCAGTGACCCCTCCTCAGGGCTTCACCTTCCGTCCTCCCAGTCACTGGAAGGACCCTGGCCCTCTGAGGGCCAGCCCCAGTGCACAGCTACACACAGAGGGGAAACTGAGGCAGGAAAGCAGTGGCCTCCAGTGTTGCTTGGATCTGGCCTGTGGCTTTGAACACCCCAGCTGTGTCCGTGCTGTTGGGGGTGGAGAGCCCTTTCCGGCCCTGCTGGGGCTCGTGACTGCGGGGCCCCCTTCTTCTCTCCTCCCCCTGCCTGGTTCCTCTTTTTACAGAGCCCCTCCCAGCCTTTCTGCCACCCCCACCCTGGAGCGCGGCGTGGCAGAAGGCAGTTCTGACACTCTGATCTTGGGTGTCCAGCCTGGGCTGTTGTCCTGGTCCCCTGTGCTATCCACTCCACATTTCCAGGCCCAGGAAGGTGGCAGGAAGGACTACAGCTGGGGGAGACGTCCTATATTGCTAGGACCTTCCAATAGGTGCCCCAGCAAGTCCCCACAATCCTAGTCCTCTAGGTCATAGGATAGCATAGCCCCAGTTCGGTGGTCCCTGGCCCTCATCCCAGAGCCAGGCCACTTCAGGGTGAATGGTGATAAAGAGGTGCTGGGTGAGTGTCCTGGGTGGTGGTGAAACTCAAGACCCAGATGGAGCCTCCCGAAGGGTAGCAGTGACAAGGCTGTTCCCGATCCCCAGCACCCTCTCACCTGGGCCAGTTGTGCTTTGCCCCGTGTCTGTCTAGGTGGCTGCATGAGCCCCCAGGCAGGCCCTCAGCTGTCACCTTCCAGGAACCAGGTGATGCCAGGACCCCACCACCAGCCATCCCACTTGCCCAGGGAAGCAGGGGGCCACTTCTAAGTTCCCAGTGAACTTTGATGTGCCCACAAGGCCAGTTCTGGGATCAGGTTCATTTAACTCCTGAGATGGAGCAAGGTGAAGGGTGTCTGCGGGTCCCACAGCTACCGTGTGGCAGGGTGGGGGCTCTGTCCCAGGCCTCGCTGTTAACATTGCTAAGGCCTGCCCTAGTGGAGAGGATGCAGCAGCCTGCCCGGTACCTCTATGTGCACCCCCTCTCTCGAGGGGCCACAGGGCAGGAAACACCTGGTCTGGAGCGGATGCACAAGGAGCCTGGTTCCGGTCTGGCTTCCGCCACTACGGCCCTGCGGGGAGCTGGGCCAGAGAAACCAGGCAGCCAGGGCTGGCGGCGAGAGGCCACGTGGGAGCTCGGTGGCACCAGCTTGCGTGCACGCGCCTGTGTTCCGGAGCACGCCAATGGAGGGGGGTGTGGGAGAAGGCCCGTAGGTACGAGCGCACGGCTGCCACCCCGTGGTCGCTTGGGAAACCGCAGGCGCCAGCAACCGGGTGCCTAAGTGCTTCTTACTGCAGAGGAACAGACAGCTCCCCACACAGGCAGAAAGCCTCAGACAGAAACATTGACAACACCTCCCTCAGTCAGGCAGGGACACACCAACCTCTAGATGCAGACCTCCCCCAGGGAGTTAATTCACATGGACAGAGGAACAGGCCCCAGACATGCTAGACAGACAGACAGACCACCAGCAGCTTCTGCGCTCAGACAAATGACAGTCAGGGCAAGGTGAAATCTCTTTATTGGCTCAATCTACACCTGGACCAGTGGTGGCCCCAGACCCAGGGGGCTTCTGGTTGGGGGTCTGTGGACAGTCAGTGGGGGCAGCTTCAGCAGTGGCCTCGGGTGTCGGGGGTCTGTGGGAGTAACAGCACTGGTCCCCACGTTGACAGGTGCCCTGGTGGAAAGATGATGGGTATGAAGCCCAGCAGCCTCTGCTGGGTTCCTTTCTGGATGGGGAGCTCACTGGCATACACTTGCCCATCCCGTTTTCCCATCCTTGCCCGCCCCTTAGCCTTGCCCTATTGCCACAAGGGGGACCCACTTGGAGGTGGGGGCGTGCCTCACCTTCTTAAACCTCTTGCAAGGAAATGTCTTAAGCCGGGCAGCCCGCTGGGCCAGGTCCTCAGCTGGTTCCTTTCTCTTATTCTGGAGCAATCTGCGTCTGTCCTCCATAGCTTCGCCCACTGCCTTACCCCTGTGCAGGGAGATGAGCAGCTGGGACCCCATCAGGCCTCTGCACCCCAGGCCCTGGCCAAATCCCACTGCCATCACTCTCACTCACCCTGGCCGGGCACGGGGCCGGGGGCCCCAGTTGGCCTCGGGGTTGGCCTGGAAGCGCTTGAGTCCTCGCTGGCGGGAGCTGGGGTTGGCATCATCCCGGATGGTGAAGTTGGCCTGCAGCCTGGAGAAGGGGGTGGTGCAGCTGAGGGGCAGCCGCCACTCAGACATGCACAACAAAACTGCGCACGGGGCCTGCCCACCTCGGTGACTTGGGAAGGCATCTACCTGGGTCAGGATTCTCTCATTCATTTAATAAACATTTACTGTTGCCTACAGTGTGCCTGAAATCTGCCGCCGGTAAAGCTGACATTCTAGTGTACAAGACAAGCAAGCAACGGGACAAATCAGAAATCAGCAAGTTATGTTTTGTTAGGGCATGAGATAAGAGTTTTGAAAAGAACAGAGCAGGGCAGAGGTTCTGGGGAGACTGGGGAAGGGGTTCAATGCAGGACAGGACAGAGTCAGGGACACCTGAAGGAGGTGAGGGAACAGTCCTGGGGGCACCCAGGGACAGGCACTCCAGGTAGCGGGAACAGCCTGTGCAAAGGCCCTGAGATGGGCTGTGCCCCATGAGCTTGAGTGTGGAGTGAGCCAGGGGGGAGCGGGGGATAAATGAGGGCTGGAAAGTGACACGGAAATGGGGCAGGGCTTGCAGGTGGAACTTGGTTTCTGCTGAGTGGAAGTCACGGAGGGTTCTGAGCAGGGGGGGACATGATCTGACTCAGGTGCTCACAGGCGCCCTCTGGTAGCTGTGGGGGGAATAGTCTGTGGGGGGCGAGGGTGGGAGCTGGGGAACCAGGGAGGTGACCACACTGGTCTATGTGAGCAGTGATGGGCCAGACTAGGGAGGGGGCAGAGGAGAAGCAGTAGAAGTGGTGGGAGTAGGGAGATTCTGGATCTCACTTGAAGAATGAACATGGATCTGTGTCATCTGCAAGCATGTGAGCATCCATGCCTGTGGCAGAGGTGTCCCTACCTGGGCTCCACGCCGAGAATGCGGAAGGCCGGGCTGGTCTCAGACAGCCGCTCTCGTTTCACCGGGCACTCCTTCTCCTGGGAGGCAAAGGTCAGAGCCAGGGGATGCCAAGCCTGCCCATGCCATGCCCTCTTATCCCTATCTAGTCAGGCCAGCTCTTACCCAGCAGCGCATGATATCCCAGAGGGCTGCGGCGGGGGCGTCCGTCTTCACAGCATTCTTACAGGCGTGGGAGAGCGAGACCCGGAAGCCAGCATGGAGGAGGGCTGACCTGGGACCAAGAGGGGTTGTGAGGGGCAAGCTAGATCCCAAAGCCAGTGGTGACTGTGTGGGTGTGAATCATGGGGTGGTTGTGAGGCTGGCTGCATGTCTCAGGGTGACCACGTAGCTGGTACCATGCCAATGATCGGAACAGTCAGACTCTCCCCCTGGCCGGGGCTCTTGGCCTCTGAGTACTCGTACATGAGACTCCCTGGACGTGAGTGAAGTCTGATCTCCATTTTATGGGGGATTCTGGCCCCAAAGGAGCCCACGTTGCCCAGGGCACCCAGCACTCAGGCTCTGCTCCTCCCCCACCCAGCCCTCACCGCAGCTGCAGGAGGCTGGGTGTGCTACAGTGGATGGTGCTGCTCAGCTGGTCCAGCGTATAGTACAGAGGCACGTCCGGCAGCTCCTGCCATGGGGGACAACAGGATATGCATGGGGCAGATGGAGGAAGCTGGGCACAGGTGAGCCCCATCCTGTTTCGGCCCAGCCCCTACCTCGGTGACGACACTCAGGACTCCTCGGATCCGCTCCGAAGTATGGAACCGGCCGGGGTTGGTGCTCACAGCCTCTAGGACTCGGCCCACAAAATCCAGGTCATGGATTGGCTCCACCCATAGGGGGCCACCGAGCTGCAGACACACAGGGGCCAGATGGACAAGGAGTGAGACACAAGGACCCCTGAGACCCCATGCCTAAACCCGGCATGGTCCCACCTGGTGCCGCTGCCCACAGTGCTCACACTCAGGGGCCACAGGGGGACCGCAGGCTGCAGAGAACTTGACCCTGCACAGAGAGAGGTGTTTAGGGGGCAACACCACCCCTTGGGAACCCCTCACCTCCCCCCTGGCTCACTGTTGCTCACCGGCCACCAGAGGCCCCTGATGCTTTGCCAAGGCGCTGAAGGTGGAAGGCTCCGCAGCCCACACACTGGAACACCAGCGCCTGCTTGCTGTGGGGAAACAGGGCTGGCTACCACACCCCAACTCTTCCCTCAGGGTGACTTGGTCCCCTGTAGGACCTCATTTCCTCAGGGGAAGGCTCTGTTGCCTGCTCCAGTGCCTACCCCACCCCTGCTAACCTGGCTGAAGCCTTGACCTTGGCCTGGCCGGTGAAGACACGAACAAAAACACGTATATAGAAATCAGCGCTGATGCTGAGCAGGGGCACCACGAAGCGCTGATAGCAGTTAGCACGGAGGTCCAGGCTGTGTAGGACGATCCTCAGGGCCTGTGGGGGAGGATGGGGGGTGGGCGTTTGCCATCAGCCCTGCCTCTGAACAAGGTGTTCACAGCACAGGGTCCAGGCAGGTTCTGTGGGTCCCAAGACCAGCCCTGAGTATCCTGACTTGTGGCCCTTGGCGCCTGCTCAGTTCCCTCATCTGTGAGATTGCACCAGTCTCTATCTCTATGGCCCTGCTGGGAGCATTAAGTGACTTAGGAGCATTCAGGCCCAGTAAGTGGAATCTGTTCTGATTGGCATCATCAGCATGCCCTGTGCTGTGTGATGTGGCCACAGAGACCTTAGTCCGGCCACCACGGGCTTTGTCGGCAGGAAGTGGGGACACGGGGTGCTGCAGCACGGCGGGGGACCTGCCCTGACACTCTACCCAGAAAAAGAGGCAGCGTTTCCCAGACTGATCTATGACAGGGCCCACAAGGAACAAGGGCGGAGCCTCTCCTTTCCCAGCCCATTGACCTAGCCTGCCCGCCTTCTTTTTTTTTTTAAATGGTAATTTTTTAAAAATATATTTTATTGATTTTTTACAGAGAGGAAGAGAAAGGGATAGAGAGTTAGAAACATCGATGAGAGAATCATCGATCAGCTGCCTCTTGCACACCCCCTACTGGGGATGTGCCCGCAACCAAGGTACATGCCCTTGACTGGAATCGAACCTGGGACCTTTCAGTCCGCAGGCCGACGCTCTATCCACTGAGCCAAACCGGTTTTGGCCTGCCCGCCTTCTTGAATTCCCACAGCAACCCAGTGGTGTCCAGGCCATCAGCAGCATGCCCATTTCACAAATGCCAAAACTGAGGCCCAGAAAGGGGAAGTTGCTTGCTCAAAGCTACCAGCAAAGTTAGGACTTGAACCCAGACCTGGAAAAATTGCCTTAAAAAGAGACAATTTTGGGAAGTTGTTAAAACAGACTACTAGAAGAAGGGTGCAATCATTGCTCCTACCCTGGACAAAGCCATTGCCCCCCAAATGACCATGACTGGCAGCCCACGCTGCTGGGAACTATGCTGGTTAAAGGTGTGCTTGTCGTTAATATGCTGCCTGGAGGAAGCGGAACAGGTCGGAGGGGTGGGAAGAGGTGCTGGGGGGAGGGTCCTCACCATCTCGTGGCAGGCCCGGCTCTTGAGGGCCATGGCCCCGTACTTGCTGTAGCATGTCTCCCCGCTGTTCCCTGCCAGCACTGCCATGTCCGTGCAGGTAACGCACAGCAACCCTGCAAGTAAGGAAGGGGTGAGGATCCTTCAAACACTCCGAGCCCTGCTCTATCCTCCTGGGTCAGCATGGCCTCACCTCCTTCACTCACAGCCTGCACAGCTGCATCCAGAAAAGCGGCAGGGCTGCCATAGGGGTCCAGGTCGATGACATCAAACCGATCCGACACCCGCTGGTGCTGGTACATCAGCATCCTGGGAGTGAGAGGGCCAATTCCTCAGCGCCCTGTACCAGGGACCTCTCTGTTCCTTACACATGTTCAATCCTGAAGCGTGATAGTTTGGACCTGGACTCGGGCCAGCTGCCTGGGCTTAGATCCTGGCATCCATTTGCTAATAACTTCATGGCTTTTCCCCTCAGGCCTCTGTCTACCCATCTCTGACAATGGCATGACAATAGCCAATACAGTAAGTCCTCACTTACTGAAAACTGTGACTTTAAGCGGAAAAACATGTAATGAAACCAATTTTTTCACAGACTAAGTGATCCAAACAAGAGTTAAATTCCTACAGCATTTCTGGTCACAAAAACATTGCTCAAATTCTAAATAAAGACTCAAAACACTTCTAATATTAAACAATGAAGTAAATGTGAGCTGTACATACATTTAAGAAAAATTAATAAAAACAAGTCAGATCATTATTTTCCACCCAGTTATTCCACTTCAGGGTCATAGATGGCTGGAGTCTATCCAGGCAGCTCAGGGGATCCACCCTGGACAGGACACCTTTCCACGGCAGGGCCACGCACGCCCACACACACTCGCTCAGACGGGACAATGCAGGCATGCCAGTTTACCTCATCTGAACACATATAAATATAATTTATTATTTTTTAAATTGACTTGAGAGAGGAAGGGAGAGAGAGAAACACCAATGATGAAATCACTGTTCGGCTGCCTCCTGCAGGGCCCCTATTGGGGATCAAGCCTGAAACTCAGGCATGTGCTCTGACCAGGAATTGAGCCCTGACCTCCTGATTGGTTCCTGGGTCGACGCTCAACCACTGAGCCACACCAACCGGGCCTCACGTGAGTATTTTAGGTTGTAGGAGGAAACCTAAGTCCCCACAGAAAAGCCACAGAGACATGGATAGAATGTGCCAAATCCACACAGACAGTAGCCCTGGCCAGGATTTTTCTTTTTCTCATCAACATTTTAACAACAACATTGGGACCTACTCTACTAATGTAGCACATACATGCCTGACACTGTTTCAAGCAATTTAGATACATTAACTCATTTAATCACATAATCTTCCAATGGGGGTGAAAGGTGCCTACCAGAACAACTCCGTGGATCTGGACCTATATTGTTCCCTTTGCAGATGAGGAAAAGCAAATGCTATCTTCTCACACAGCCCACCCTGACCACATTTTTCAAAATGGCAATCCCCCTGACCATCTTCCTCTATCCCCTACCCCCTCAATTATTTTCCAGAGCACTTCTCACCTCTACTTTACTATGTAATTTACTTATTTGTTACAATTATTTGTTATCTTCTCTGTTTCCTATTAGATTTTATTATGGCCAGGAAAGCAAATAGTTTTTTACTTATTAACTTTCTATAAAGGTTAGATAGTAAATATTTTAGGTTTTATAGGCCACATACAGTCACTATTGCATACTTTTTTTTTAACCTTTAAAAATATAAAAACATATCCTTAGCTCAGTGGTTAGAGCATCAGCCAGAGGACTAAAGGGTCTGGGGTTCGATTCTGATCAAGGGCACGTACTCTGGTTGCAGGCTCGATCCCCACAGGAGGCAACCAATTGATGTGTCTCTCTCACATCGATGTCTCTCTCTCTGTGTCTCTCCCCCTCTCTTCCACTCTCTCTCAAAATCAATGTGGGGAGACAATATCCTCAGGTGAGGATTGAAAAAACAAACACTCTTACATCACAGGCCACAAAAACCCAGACTTTGGGGCTTCACAGGCTATAGTTTGCTGACCCTTGCATTTGAATGTGAATTCCACAAGGTCAGGGATTTTGTCTGTAATGTTTACTGATGCATTCCCTGCACTGCGAACAGTGTCTGGCACATATTGGACAAGTGGATATAAGCTAGTTCGTTTGAACGAATAAAAGTATGAGAAGTTTAAAATGGAAACCATCATGGTACTAATTTCTGGCACCGAGCATGAGCTATACAAGTATTGCCTCTCATTTAATCAGTACAGCAACCCCTGTAAAACCAGCATCTTATACCCAAGGAAACTGAGGCTCAGAGAGACTAAGGCACTCTCCCAAGATCAGAGAGCAAGATTATGACACAGCTAGGATTTGACCCCAGGCAGCCTGGCTATAGAAGGCACCTTCCAGCTGCCTGGCTCTGCGGCCCAGGACCTACCGGGCATCTGCCTGGCTGGGCTGTACCAGGTGGGCCACTTCGTTGAGCTGCACATTATGGCGGATGAGATCCACAGCTCGGGCAGAGGCATCGTTGGCAACCACGGATCGGAGCCCAGGCACCTCTCGGGCAAAGCGAATGGAACGAAGACCCGAGGCTGCCAGGCCCTCCAGCACTCGCAGGCCTTCCTGTTGGAGTAAGCAGGGAGCCCCACTCACATCAATATCTCCATTCTCTGCTGAGCTCCCCCATCCCCCCCCCCCCCACACACACACACACACACATCCTCCTACAGCTCTCCCCTTGCAGGAGCCTTCCTTCCTCCATCACCCACTGGACTCCCGGGCTGCCACCTATTTTATGCCCAGGCCTCACCTCACAGATCTCCCCCACAGTGGCTGTTCGAGGCTGGTTTCCAGGGGCCGGGTCTGCCCCCTCTTTCAATACAGCCTTGTCCTCCTCTTGCTCCGACAAGTCCACCACCACCTTTTGCACCTCCTTTTCACCTGGCACCTTGACTGCAGCCACCCAGAAACACAAGTCAGGGACTATCAAGGCTCTCTTTGAGATACCTCTACTCTTCAAAATACAGAAGATTCATGAAAGAAAATCTTCCCCAAAGTCCCCAGGAAAAGGCTGAAGGAGCAGAGCCCAGGGCCTGCTACGTGGTTGGAGCCTTTCCAGACTTTAGGGAGGAGGGGGAGTCCTCTGTGTGACCACCACCCACCAGGAGATTGTACCTCCACTTACTCTGGATTCCTTTGGCCCCAAGATGAATGCGAGCAAACTCAGTGATCACAGCACATCTGCGAGAGACGAAGGCTTGGTTCACACCCCCTCACTTCACAGACCCATTGCCCTCTGCCAAGCTGACCCCGGACGCCTGCTCACGTCAGATCCCGGTTGAACTCCTGCACTGGGTTGTAGAAGACTTCGTTGGCGCTGGGGAAGGCGATCGTGGCGGACCCCTCGGTGACCGTCGTCTCCTGGGTTTCAGGTGGGCGCTTTTCGCCGCAGGGCACCGTGCCGTTCTCCATTGCGGGTGGATTTGCCGGCCCTTGGGGCTGCCCCTCCATAAACCCAGCCCTACAGAGACCGCCGGCGGAGCGGAGATTCAGGATTTGCCGCAGAACGATCCTCGTATGGGACATCCGCAGTAGCCTGTGCCCGCCAAGCCTGCATCAGGAGGGCATAGAGAGGACGAGAGAGCTCCTTTCCCGGGCCGGGTGGCCTGCACATCTGTAAAATAGCGGCTCAGGAGACCCTGTGGCCTCCGTAAGCTAACGCCACCCCCGATCTTCTGAAGACCCGCCCCAGCGAAGCCTGAAGCCCTTACGTGGGCCCGCCCCTGCACCCCATCCCTCCCCTCGCTGCCCAGGCCCTCCTCACCGGCTCTCGCGAAACGGAGAACCGAATCAGTCTTGGTCACATTTTCCGGGTTAAGACCTGGGCGCCGCCATGTTGGCACAGTTGGGGGCGGGTCATGTGGCAGAATTTAGCCAATCAGTAATGCTACCTACAGTGCATGGCCGGGATCAAAATGCACCATGGAAAACGCAGAACGTGTGGTATCCGCGGCCTTGATCACAGTGGTCCTCATGTAATTAAGGACACATCACCAGCCCACTTCACGGATGAGGAAGTTGAGGCTCAGAAAAAGGGTGGTAAGCGAAGAAATCCAACACCTATTGATCGTCTCCTGGATGCTGGGCGCCATAAACACATTACTTCAGGGCATCCTGCAGGAATAGCTCAGGCTTTGAAATCAGATTTACTGAGTTTGAATCCTAGCCCTACCACATGCTCTTGGCAAGTTACTTAAACTCTCTGGACCTCACTTTCCTTACATGTTAAATAAGAGTTCTAGCTTCCAAGATAGAGCAAAGATTAAAAGACAACATCCCGAAAGTATGCAAAGAAGTCTCTTTCACATAACCCGCAATGGGAAAGGAGGACAGGGTAGTGGTCTGGGCTGTCTGGGTTCCCAGTCCCCAGCTCACTTTGCTACCTGTTCTTAACCCCTCTCTGTGCTTAAGTTTCCCCATTTGCAAAATGGGCAGAATTTTTTAAGGTTCATTATTGGTTTGTGATGAGAATTAAACAAGTTAGTGCAGGTAAAATGCTTATAACGTAATCTGACATAGCGTGTTTTTATTGTGGCTTCTTGACCCTGGGTTTGAATCCTGACACCCGCCATCCCTTCCTTTAGCAATTTATCTCTCTGTGCCTCCCTTTTCTATAAAGTGTGTATGTGTGTGTGTGTGTGTGTGTGTGTAAAATAATTCCTACGTAAAAATGTTACTGTGACGTTTAAACGAGATCATTCACTTGTGCTCTCTTCAGCAGCATACTAGTATATACTAAAATTGGAATGAGATCATTCACATAAAGACCCTAAAACAGTGCTTGACACAAACAGCAGACATTATTATTATTTGCGTTTTACAGGAAACTAAAGTTCTGAAAGGCAGAGCGACTTGCCTCAGGTCGCGGGACTAGAAGGTGGCAGGGTCGGGACTCGAACTCTCAAGCAAAGCCGAGGTACTGGAGGCCGCGCTGAGGGGCTGAGGCAGGAGGCGGAGTCGGGAAGGGGCGCCTTCGGTGCTCGGCTGACCTCGCCTAGGGGGCGGGGCCGCGGCGGGGGCGGGGCCGCGGCGGCTCCTCCCTAGCCCGGCGGCGGCGGCGGCGGCGCGGCTTGCGCTGGTTCGGCGCTCGGCTGGGGCGGCCTGGCCCACAATGAATGGCCGCCGCGGCTGCCGCTGCTGCTGAGGCGGAGGCCGCGGAGGCCGCGGAGGCGGAGGCCGAGGCCCCGGCGCAGGGGGGTGCGCCCCGGGCCCAGGTCCGGCCCCAGCTGCCGCTGCGGAGCCTGCCAGGAGCCCCCGGAGCGCGGCCACGGCGCAGGTGAGGCGACCCGCTCCAGGCCCGGTTCCGGCCTCCTCTCGCCGGGGCGGCCTGAGGGCATCCGAGGTCCGGCTGAGGGCTGAAGGGGGAGGGCCTGGGGCGGCCTCCTCTGAGAGAGGAGGAACCAGGCCCGCAGCCCGCACTTACGGCTGGGGCCGGCGAGTGCGGGGTGACCTGGCCCCCGCCAGCGGCCTTGAGTGTCCAGCCCCAGGCCGGGCCGCGGGGCTTGGGGGGACGGCGGGATGGGGCCCAGACCTCCGCCCCTCATTCCCGGCGGGGGGTGGGGAGCAAAGCCGGGCCGGGCAGGTGCGGGGGGGAGGGGGCAGGGAAGTTGGAGGGCCCCAGGGATAGAGTGAGGAGGCTCCCGGGAGCCCGGAGGGGGAGGGGAGGAAGGAGTCGGGCTTGGGGGCCGGCCGAGTGCGGGGAGGCGGGGAGGGCGGCGCTGCCGGAGGGAAATGGCCCGGAGGGGGTCGGGGCGTGGCCGGGCTTTGCAGGTACCGTCGCCGGAGGGGGTGGGTGGGTCAGGTTACAGGCTTGGGGGGCGGCTGGGGAGAAGCCCAGGAAGTGGGGCATGGTGGGCGTGGGCGGAGTCAGTTCGGAATGGGGGTTGGGGGCGGCGGGTGGATCGGAGATCCCGGAGGTGCCGGCGGGAGTCACCTGAGGTGAGGGTTGGGAAGATGTTGAAGGGGAAAGGCCAGATCCCAGGGAGATCAGGTAAGTTGTGGAACTATTGCAGGAGTTTGGGGAGTGGGGAGAGGAGGCGGAGCTTTTGGCTAATGGGGATGTGGAGGGCAGGTCCGAGACACTCGTGTTGGTCGAAAGGCACGTGCCAAGATGTACCCCCTTTCCCGGCCATAAGTTAGCTCTGGGCCAAAGGGGGGCGGTGCTCTTTTTCCCCCACACCTCATTCCCAGCAGGCTCTGGGTCCCCGACCTACCCTTTGGGCAAGCCTCTGCCGGCTCTTCCAAGGTGCTAGCCCGCCAGGTGGGTGTTTGTGTGGGCAGCTTGGGAACACCTAGCTCGGGCATCTTGTTTACCATGGGGGTGGCCCTTGCACACCCCCACCCCCTACACCTGCAGAGAGACAGCCTAGCTGCCCTCACCTGAGTTATCTAAGGTTCCTAGAATCTTTCCCCACCTAATTGTGACTGGAGCCTTGAGGCTCAACCTTAGAGGGTGGGCCCTCAACCACCATCTTATACGGTGGCTTCCCAGGCACTAGCTCCCTGAAGGTGAACTGGGAGGTGAGTGTATCAAGTTTTGTTCATTGTGTCTTGGAGGTTTACGATGGGGTAATTCACGTCATCAAGAAGGGAATCAAATCAGGCACCCTACCTAGCCCAGGCCCTTGGGGTTACTGACCCAGGGGCTCTGCTGGGGTGATGTCCTGACCAGGCCCGTGCTGGTCGGGTGAGCTCATTAATTGCTCACCACCACCACCAGGTCAGCTCAGGCCTTGGGCTGGCTTATCCCAGGTCACATGAATAGAGCCCAAATCCATAATCCCCTAAGCTGGCCTTTGAGGGTCATGACTGGAGGAGCTCCCCAGTCTTCCAGATTCCTCCTCAAAAATTCTCTTTCCTGTTGCCATCGCAAGGGATGGGTCAATACCCTTTCGTACAGTTTTCATGGTGTCCCAGGGGGTTGGGAAAGGGAAAGCTTTCTCAGACACCAAGTCTTTCTCATCCCCCATGCCCCATGTGGGAGCCAAGAGGTTAGAGGTGATGGAGTTGAGGACTGCCAGGGGGAGGCGGTTGTGGGGATGGGGCTGGGCTGTAGAGCTGAATTTTGCTTTGCTTTCCTGGTTTGTCTTTTCCCCACCTTGGTCCCGGGTCAGACCACCCCAGCTTTTGTTCCTTTTCTTGGCGCTAATTGCAAAGCTGTTACCGGTGTGTCCTGAGAACATTGACTTGGGAGCTAGCACCTGAAGCAGAAGCTACAGACTGCTGGGTCGATTGGTATCAGCCAGATCTGGGTTTAATGATGGGTTGTTACCCTCATTCCTTCCCTTCCCTCAGTATCCCCATAATTCCTAGAGCTGCCTTCTATTTGGGCCCTGGCCTCCTCCCATCTTGTGGCTAGCCTCCTGGTTCTAGGAGGGGTGGGAACTGGGCCAGCAGCCCCACGTAGAGGCCTTTCCCCTGCCTGGTTGGACGGGTGGTTACCTTGACTCACACAGCTGGAACAGGGGCAGAGATGGGTCTCAGTTGGCCTTGGTGTGTGGGTGGCAGAGAAGAGGGTGGTGGGTTTGAGCCTGCACCTGGAGCTGTAGAAGGCACGTTTAGTAACTAACTGCTTTTCTGTGAGGACTTAGGGTGCACAGACCTAGGGCAACAGAGGAGGCCATAATCAGGGGTGGGGGTGGTGAAAGGCGGCCATGGGGCAGTTTTATTTCACTAGGATGCCAACCCCCTGCTAGGGACTGGGGGAGCAGCCCTGAGTAACAGATCCTAGAGCCTCTCTCAGCAACTTTTATTCTAGCGAAGGTGACCCAACAAACAAATAAGAGCATTCCTGCTATTCCTACATACATGAACTTAGTGAGACAAGGGGAAATGAGTGAGTGCTGGGGGCGGGGGGGGGGGGATGAAGAGCTTTAGATAGGAGGATGGTCAGGGAAGACTTTCGGGAGATCTGAGCCTTGAATAATAAATCATCAGCGCGGGGCGGGGGCAAGGAGGGACATGTTCTAGGCAGACGGACAGCCCATTGAGAGTCTTTATTAAGCATGTGCCAGGCTCCTGGCAAGTGCTCTGAATATCTTCATGAGGGAAGGAGCAAGGGGTGACCCTAATGTACAGATAGACCTTAGTCCCATTTACAGAAAGGAAGCACCCAGCCTCAGGGTCTTCTGGGTCTCCCCGTCACACCAGATGCAAGTCCAGACCCCCTTGGCCTGCATCCAGGGCCTTGGCCAGGCATTGGGCAGCCCCAGTAGGTTCTTGAGCAAGGCTGTGAGAAGATGAGAGCTTTGATTGGCTTTGCTGGACTCATTGTTGGGGTCAACATGAAGCATTGGGGTTTGGTGTGGTGAGGTCTGACTGGGAATGCATCGGTGTCATTGCCAAAGCTCCTGATGGAGAAGGTGGCCTGCCCGCTGAAGTGGGGATTACTACATTTAGACAATGGTAAGCTGCCCGGTCTTGAAGGCATGGAGGTGAGATGGGTAAAGTATGCGGGGCTTTCCAGGAGCCTCTGTTGGGTCCTCTCTCATCCTCATTACTCCTGACCACTTTCCTGGGTGCCGAGCTGCTCTGAGCACTTTTGCACATTTTGAATTTGCTCATGCCTACCATGAGCAAGCAGACCCACCTTCCTGCCTCTGATCCTGGGTCCCGTCGCCTGAGAATGGCATCCCCTTTCCCTGCCCTCCCCCCACCCCCCAGCCCTTTGAACCACAGGGGCCATGAGGTGGAACTGGGCAGGTGGCTGTCTTGTGTCCAGTGCTTGGTTGTGGTCATTGTCCCTTCTCCCCTGCTGCCTCCTCAGTGAAGGTCTCAGCGTCCTCAGAGACCCACAGGTCTTCTATGAGGACCATGACTCTGTCATGACTTAAGCACAGGGTGGATTAGGATGAACTAACATACCGTAGTGGAGAGAGTTAGCACTACCCTGCACCACCTGGCTTGGCCTTGAAACCCTTGGGCAAAAGTCTTGACCTCGACGCCCTTTGTTTCCTCATCTGATAAAGTGGGGACAAGCAGGCATACCTATATCTCAGTGGTTCTCCACCAGGGGCAATTCTGCCCCCTCAGGGGATACTTGGGAAATATCTGATGACATGTTTTGTTGTCACAGCTGGTCTGGCAGTGCTACTAGCCTCTAGTGGTTACAGAGGGTGCTGCTCAACCTCATATAATGCACAGGGCAGCCCCACCATGGAACTATTCTCCTCAAGAGCAGCAGTGCTGTGGCCACCTGGTGAGGGTTACGTGAGAAGTTACTGTCTGGGTGTGATCAGGTGATGCTGTGAAGGCACCAGGGGAGCCCCCTGTAAGTACCGCCTGTTATGAAATCACGTAAGGTTTGGGAGATGGCGAAAGGCATAAGATGACTCCGTTGCTGTCAGGGAGTTTATAGTCTGGCAAGGGCTAGGTGGATGGACAGAAGGGGACACAGCTAACAATAACAGCTGGCATTACTGGACACTGACTGCATGGTGGGTTATTTTGTTGGTTTAATCCTTGAAACAGCCTTGTAAGGTTGCTGCTGCTGCTATTGGCCCCTTTTAAAGTTGGGAAAACTGATGTTGGGGCAAGCTCTAAGATAGATAAATGTTCCTGGAAGTGAAGAGAAAGGGAAGTGTAATGCTAAGCAGGAAGCTTTGTAAGGGATATTTGAGCCTAGTAAAATAATAATAAGACTCCATTCCTAGGCCCTGCCAAGCCCTGTGTGGTGTCCAAGTGCATTTCAATAAGCCCCATCCCAGTAACCGCCCGCCCTCAGCCCCACCAGCCTCCTTTGTGTTGGAGCAATAACACCTCAGGGCTTTTGCCTGGCCTCTGCTCTTCTGTCCTTTGGGTGTGACTATGCACTGGGAGTAGGCTGTAGCTCAGAAAGGAGGGCTTGTGGTCAGAGTGCAAGGGGGGGCTGGGCTGCTGCTGGGTTCTGGAGCTGCTGCAGGCAGAGGCTAGATTGCCCAGGGCTGCCAGAAGAAAGTGGGAAGTTGGAGAGGCTGCAGGCTAGACTGCTGATCCCGGGAGTTGGCAGTGAAGGAAGAGTGGAGAAGAGCTGGGGAAACAAAGAACAGCACCCCACCTGGCCCTCAGAGGGCACCTGAAACCCTAGATGGGGGGTCCCCAGATGGGCAGCAGATCCCATTTCTGCAGAGGACATGCCCAGCAAGGATAAAGAGCCTGGCTCTGGCCTTGGCTTGCCCTTGCTTCCCTTCCCCCACTCTGGCTTCTCTGAGCCCCAGTTTTCCTATCCCTGAAATCAGTCTAGTCACAGCTGCCTGCTGTGGGGAACAACAGGACCATGCAGAGGATGAGCCCAGCCAGCCGGAGTCAAGAAGCCTCCTGATTCTCGGACAGCAGTCAGACTGCCTCGGTGTGATTCTGGCTCCTGATCTAATCTTTAAATGACAGAAAGATTTATTTCCTCCCCCCAGAACTAGCGAGAGGAATAATTGAAGCACCCGCTCTGAACCCTCTCTGGGTACTGGTGCACAGTAGGGACAAATGTGAATGCCAGCTACTATTGCAAATCCTATCCCCCACCATGGATTTAGTGGCTGCTTTTCAGGGAAAAAGAAGTGAGTTAAATGTGCACTGTATGCACATTAAAAAATACAGATGCCAAACAGTAGGATCTGTACAGTTAGACAGCATGTTGTGCTTCCCTAACAAACGTTTGCCTGAGCTAATTTGGTCCCAGTGACTCTGGGTTCACCCCTGGCTATGGCTGGATCTGGCCACCTCCTGCTGAGCTGGGTAAAGGATTATGGGGCTTTCCAGGAGCCTTAGTTCCTTCTTACACTTGGAGTTGGTTTCCCTTAATTGAGTCGCCCACATGTCAGTGGGCTACTAGAGCTTGCCTGGTAAAGCACAGAACAGTCCCCCCAGCCTCTGCTGGCTGGAGAACTCGGAGCTCCCTTCCCAAAGAGATGGCAGTTCACACTCCCGAGAATCACCAGCCACACAAGTGGTTCCATTTGAAGCCTAGTGCACCCCAGGCTGACCCGAATCATAGTTTTCATCCGGCAGCAATGTGAGCAGTTGTTCACATTCAGTTACATTGAGCCCAGCCTCAGAGACCCCTTTCGAGTCCCACTCCTGTTTTAGTCTCATTATTGTGAACCAGGAAAGGGGAACCAGGTTGGAGTTAATGGGAATAATTTATCCCATTTGTTCCTCAAACAACTATTGAACACCCACTGTGTGCCCAGCAGGTTCTAGGGGCAGAGGACAAAGCAGCCGGAAACAGGCAAACGCCCTGCCCCTGTGGAGCTGACACAAAACCAAGAACACATTTGCTAGATGGTGGGAAGTGTCGAGGAAGAAAAACCAAACAGGAAAAGCGACCGAAGGAATTGGGTTTGGAACAGTATCTGTCTTTGGAAATTTGAGATTGGTGACTGGGAGGGTATGAAGAGCTGTGGCCATTTGGGACAGCCTTCTAGAAGGCTCAAAAGCAGGTAGGGCCCCAATATGCATTGTAGGGGCCCTAGTGGTGTTACTCTGGACCCAGATGGTGAAAACTGGTTTTGCAGGAGTCCAAGGTGAATCTAAGGGTCTTGGCCTGAGTGGGGAACTTTCCGGTGAGAGCTACAGCCAGAGCAGGCTTGGGGGGATGGGAGCTCAGTTGTAGGCACATTGAGTTGGCATCTGAGGTATGCAAATCCAGCACCCACGGGAGGTCCAGGCCAGGGGCTCCACGGCAGAGTTGTGGGTGAGTAGAGCTGTGTTTGAAGCCTGTTTCAGGCAGCCATAACAAAATAACTATAGATGGGGAGGCTTCAACAGACACTTATTTTCTCACAGTTCTAGGGACTGTAAGTCCAAGATGGCCACAAGGTCGGGTTTGGTTGGGTTCTGGTGTGCTCACATGGCCTTTCCTCTGTGTGTGTGCTTGGAGAGAAAAATATCTCTTTTCTTATACGGACACCAGTCCTATTGCGTTAGGACCCCACTTCTGTGACCTTGTTTAATTTTCTCCTACAGATCCTGACTCCAAGTATAAGCACATTGGGGGTTAGGGTGGGGGGACACCAGTTCTGCCCATAGCAGAGGACTGAACCTAGTGCCAACCTTCACCTTCCTTCACTTTCTGGAAGAACCACATCTGCTCCTCCCTCAAGGCTCTGCATGCCTTCCCTGTGCCTGGAGGGTAAGACCCCAGCCCACCACTGCCTCATTAGATTGCCACTCCCTGCCCCCAGTTCTCAGCTCTTCTGGGCAAGATAAGAGTCCCTTGCATGCAAGCACATTGACTGTGTGATTCTGCATGAATGACCATGTCCCCCGCCATGCCAGCCTCCTGGACACTTCCTGGCCCGGGCAAGTGCTAGGCAAATATTTGTTGAGTAACTCGTGGGAGGTCATGGCCTCACATCCCAGTGAGACCTGCTATGGCCTCATATCTCTCTGGGAGACCTGCTCAAGTCGGGACCAGGACTAGCAATGCTGGGAGGATTCTCGGCTCTTTGTGTGGGACTGAGAGCTGCCCCTCCCCTCCCTGGGGTCTAGGGTGTTGACCTGAGTGGGGAACTTTCTGGTGAGCTACGATCAGAGCAGGCTCGAGGGGACAGGAGCTCAGTTATAGGCACACTGAATTGGCATCTGAGCCGTGTGCAAATCCAGCACCCATGGGAGGTCCAAGCCAGGGGTTGCATTGGCCGCGTTGTGGGTGAGTAGATGGTGTTTCGAATCTGTCTCAGCTCGGGCAGCCATAACAAAATACCATAGATTGAGGAGATTTAAACAACACACACTTACCTTCTCACAGTTCTGGGGGCTGGGAGTCCAAGATGGCTGCACGGTCAGGTTCTGGTCTGCTCACGTGGCCTTTCCTCTGTGTGCTCGCTTGGGGAGAATAATACCTTGGTGATGTGTGCCCACCTCCCTCTCCGCTATTTAACACATGCCAAGTTGTGAGGAGAGAGGATTCAAATATAGTTTGCTGTCTTGGGGAGTTTATAGTTGAGTGGGATTTTGTGTTCTCAGAGGTGAGCATAGGAGCTGGGGGTGGGAAGTATAAAGAGGAGGGTTTTTCTCTCTAGGACCCTCCCCCCCACAGAGCGGGGGGGGGCGGGGGGGCAGGTATAGCTGAGGTGGAGGAGGAAATGTGGGCAGTAGCAGGAGAAGGGCACTCCGGGCAGGATGCACAGCTTGGCCAGTGGAGGGAACAATGCAGTGGGCCTAAGGCCTGAGATAGGTTGGGGTGAGGGGCTCAGCTTGGTGGGGACAAAATTATTGGGTGGTTTGGAGACCACGACCCCTGGCTCCATCCCACCACTTTCCAGCCAGCAGGTGACCTGGGCCAGGCACCAGCTGCTTTAGACCTGTTTCCTCTGGGAGCTCATCATGGCTATGGCTCTTCCCTCACAGGGCCAGTGTGAGTGAGGACTTCGTGCAGGAACACATGTAGGTGGTGGTTTCTTTTGAGCCCAGCAGACTGAATTGGGAAGGGAGCCCCGGGGTAGGTCTCTGGGGTCCCCTCTGGCCCCTCATTGATCTCAAAGCCCTTTAACCCTTTGCACTCCCTTGCTTTTTTCTCGATTCCTTTATTCTACTCGGGATTTAATTTTTTTAATACCCCAGATTTTACAAAGCGCGGCAGTAGAATAAAAAACTGGAGTTTCTTCTCATACAAACTTATTTATTTGGATTTTTTTATATTTCAAATTATTGATACATTCAAAGAGTAATTTTAACCTCTATAATTTCACCCCCGCGGTGAAACTACGTGTCGAGTGTGGCTCGACATACGAGCTGCTACCGATGCTAACCGTGTCGAGTCACACTCGACATCCGAGTGCAAAAGGTTAAGGCCTTCCCCCCACCTGTTCCTTGCAAGGGCAGCCAGGTCACATCAGGTCTCTGCAGCCCACAGACCTGCCAAGACCTAGGCACTGATTCGTTGAGCCATTTGCACTAATTGCCATGGGTGCTGCACTCTGAGGTTGGGGTTCAGCCAGAATATTGGGAGATTCCTCCCTGCATTTCTGTTCTGTCTGCACTCCTGTTGCTGAGCTGCACCAATTCCCAGGGAGGAGTCTGGGCCTAAAGTCTGGCTGCTTGGGCTGGTGCCAGGCTGAGATATAGTCCCCACCCATAAAGAGGGCAGTCCTAGCATTCACCTCAGAGGGGAGCCCTTTGAGACTGCTTGCAGTGGTGCCTGGCCCACTAGGTACAGTTAGGGGGATCCCTCAGAATGCCCCCTGAAGTCCCAGAAGCATTCACAGCTGCATCCCTTCAGCCCTCCCTTCCCCTGCCTGTAATCCCCATCAGCAGCCCTGTCGCAAACTGGACTCATCTATTCCTGCCTCGGTGCTCTGTGTCTACCTCCCCATATTTAACACATTTACAAATATTTATTGAGCCTCTTCCTCTGTTCTGATTTGCTGATCATGAACTAATCTGGCCAGAATGCCTGCCCTCATGGGGCAGTCTCCTTGGATAAGGAACTATACATACAGCTCTTAAAACGCTGTCCCCTGATTCCAGAGCATTGGATGACATCGTGAGTGGCTCTCTGTCCAGAGCCAATGACTGCTGCAGTGTGGAATGAGAGGACTCCTGTGACCCCGATTCCCTACCCCAAGGTTGGCATGGGGACTGGGGGTTCACAAAGAGAAGGCAGGCCCCATCTTTACCTCCCCTCCTTCCCTCTCTTCCCTCCCCACAGCTGTTCACTCCTGAGTCTGACCATCCTCTCTCCTTCGCTGCCACCACCACCTCTGTATTTTGTCCTGTGTTCTGGTCTCCATATTGCTGCTGGGAATTCTCCAGAGTTGGTCTGGGCCTTAGTCTACCTTGCTCCGAGCTTCCCACTACTCACTCTCAAAAGACATTCGTCCTCACTAGGCCAAGGCTCCTCCTGTCCCCCTTTGCTGCCCTCCAGCCACACTGGCCTCCTTCCTGCCCAGGACTGTTGTGGCTCTATATGCGTCATTCCCCTACCCCTTTGCCTTGCCACTAAGGGTGACTACTAGGTAACATTCACCCCAACTATAATTAAATCTCTCCCTGTATCTCCCCACTAGGAAGTGAACTCTGTGAGAGCCCTCCTTGCAGCCCACCAGGGTAGATTAGATGCATGCATCCCCATTTTACAGGTGAACAAACTGAGGCACAGAGAGGTGAGGAGCTGGCCTGAGGCCACACAGCTAGAGAGTAGTGTGGTTAGCATCAGAACTCAAGTCTGGGGCCTCTAACTTCATGGCTTGTCTGTCCTGCCTTGGTCCTCCCTCTTGGGGTGTGAGCCTTCCAAGCTGGGGGTCTGAAGCACCTTTCCAGGGGCCAGGAGCCACTCTCTCCCTTGGACACGTTGGCCTTGGTCACTTGAGCCCCAGTACTCAGAGCAGTTTCTGTTTGGCAGCCTGGGAAGGTAGGTCAGGGCTCATCTGAATGGGGCTCTCCTTTACCTTCATTGGTGCCTCAGTTTTCCCTACCTCCTCACACAGGGCCAGCTACTGGCCCATCCAGCACTGTTTGAGCTCAGGAAAGGTGCATTTCTTTCTAATGGGATTTCCTGTCTCTGCCTAAGTGATTGTCCTAAGTGATTTTTTATGACAATGAGGAGGAGGGCACAGCCTAGGGAAATCACAGGTTGCAGTGCCCAGGCAGACCTGGTTTGAATCTTGTCCCTACCACTTACTCACCAATGACTTCGGAACAGTCCTGAACTGCCACATGACCTCAGTTTTCCAAGCTGAGTATTGGGAGTATGAAATCCTCTCCAGAGGTTTACTAACAGGATTTGGGGAGCTCATGCCGGTCACCTGCATCTCCCTCCCGTTCTGCCAGATGAAGCAACTCAGTGAGTTCAGATTGAGTTTATAGAACCATGTTGGCCTTATCAGCATCTATTTACAAATGGAGAAGGAGAGGTTGGGAATTCCTGATCCCAGGAGTGTGTCAATTCTGGAACCAGTACTCAACTTGCCCCAAAGTGCACCTCTGAGCCCATGGGTTTGTGGCTGCTTTTATTCTCTAGGCAGCCTTTTCAGAGTGAACTCAGTGTTAAAAGATAGAGCCCAAGTCTCCACAGTGTCCCAGTGCTCAGCCCATGGAGGCAGGTCAGAATGGACTTGCTTATGAATGTTAGCTGTGAAAGCTAACAGGGGAATGAGGGAACACTAGCTGGGGGCTCTCGTTAGTTCCTGCCCCGGGGCCTTTGCACACACTCCTTTCCTGTCATTTCTCTTCATCCTTCTCACCAGCCTCTCTGCTCAGGGCCTCTCTTCTTTTCTCTACCTGCTTATTCAGGACCACTATAGAAGGGATACTTACTCCTGGAGGTACTTTTAAAGCCACGTCATCCTTCAGTGGCCTTTTATCATTGGCCCTAGAGCAGGGGTAGGGAACATCCAACCAGGCCAGGTAAGACCCACGGAATCATTTGGTCTGGCCCTGCCAAGACATTAGGGTTGAGTTAATTAAATGTTTGACCAGATATAGCAGGCTAATTTTTAAGTTGATAATTGTGTATGGCCCGAGAATGGTGTTCCATAAATATTCAAGTGGCCCTTGGCAGGAAAAGAGTTCTCCACACCTGTCCTAGAGTATGGGACATGCCCTTCCCATGCGACCAGTTCTCCTGGGTTGGAATATGCACTGACGGAATAGGCTCTGGCTCAGAAGTGCATACTTTTTAGGGGTCCCTGGCCCCCAACCCCAGTGGTCTCCCCACCGATCAGGATAGGGGTTGAACTCCATGAGCAAGATCACAGGCAGATTCTTAAATTTGCATTTCTTTCCTACCCCAACACTTTAGGGTTAATTTGCATAAATTAAATGTGTGGTATGATTTTACACATTTTTTAAAAAATATTTTTTTATTGATTTCAGAGAGGAGGGAGAGAGAGATAGAAATATCAATGATGAGAGAATCATTGATTGGCTGCCTCCTGCACGCCCCCTATTTGGGATGGAGCCCACAACCTGGGCATGTGCCCTTGACCGAAATCGAACCTGGGACCCTTCAGTCCGAAGGCAGATACTCTATCCACTGAGCCAAACCAGCTAGGGCTGATTTTACACATTTTATTTAAAAATATTGTTTAATTTTGCAAATAGGCAATACATTCACCAGGTTAAAAATTCAAAAGACCCGTAGAATGTACCTGGCAAGTCTCATCCCCAGTTCTGCCCAGAATATGGTTTCAGTTTTATAGGGGTGCATATGCCATGTAGTTTGCCCCTTTAAAGTGTACAATTCCATACTTTTTAGCATAGTCACAGAGTTATGCATCCATCATAATTTTAGAACATTTTCCATTAGTTCAAGAAGAAACCCTGTAAATTGGGTTCTTGGACTCAAATAATTCCACTTGGGGTGTAGAGGTTGGGCTTTCCACACCAACAAACAATTCTCAGACACCAAAAAAGTGTCCGAGAATTCAATTCTGTTCTGACATTACCTGGCGATTGCTTCAGAGTCCACAGGCTTAGTTCCACAAGACTGCCCCGCCAACACACTCTGACAGCAGTCCCAGGCCAGGGTTACCAAGCTTCTGCTGACCGGCCACAGGAACTTTTTGCTCAGTTAATTTCTTAGAGCTGCTCACAGAACTCAGAGAAACATGTCACTTAACTAGATCTCTGGTTTATTGTTAAAGGGTATAACTCAGGAACAGCCAGATGGAAGAGCTGCATAGGGCTAGGTAAGGGGAAGGGATCCCATGTTTCCATGCCCTCTCCTGGCAAGCAACTCTCCAGATCTCCATAAATAGCCTGACCAGTTGCATCACTGGCTGCTGGTGATTGGTTTCATCTCTCTCTCCCCAGAGGTGGGGGGACTGGAAGTTCCACCCCTCTAATCACACGTGTGGGTCCTTTAGCAACCAACTTCCATCCGACGGTGCTTCCAAAAGTCACCTCCTTAACATAACAGAAGGCCTCTCAGCACTTAGGAAATTCCAAGTGTTGCTAGAGCTGTGAGTCAGGAATTATGGATGAAGATCCAGTATACAAGATAACATATTTTGATCATCTGAATGACCAAAGATATATTTCTTCTTTTTTTTAAAAAAAAAATATTTTATTGATTTTTTACAGAGAGGAAGAGAGAGGGATAGAGAGTTAGAAACATCGATAAGACAGAAACATCGATCAGCTGCCTCTTGCACACCCCCTACTGGGGATGTGCCCGCAACCAAGGTACATGCCCTTGACCGGAATCGAACCTGGGACCCTTGAGTCCGCAGGCCAACGCTCTATCCACTGAGCCAAACCGGTTTCGGCGAAAGATATATTTCTTATACATCACAATATGGCACCCTGTATTCTTTGCTCATTCCCCAAACCTCCCATCATCCTAGCCCCTGACAATCACTGATCTGTTTTCTGTCTTTTTTGTTGTTGTTAATCCTCACTTGAGGATCTTTTTCCATTGATTTTTTTCAGAGTGGAAGAGAGGGAAAGACAGAAATATTGATGTGAGAGAAACACATCAATTGGTTGCCTCTGTGCCCCGACCAGGGCCCTGGCTAGGGAGGAACCTGCAACCAAGGTATGTGCCCTTGATTGGAATCAAACCTGGGACCTTTTGGTCCACAGGCCAAGACTCTGTCCACTGAGCCAAACTGGCTAGACCTGCTTTCTGTCTTTATGAATTTACTTGTTGTGGACATTTCATATAAATGGATATAATATGTGGTCCTTTTGTCTGGCTTCTTGCATTTAGCATAGTATTTTCAGTTTCGTCTAAGTCAGTGGTTGCCAATCTTTCAGACCTCACGGACCACCAGTTGGCGACTACTGGTCTAAGTTATGACATGTACTGGTTCATTCCTTTTTATGGCTGAATAATATTCCACTGTATGGATGTACCACATTTTGTTTACCCATTCATCACTTAATGGGCATTTGGATTGTTTGCACCTTTGGGCAATTGTGGGTTGTGCTGCTGTGAATATTCATGTGCAGTTTTTTCTGTGGATATATGTTTTCACTTCTCTTGGGTATAATTGTGAGGAATGGAATTCCTGGGCAGTATGGCACCTACATGCTTAACCCATTTGAGGACCTGCCAGACGGTTTTCCACGGCAGCTGCACATCTTTGCATCTCCACCAGCAGTATAGCAGGGTTCCAATTTCTCATCCTTGACAGCACATGTCTTTTTTCTTCTACCTGACCTAGTGGGTATGAAACAGTGACTTGTTGTGATTTGGATTTGCATTTCCCTGATGACTGGTGGTATTCTTACGCAATTTCAGGGGTTCTTGTCATTTAGTCATTCAACAAATAGTGGTTGAGTGTCATGTGCTCAACACTGTAAATACTCTGGGGAAAATGGGGTGACTCGACCCTCTGGGAGTTTCCATGCCAGTGCCCTTCAGAGTTACCCTATGCATGGAGTACTAATGATGCATTATTGATCTCTATATTAACTCATTTCATATTTAAGCACCTGTGTGTAAGTTTGCCTTTCCCCCTTGTCTGCAAGAAACAGCATGTGGCCACCCTGTCCTGTAGCTGACATGGCTGATTTGACAGTCTGTCCTAAAGGGATGGAAGGAGTGGCTCCTGCGATTCTCTTTTTTTTTTTTTTTTTTAATATATTGTTTATTGATTTCAGCGAGGGAGTGAGAGATAGAAACATCAATGATGAGAGGAAAATCATTGATTGGCTGTCTCCTGCATGCCCCCTACTGGGGATTGAGCTTGGAACCTGGCATGTGACCTGGTTCATAGGTTAACACACAACCCCTGAGCCACACCAGCCAGGCAACTGCGATTCTTAAGGCCCCAGCAAACCTACCATGTGGATGCTGCTGAGAACAGGCCTGAGCATGTCACCTGACCCATCTCTCTGTCTTCCCCTGTCCCCTGCACAGCTGCCACCATGGCCCAGACCCTGCAGATGGAGATCCCGAACTTCGGCAACAGCATTCTGGAGTGCCTGAATGAGCAGCGGCTTCAGGGCCTGTACTGTGATGTGTCGGTGGTGGTCAAAGGCCATGCCTTCAAGGCCCACCGGGCCGTACTGGCTGCTAGCAGCTCCTACTTCCGGGACCTGTTCAACAGCAGCCGGAGCGCTGTGGTAGAGCTGCCGGCGGCTGTGCAGCCCCAGTCCTTCCAACAAATCCTCAGCTTCTGCTACACGGGCCGGCTGAGCATGAATATGGGGGACCAGTTCTTGCTCATGTACACGGCTGGCTTCCTGCAGATCCAGGAGATCATGGAGAAGGGCACTGAATTCTTCCTCAAGGTGAGCTCTCCCAGCTGCGACTCCCAGGGCCTACATGCCGAGGAGGCTCCGTCTTCCGAGCCCCAGAGCCCTGTGGCTCAGACATCGAGCTGGACGGCCTGCAGCACCCCGTTGCCCCTGGTGTCCCGTGTCAAGACAGAGCAGCAGGAGTCGGACTCTGTGCAGTGCACGCCTGTGGCTAAGCGGCTGTGGGACAGCAGCCAGAAGGAGGCCGGGGTTGGCGGCAGCAGTGGTGGCAATGGTAGCCGAAAAATGGCCAGGTTCTCCACATTGGACCTGGCCGCCAACCGGCCACCTCAGCAGGCCTTGGCTGCTGCGGCAGCAGCTGCAGCAGGGGGCGTGGTGAGTGGGCCCAGCATGTCTGAGCGGACCAGCCCTGGTACCTCGAGCGCCTATACTAGCGACAGCCCAGGCTCCTATCACAACGAGGAGGACGAGGAGGAGGATGCGGGCGAGGAGGGCACAGACGAGCAATACCGGCAGATCTGCAACATGTACACCATGTATAGCATGATGAATGTCGGCCAAAGTGGTAAGGCGCCAACTCCCCCCCCCCCCCCCCCGCCATCGCCACCCCTACCCATGACCCCCATCCCCAACACATACCACTCTCTTGCCCCCACAGCCGAGAAGGTGGAGGCCCTCCCTGAGCAGGTGACCCCTGAATCCCGGAATCGCATCCGGGTGCGGCAAGACTTGGCGTCTCTCCCAGCCGAGCTCATCAACCAGATCGGTAACCGCTGCCACCCCAAGCTCTATGATGAGGGCGACCCCTCTGAGAAGCTAGAGCTGGTGACAGGTAAGCTGGCCTCACTTGCTCCCCAAGTCCCCCTCTCCCCCCACCCTTGGCTCGGTGCCCTCTGGGCTACTGGCCTGTAGCATAGCCCCTGGCTTTGTCCTAGGGCAGCTGACACCCCTCTGTGTTGATACACATCAAAGATTGGCCTCTAGGATTTTGCCCTGGAGGCAGATGTAAGCATTAGGGGACATCATGGCCATAAGGCAGTGGATGAGTGGCTTCTTAGGGTGGTGTGAGGGTTAACTACTGAATGGTTAAGAATTTGGCACGGAATCAGTGTGCCTGGGTGCAAGCCTCTGCTGCCTGTTCTAACTCCTAGCTGGTTGTGCTGACAAAAGCTACACATGTACTAGGTGGGCCTGGCACATTGTAGGTGCCCCATGGGCAGTGGTACCACATCTGTCCTTTTCTGAGCGCTGATGAGGCTGCCCTGGGGTGAGTTGTTGGAGAGGGTCTCTGGAGCTCCGAGAAGTGGGCCTGGACACATGGGGAATGTGGCAGTTTAGGGCCTGACTACCCTCCATCTCCTCCCTCTAGGCACCAATGTGTACATCACGAGGGCACAGCTCATGAACTGCCATGTCAGTGCAGGCACACGGCACAAGGTCCTGCTGCGGCGCCTCCTGGCCTCCTTCTTTGACCGGTGAGGCCCTTGCCAAAGCCCGGGGAGTAGGGAGCTGTCCCATGACCCCCACCACCACAGGGGATCTGACTCCTTCCCCATGACCTCCCCCCAGGAACACACTGGCTAACAGCTGTGGCACTGGCATCCGCTCTTCCACCAACGACCCCAGACGCAAACCGTTGGACAGTCGCGTCCTCCATGCTGTCAAGTGTGAGTGTCTGGCTTTCTGGAGGCGGGTTGGTGTAGGCCCTGGGGTGAGCAGATGGTCCTTTTCTCTGGTGTTGGCCTTGATAGGTGGGTATGGTTTGTTAAGGATCTGAGGTTCAATCTAGGCTTGTTGGGAGGAGGGCTATGCTGCTTAGAGATTTCTTGGGGGGGGGGGGGGGCAGGGACAGGGCACTGAAGGGAAGCCTGTGTCCGATGGGAGGGTGGGGGGATCTTCAAACTCAAGGTAGTTATGAAGCAACCAAGCCCCAGCCAATTGTCAGGAGAGAACTCTGGTGGAAGGAGTCTCCTAATTCCTAAATTCTGCAAATAATCCACATTTTTCAAGAGCACCGGGCCACCCTGTCAAACCATATATGTCCTACATGTTACAGAGCTTAGTCAAGCACAGAGCCAGCTAATGTGATCTAGCATGCTCTCTGCAAGACCTCTGTTCTCTCACCTCCAAGAGGGGTTCCACGGTGTCCTGTGGGTGGAGGTGCGGGAGTCAGGACAGGCATGGCCGAGGGCCTTTTGGCGGTGTGGGAGACAGGGCCACCTAGGCCTGAGCTGTCGCTCTCCCCGCACAGACTACTGCCAGAACTTTGCTCCGAACTTCAAGGAGAGCGAAATGAATGCCATTGCGGCTGACATGTGCACCAACGCCCGCCGCGTCGTGCGGAAGAGCTGGATTCCCAAGGGGAAGCCGCCTGAGGGTGATACCTACACCACCTTCATCAGTGACACGGGCAAGCTGGAGCCGGACATGATGGGCGTGGAGCACAGCTTTGAAACAGCCAGCCATGATGGCGAGGCTGGCCCCTCAGCCGAGGCCCTCCAGTAACCCCCACCAAGCCCTCCATGAGGCCGTCACACTCCCCCTCCCGTCACCCACCCACCTACCATCTTGGTCACGAGCTACTGTCTGTCCCTACCCAGGACCCGCAGGGTGTGCTGCATGCTTCGGCCTCCCGTCCCACCCCTGACCCCAATCCGAGTGGGCTGGGAGAGGGTGGCAGTGGTGCGAGCTCTGCGTGGCCTTCTCTCTCTCCCACACACTCGTGCACAGTCAGGGAGTACTCGCTACCCCCTCTTCTAACCCCTAGAAATTGTTTTCCCATTCCACTCAACCAGGCCAGGCAGGGGAGGGGCAGTCTAGGGGCAGTCCTCTGCTCCACCCTTCGCTGCAGCCCCATGGGATTTGCAGGGGCCCCGGGGTGCTCAGGACCCCTCCTGCCACCACCTCCCAGTGCTTCCACGTTTCCAAAAGCGCCTTCCTGTCTCCTCCGTCTGTCCTTGCACCTGGGGCTGGGGTAGGCGAGGCTGTGGGGACTGCTCTTGTGACAGCTGAGGAAACCTGAGGCTCAGAGAAATTACACGACTGACCTAAACCCGCCTAAGGTGGCAGGCGGTAGTGCGCCCAGCGCCCTTCTCTCTCCCCCACCCTGTACTCAGCCTCTCTTGCCCCATCAGGCCCGTCAGACCTGAGTGGGGCAGGTCCTGAGTGAGGGATACAGACCCAGAGTTTCTGAGAGGTTTTGGAGGCTCACAGGTGTGTGTGCGTGTGAATGTGGAGAAGTTTTGCTTTAAAATAAATGAAGATAAGAGGCAGTGGAACCAGGGGAGCATGCTGGCAGGCTGCTGCCCTTCCCTCCCTCCCCACCCCATCCCACGGCAGGGCTCCCAGCTCCCATCCCCTGTACATACTTTTTAAAACATTTTTTTAGCTAATGAAATATTGAAGTATAAGATTCCTTTTATTTTTCAAACCAATGGGACTATGTCTGATGTGCCCTTTGGTCCCTGGGGGCCGTGGAAGATAGAATGAGGTGAGGGGTGCGGGAGTAGGCTGAATGTGTGCATGCATGTAGAGTATGGGTGCACGTTTCCAAGGTGGGACCCCAGGCCAGCTATCGCCTGGACTACATTTGAAGGATATCCTGGTCTTGGCCTGTTGGCAGATCCAGCTCCTGGGGACAGGGCAGGACCCACTGCATTTATTAGCAGTTGTTTGCTGAATTTTCTCTAACCATTCCTCTCTTTTTACCCTCATCCAGTGTGAGTGATTTTTTTTTTTGTTTTACATGTGAACCAGAGGGTTCTTTTTTTTTTTTTTCTCCCCATCCCCCTGTGCTGCTGGGTGTCATTTGACATTTTGTGTCTAGCCTTTTCCTCGCCTTTTGCCTCACCTCTCTTCTCACTTCTGGTCTCTCCGGAGTCTGACAGCCCATGGCTTCCAGAGGCAGGAGCTTGCTAGAGATGGGTGGGGCTATCCTAATGAACCCTTGGAATCTGACTTGGAGGCCCCATCCCCAACCCTGAAGCCCCCACCAGCCTGTGGGAAGGGGGTCCCTCCAGCATCTGTTTGTGGAGTTGGAGGTGTCCGGTCTGGCTGTGATCCTGGCACTCCTCTTTCTGGTCCGAGTATGTGTGTGGGGGGTGGAGGCAAGTGTATGAGGGGGGAGTTGACACCCCCAGCTAAAGCACAAGCACCTTAGTCGCACCTCCCCTGCCCCTCATCCTGGCCTTGACACTCTACCCCAGCGTCATCCCAAAGCACAATATCCCAGTCACTTGGTGGGCTCCAGGGGCCACAGAGGGGTGGGCTGGGGTTCCAGCCAGCCCCCAAAGGAAGCAGGAGTCTCCAGGTACTCCCCACTTCCAGGCCTTAGCTGGGGGCCAGCTCCTGGGACTGGTGTCCTCTCCCTCCCCACCCTTTTTCTGGGCAGATACCTGCCTAGCCCCCTCCCTGCCGTGTACCCAGGCAGGGCTCACCCCTGTCCTCCATACCCCTGCAGCACTGGGTTGGGTGGCAGAATCCCTTGTTTCAGGAACCCCAGGAGGTGCCCCTGGCTCCAGGGGACTGTGTGTTGGTGGGGGGGGAAGGGGGGTTGAGGGGCAGGGGGGGGAATTCCTCACCAGGAGAGCCAAAGACAGGGTTGTGCCTTACCCCAGGAGCCACCCCTGTACCCATCCACCCTGCCCTTTCAGGTGGCCTGCTGCTTTTCCTCCCCTCCCCCCTCCCCCCCAGCCCTGCTCTGAGCTGCATGGTTCCCACCCCCACCTGGGCAGCCAGGAAGGAGCATGAATGGAGACTCACCAACGCAAAAAAGACTGGAGGCCTCTGGCCGCCCCTGTTCCCATAGGACAGGCCAGCTGCTGTGTCCACGTGGAGTGCCAACACCTGCCCTTCTCTGGGCTGAGCCCCCACCCCCACCCCAGCCTGTAAGTGAGATTGCACATTAACTACTGTAAGGAGAGGAGCGCACTGGGAAATGTGAACATGAGAACATCAGTGACACTGATGAGAATAAACTAAACGCCTTTGTAACAGCCCTGCAGCATGCTACTCACTGGGGCAGAGGGGTTGTAGTGCTGGGAAGGGGTGCTGCACACGGGTCTCCCGTTCCGCAGAGCAACACCCCCACTGCCCAGGACTCACACTGACAAATGCAACTCACGCTCAGGGTGCACTTGGGAGTGGTCATGCCAAATGTCACATGACAGAAGATCCATCATGGGGGGAGGGGCAGCATGTTCTTTTCAGATGGTAACACTGTACAGACCCAGGCCATCAACGGGTTCCACTTACAACACCCTTCAGACTATATCCCATGTGTAGACTCACCACACTGCCCAAGGCTGTTTCTGCACACATGGCCCCTGCATGGGCATCCCATGGGAGTCCCTCCAAAGCTAGAAGGGTAGAGGCTCCCTTGAATGGGCTGCTGACCCACTAGCTGCCCTGTGGTCTGACATCCCCCATCCCAGGAGCACATCCCAGACACACCTCTCCCTCCATTCTGAGTCAACACAAAGGCTGAGATGGCAAACCCAGCTGTAGAGTCCTGAGAATGTGAAGTGACAAAAGTTCTATGGAGCCAAATAAAGACATGTAAGTGCCTTAGGATCCCATTTATTCAGTCATTTCAAGCAGCCTGGGAAGGTGAGTTACCTATCTGAGGGATCCCATTGGTCAACAAAAAATCTGCTGGGAGGTGGACAAGGAGGCTACATCCCCGCCCAGGCCAGCTCCTTCCATGATGCAAGGGAATGATGTCCATGGGGATGACTAATATGGTTCACATTGACCCTTGCAGTCAAAAATCCATGTATAACGTTTGACATCCCCAAAATGTTACTAAGCCTACTGTTGACCAGAAGCCTTACTGATAATATAGTCAATGAGCACATATTTTGTATATGTACCATATAATGTATTCTTACAATAGGCAACAAAAAAGGTTAAGAAAATTATAAAGAATATACATTTATAGTATTTATTTTTAAAATCAGCATATAAATGGGCCTGCACAGTTTAAACCTGTGTTGTTCAGACGTCAACTATACTACAATTCACCGGATGGCTTGGGTATGTCTCAGTAAGACCAGCCCATTTGGAGTCCTGAAGTCCAGCATCAGCTGTCAAGGGGTTTTGAGGACCAACAGCATTGCCAACAAAAATTCAGAGGTGATGCTGCCACCTGACTCCCAGAAGCACATCTTTTAACACCAGAAAGACTTAGAACCGAGTATAGAATGGGCTAAGAGAACCCAAACCATCACATAAAGAAGGAGTCTGTACATGCTTGGTTCTCTTTTGACAAATTGGCCTGATAGAATAACATCCTCGTAACATAAGAGCACTCTAGAATGTGTATATGAGTGAGTGAGAATCATGGTTCCCACGCCTGAATAATGTGGGGGCTGGAAACATCTGGTGATAATCTAAGGTTCACAGCACTTACAAGTTTACCCAGCTTATATAGGAATCATTTCATACTCAGGAAGGAAGGCTCCATGCAAAGCCCCTAAATTTACAAACGCTGCCTGGTTAGGAGTGGCTTCACAGAGGGAACTAGAAGCCAGGTGTGCAGTGGAGCCCAGCGTTACTCGGAGGCACCTCAGAAGTGACCACTCAGCTCCATGGCTAAGGCATTTACCTACTTTGGGTACAGAACAGGCAAAAGATGTTTAGGCTGAACTTTAAACGCTCAAGAAAGATTCATGGTTTAAAATTTTCAGTGGCAATAAAAGTATCCATCATGAAAACCAAGAAATTAACCAGAATAGTCTTTTTTCTGCACCTAATACTGGCCACTGAAATCCCTAACATGCACACACACGCACACACCTGTGCATGCAAACGAGGTTTAGAGTTCCCATTCAGGAAGCAGCCACAAGTTTAGAGTCAATATACCATATGATCTAAATATGTATAAAAAAGGCTGGGATTTTATTTCCAAGTTGGCACATGTAGAAGGCACAGGGGTGAATAAATGGCTTGGGGGCACTGGAAATAGAAATGGGACAGGGTGTGTCTGAGGTCCCCCTACCTCCACCACCCCCTAAGTGCACTTGAGAAAGAACCAGTGGTGGGGGCTCCAACCAAGGGCCCTGAGGGTCCCACTGGCTCTCGATAAGAGCCTTGGGACAGCTCCCCAGACGTGACACCCTCCTCCCAGGGGGCAGGGCCCTACCAGCTCCCCCAGCTTGAGGGACCAGCCCCCTGGGAGAGCCAGGATCAGAGAGAGAAGAGCAGGATGAGAACCAGGAGAAGCACCCCCAACAGCACCACAATTGCACACCACTGTCGGCGGTCTAGGGGTAAGAGGGTCAGAAGTCATGAGGGAGGCAGAACCACCCCATGCCTCCACCCCCGCAAATTGCCTCCCCCAGAGAACTCACCACTTGTCATATGGGACACTTTGGCCATCTTCCTGAGGACCCCATCCATCCGGGACTGGGTGTGGTCCATCTCATGAGCAAAGGTGTCCAGCATGCTGCCAAGACCAAGATGGTGTAAGCCTTCGAAGGTGAGCCGGCCTCAGGCTCCCGGCCCACCCTGGGGGTCCTGGCCTCACATGCCCTGCTCATCCAGCTCCTCCCCAACGCGGCCGGACATGTGTTTCAGAACCCGGATGCTTCCAGACACCAATTCCAGCTGTTGATCCTGTTGGTCCATGATCAGCTGCAGATTGGAGAGGTGAGAACTGCTGTCATCAGGGAGACCCGAGTTCCTCCAGCCCATGACTGACCAGCCACACAAACCTGCTGTGTGGCCTGCTGCTCCTCAATGTAGCGAGAGGTGACAGAGACCACGCTGGCATCCAGCAGGTCACTGGATGGCTTCTGGGCAGTTGGCTTGCCCGTTAGCATCTGGTGGGGCACAGAACACAGCTCAGGGAAGAACACCCACTGACCAGAGAGCCAGACACAAATTTAGATGGTAGTTAGTAAGGCAGTGTTTGAAGTGCAATGGCCTGGGTTCCTCAGACCCACTTAACAGCAAGGTGACAGACCCCAAGGCCATACCACTTGACCTCCCTGTGTACCAGTTTCCTCATCTGTAAAATGGGGAGAACTACAATCCCTGTTTACTGAGGTTGGAATGAGAAAATTAATCCATGGAAAACACTTACCTATCTATATATAGAAAAGGCTAATATGCTAAGTATCCATCTGACCGGTAGCTATGATGCACAATGACCACCAGGGGGCAGACGCTCAACGCAGGAGCTGCAGTGACGCGCACTGGCCATTTACAGAGAAACAGCACCTCGGACCTGGTGCCCACAAAGCAACCTCAGAGTGACACCCCACCAAATCGCAGCCGACGCTGCCAAGACCCCATGGCGCAAAATGTGGCCCACAGCCCAGCCTGGAAATGGTGGCTGTGGGCGCCGGGTAATGATGTCACATAGCAACACCCAGCTCCCTCTCCCTAGCAATTAGCCTCCTTGGAGTTTCTTCAGCCCAGGAACACAATTTGCTTTATAGCCAGGTGGAAACATTTTACACTGTAACCAAATGTCTGTGAAGCAGGTTTCCAGAGCCTCATCTCATTTGATCCTCACAAAAGTCCTGGAGTAGGTAGATAGGAGACTCAGTGGAATCCTATTTTCTTTTCATTAGCCGGAAAACGGATATTTAGAAAGCTTAGAAACTTGACCGACTGAAAAGAAGAAATGATGAACCTTGAAAGTGACTTCAGGTTTTCTCACTGAGCAGAATATAGTCAAACCCTGCTGCAGTTAAATATTTCACCCTTTGTTCTCCCTGCATGATCTACAACAATAATCTGTTCATGTTGATATTTACTGCTGTGTTCCTGACAATTACCTGAAAGAGAAATTGGGGTGCTTCACTGGGCTGGAAAAAGTTTAGCTAAATCAGAAAGCAGGTCTAATTAAGCAAGTTTATTCTATATATATAAAAGGCTAAGTTGACTCGCCCATGCGCGATACATATAAAACTCTCGCTAGCACCAATCACACATATGTGTTTCTATCTGTCATTGCCAATCGTGAATTTGGTTGACACTTCTATTATAGAGAAAGGGCGAATAGCGATATTAAAATATTTCTAATTAATTTCCTTTCAATGTGCACGAATTCATGCACTGGGCCACTAGTTACCATATAAACAAGTGTGAGAATTTGGACTTTAATCCCCAAGGTAGCACACCAGGAAAGCACATAGGCACTGCTACAGGACTCCAAGCTGGTGTGGGCCTCAGCTCCCCCACCCTCCCAGATCCCATGTGGGCTTATGATGGGATGGGGAGAGGCTGGTGGTGTCACAACATACAAAGAATGGGCATACAACATAGAGGGGAAAGGTGTACAGACAGGCAGCAGGGAGCATTTGAACAAAAGGCATGAGCAGGCACACACACAAAGCAAGCACACCCACGGGGGGAGGGGCGGCGGGGGGGGAAGGTGTGCATGCACAAGGCAGATAAGATACACTCAGAGGCCAAGTTCACACACTCAGATAGGTCAAGTGCATACACAGAGGGAAAATGTAGGCATATATGCTGGAAACAGTAAACACAGAGAACAAAGAAAGAGGATAGGTATACAGACACCACTCACCCGCACCCCCCCCCCCCCCAAACCAGTATAGACCTCCAGGACAAGGCAGAAGGGAGTATTATACAATCAGTGAAGGCTCAGGTATACACATACAGAAAGCAGGCAGGTAGACAGCCAAGAGGACTGCACACAAAAAGGATGGGCACTGACATATAAGGGACAGACACACTTTCCCAGGGAACAAGCAAACACACACGGAGGAGAGGCTCACCCTGAAAAATGTTTGGGGTCAGATCAAGATGCCTTACCTCTCTATTATTTCTCTCCATGAAGGCTATGGCTGCTGGGCTGACCATATGGTCCTTCATTTCCTGGGGGTGAGGACAGCATCAGAGAGTAAAGACGCCCCAACCTCCACCTTTACCCCATCATAACCTCCTGTCTCTCACCTGGACAGCTTCTCGCATCTGCTCCACGAATACCTTTCTCTCCTGCAGGTCCCCAGCTGGGAGCTTGAATTTGCCTGGGTTGGCTTCCACTATGCGTAGGCCCCGAGTCAAGAGTCAAGGCCACAGCTAGACACAACCCCCTCATCTGCCTCAAAGCCTTCAACTCCTCCCTGGTGTCCAGCCTCCCAGATCCCCCTGCCACCGCAATGGGCTCTCCCAGGCCGCCCTCCAACCCTCCAACCCTCCAGGATATCGATGGTCTCCTCCAGGTCTTCGAGGTCCCACTCGATGCTGCGCAGGCCATTCCGCAGTTCATTGGTCGTCCAGTCCAGCTCCTCGCGTCCGACCGCAGCGCCCTCCTGCAGGAGCTCACACCAGCGCTGGTACAGCCCGCGGGCTGTGTTCACCGCCTTCTGCACCTCGCTGCAGGCAGGGGCACAGCGGCGGCGCGTCTGGGGGCAGGCGGGCCTTTCGCCCGCCGCTGCGCCCCCAACTGAGTGGGGGAGCTCAGAGGACCCCTACATCATCTTGCGTACCTCTCCCACTCGGCCACCGGGTGGTCCCGACCCGCGCACCCCAAGACCGCTTGGCACGCTGCGGCCCGCATCCGGGCACTGGCTGGCCGGGGCCCGAGCACCCTCTGCCCTCCCCCATCACTGTCACTCACCCTCGGACTACAAAAAACGGGTCTTCGAGAGACATGTCACCGCCCCCCGTCGGAGACCGAGCCCCCTCCCTTCCGGGCCTGGAGAGCTGGTTTCCTCGCTGCGGGGGAGAGCACGCCACCACCCCCGCCCCCGTCACGTGACCCAGGCCACCATCGAGAGCCGGACCACGAGGAGAGAAAGAGAGGCCTCAAAAGCCGGAAGTGCAGAACTCCCGCCGCCTCCGCGGCCATCTTGGCTGTGGGCAGAGGCGGCTTCCTGTGCACATGCCTCCGCCCTTCGCGTCCGCTTGCCTCGCCGTTCCCCGCCTTCCCCTAGTTCTGCCTGACCAGGCTGGAGTCTGAACTCGGGGTCTCTGGGTTCGAGACCCAGCCCCTTGAATGGTTGCTGCGCAACCTCAGTTTCCCTTCCCGGCAATGTAAATAATAATAACCTCCCAGAAATCAGACGAGATTGTGGCTGGGGAAGGGGCTCGTTCGATTCGTAGATCCTTTTAACGGACTCCTTGAGCCTGCACCCGGATCCTATCCTGGGAGATCTGTCCCAGCCCAGGGTCGGGAGTGGCAGGTTTGGGAAGGGCTGGGGGGAAAGGTGGTCGTCCCCACCTTCCTGCGGGCGAGGTGATGTGCGGGCATTCTGTGGGTGGTTCTACTGAACTCTCCTCTTTTTTTCCTGCTGAGGAGGGGCACATCGAGGTCCCCATGGGGCGGAGTGGCCGCTAGTGGACGCCCCGGAGATGCTCCTGGGGGCATGGGGTCTGACTGGGTGTGAGCCTGGGAGTTGCGGGAAGGTGTGGTGGCGGCGCTGAGGATTGTTTCCAGAGCAGAGGAGCCCTCTGCGTGTGGGGTCTCCCGTCTGGGGAGAGACCAGGAATGTTTGGGGAGGAATTCAACGTCTCTGTCACACAGGGGGTTCCTTGTGGGGCTAGGGAAAGCACTTTTTTGGGGGTGCGGGGAAGCTGAGGTCCTGATCTCCCTCCGGAGGGTGGGCGGGATCTCTGAAGAAGTCCTCGGAGGGTCGCCCCTGGGTGTGTCAGAGTCGCTGTGTGGGGTTTTAGAGTTAGTACCTGGATGTCATAGTGGAGTCTCTGAGGGGCCGGGGTGGGGGTTGGGGGTGTGGGGACATTCTCAGCCGATCCCCGCAGTGTGTGGCAGGAAAGGTCGCTGAATGGGGACAGTTGTTGTACGGGGTCTTTTAGGGATTGTTGAGTCCCCAGGTGCAGGGAGCGGGACCTGAGCGTCCTCCACGGGTGCATGAGATAATGAATTGGGGGGGAGGGGAGCAGTAATACCTGGGAGGGGGCCTTGTAGGGAGAAATAACTGGGAAGTCGGGGATAAAGGGGACCTCACCGGGCCGCCCCTAGTGCAGGCAAGGTCTTTGTGTAGAGTGTCTGGGAGATGGCGTCAGTGGGAGCCCAGAGATCACCCCAATCCGCCCGCGGGGGGCATTCCCGGAGGGGCGTCACGCCTTCCTGGCCTCCCGGGAAGGAAGCGAAACCTTCCTCTTCGGCCCCACTGGACACGGGTCCGGAAGCCGGGGGCTCCAGACAGCCTTAGCCCGGAGCGGGGAAAGGAAGAGGGCGTGTTTGGGGGGCAGGCCCCACCCACGCCCGCCCGGCCGGAAAAAGCCGGCTGTAGCCCAGTATGGAGAGCCCGGCCCCTGTCCTTATATGGGCAGCCGGAAGTGGCTCGGCCACCTGCCCTACGTCATTACTTCCAAATTTAGTCTGGAAGTCGCGCGGACTCTGTGGCGGGAAGGCTCTGCACTCCAGTCGGGTGGGCGGAGCCTCCCCTTAAAGTGCCCGTACCGCGAATGAATGGAGCCATTCAAATAATTTTGCAGCTTTTTTGGGGGGAGGAACTGGGACTAGGTTTTCTAGGAGAGATAGCGCGTGGCGGAGGGTAGGATCGATGTTCTCTATCTGCTCTCCACGTTGCTCGGTTTTCAGCTCCTACCCCAACCGCGCCTCTTCAGGTGCAGAGGCAGAGCGCGGCCCGGTCGTTTAGGGTCCGCAGCCCTGGGTTCAACCGGATGTCGTGTGGCCAGGTCCTCCACCTGCGTGGAGCTGGTGCGGAAGGAAACTGGGAGGATGTTCAGTGCGGAGAGCAGAGATGGCAGCCTGGGATGCGCTCATATCTGCAGACTTCCGCCGCCAGTGCAGCTGGCAACTGAGCCCCGAACCAGCCAGCTCGCCCTGTTCCGCTTACAGACAAGGGGAGTGAGGAGGGCTGGCGTGGGTTAGATACTACAGAGGTGAAGGCCTCCTTTCACTGCAATTGGCCCATTTATTCGTTTAGCAAACATTGGACTAGTCAGTCAGCCTCGGTTTCCCCACGTGAAGAAATCAAGTATAACAGCAGTACCGTCCGTGAGGGATCAATGAAATGTTTATGAAAAGAAAGCCTTTAACATCGTCTGGCACGTAGTAACCAATTAATAAGTGTTAGCATTGTTATTGGTTCAAGAAACACTAATAAGACGCCTGGAACTGTGCCCACGGGGGATGTACGGGCTCAAACCCGGGTATTCCCCTGAGCGAAGGAAAACTAGCCGCCTACGACCTGCTGGGGCCAGAGAACCCTAGCACGTGGGTGGGCCCTGAGCCTCTCCCTAGGCTCCGCTCCCCTGGGCCTGCGCGCGGGCGCATTGAGGTGGTGAGGGCTGAGAAAGGAGACCACCCCTAGTGCTCAGAGGGTACTGGGGAATGCTCCCCCTCGTCCGGGCTAGTGTCCCTTTTGTCTGTCCGGTAAATTCCACCCTGTCGCTTTAAGGCTTAAGTCTCTGGCCCCAACGCGGTGGAAAGCCCGATGCAGCGCTCTGATTGGGCGGGGCATCATGGTGACGTTACTCCGGGTACAAATGGGCCCCGGTGGCGGGCGCCCGGGCAGAGCGTCCTAGGGGTGTTACGGCGTCTGTCTGCGTGAGGAGAGAAAGCGTGAGCTAGCGCGCAGTCCGAAGTGCATCTGCTCAGCAGGGAAGTCCCCACCGTCGAGTCGCCATGGAGGTGCAAAAGGAGGCGCAACGCATTATGACCCTGTCGGTGTGGAAAATGTACCATTCGCGCATGCAGCGCGGAGGGCTGCGGCTGCACCGGAGTCTGCAGCTGTCTCTGGTCATGCGTAGCGCCCGGGAGCTTTACCTCTCGGCCAAGGTGGAAGCCCACGAGCAGCCCGAGGTGCCCTCGCCGGTCGCCCGCTCCCCTGACCCTCGCCTGCACCCACCGCGGGAAGCACCAACCGCCCCGGAAGCAGCGTCCACCGACGGTGAGCAGCCCTGCCCAGAGCCCATGGACACTCAGGAGGCGCCGAAAGCCGAGGAGACCCCTGCCCGCTGTGCCCCGAGACCCGCCAAAGTCAGCCGCAAGCGGCGGAGCAGCAGCCTCAGCGACGGCGGGGATGCCGGACTGGTCCCGAGCAAGAAAGCCCGTCTAGAAAAGGAGGACGCGGAGGAAGGGGAGTCCGCGGAGGTCCCCGATCGCCTGCAGGCCCCTCCCGCGCAAGCGGAAGGTGCCTTCCCCAATCTGGCGCGGGTCCTCCAGAGGCGCTTCTCTGGCCTCCTGAACTGCAGCCCCTCCGCGCCCCCGACAGCGCCTCCGCCGCCGGCTTGCGAGGCGAAGCCGGCCTGCCGCTCGGCGGATAGCATGCTGAACGTGCTCGTCCGGGCCGTGGTGGCTTTCTGAGGGCCCCCGAGCGCCGCTGCCGGAGTCCAGAGCGCGGGCCGAACCGTCGGCCCGAGTACACACACCCGAAGCCAGGCCACCCCCGCGGGAAGGCCCGCGGAGACGGTGGAGAGGAGCCGCGGCCCGGGAAGCTGTCGCCACCGTGTGCAGTGGCGGCGCCAAGGAACCTGAGCCGGGGCTGGGGCGCCCTCCTCCGAGACCGGCCGCGCCCACAGGTGCTGTCTTAACCGACGGGGACGTGGCCTTTCCGTCTCCTTCTGGGACTGGGTGAGGGGGGTCAGGTTCCTGACACTCCTCAGGGTCGGACTTTATTTTTCACGGGGGGCTGTGCTGCCCTTTCGAGGTTTTTCGATAGTTGGTGTCCTCGTTCCCAGCGCGGCATTCCAGGCACCCTTTCCCCTCGGGTGACATGCTTATGCAAGCGGTCATCGTTGCGTCACGGGCAGGCGTGGGGCGCTTCCTGCTGCCTTGCGTGGGTGTGGGGCCTGGGAGGGGGGCTGCCTGAGGCACAGCCCCCGCGCTTCTCCCCGCACCCCTGTGCCTTCGGGTCACGGGGAACGGATCTCATTTCAGGTTAAATTTTTTTCTCGTTTGGTGCGTTCGAGGTGGGGATATGCGCACAGTCTCCAGCGTGACCCTCCCTCAGGCACAGACAATCAACCCAGAAGATCTTGGTCTGAATCACAGAAGTGGGGGAGGGGGTGCTCCTAGCTCTGTAAGGCTGAGCTGGGCCCGTTTGGGGAGGGGAGATTCTAGCCAGTGCGTTTGAGGGCCTGTTTACTCTGGTGGGTTCTGTTTAACTCTGTCTGTCTGGCCTTTTGCTAGAGAGACCAGATACGAAAATAAAGACCATTTAACTAAAAAGTCGACTGTCTGGTTTTCTTCCCTGGTGGGGGAGGGGCGGGATTAAGGGCCAGGAGCTGGGGGCGGCTTACTGGGGCCGCAGAAACCGGCCCGACCGGCTCCCACGTGGGCGGGAGGGGCTGGGCCCCCCTTTTCTCAGCCAGTACACTTCCGTACTGGGCACCCTGGCGCTCTTACTCCTTAGAAGTTCCCCTGCAGCCCTGGCTCAGTTGGGTAGAGCGTCATCACTATACGCCTAAGTTTTGGGGTCCATCCCAGGTCAGGACTCAGCCAAGAGGCAACCAGTGAAGGGGTGTCCCAGCAGGGCCGTCTCTCCCTCTCTGTAAAATCGGTGAGTGAAATTTCAAAATAAGTTTCCCCTGCAAGTCTGGGAGAGCGAGGGCTTTCACAGTTCCTACGTTCGGGAGGCTACTGCTGGGGACCGTGCCCCACGCGCAGTTGGGGAGCCACGCAGGTTCCCCCCACCCGGCTGCACCTGACCCACAGATTCCGTTCTGGCGGGGGACCCTTGGGAGTGGGGGGGCAGGAAGCTGAGCAGGTAAACGTGGGATCCCTCTTGATACCATGTTCCAGTCTCCGGCTGTGGGGTGTGTTTGGCTCAGACAGGAGGTAAGCACCCAGCCTCAGTTTCCTCCTCTGGAGTCAGCCTTGAAACAGCTCCCGGGAGGAGGCTGCAGGTTTAGAAGCGCCCCTGGGAGCCTTTGTTATTTGGCTTGGCTCCACCCCAGGGGAGAAAGTCCTCATCATTCACCCGGCACTGGCCCCGAGAGGGGCCGCCGGGAGGACAAAGGAGCCGCAGGTGTGGGGAGAGGCGCGGGAAAGCACCCGCCCCACCTCCGAAAGCCTAGGTCCCCGGATCTGACCCCGAGGTGGGGGGGTGGGAGGAGGAGGCTGCATGGAGGAGCCCTCACCACACCAGCCTCTTCCCCACGCCCCTCCCTGCCTCCCACCCCCGCCCAGCTATCCTCCACGGCCCTCTGATTCCTTCGTGGGGAAGGTGGGAGACCGCGCCCCCCAGAACTCCCCAGTGGGACGTGGGGGGCCTGGAGCCCCGCTCCTCCAATGGCAGCTCCATGTGTCCGCGTAGGCGCAACTCCCCTGAGACCTGGCCGGGCCCCAGGAAGTCCCCGGCTGCGGGAGGGGGCCCCACTGCGCATCCTGTCGCAGGAACCGCCGGCCCTTCCTTCCGCGGGAAGCGGTGGGGCGACTCCCGCCCCGGCCGCCGGCCCCGGGGAGGGGCTGGAGGGGACTCGGTGGGAGACAGGCCGGCACCTCACACACACACACACACACACACACACACACACACACACACACACGTCACACGTCAGAATAAGCAACATGGAGAACTTGTCACAGTAACCGACATCTATGGGGCCTGGAGCTGTTAGTCCATGACCTGGCACTAGGTTATGGGACAGGCCCTCTGGGGATAGTTGATTGGACAAAGGCTGCGAAACCGACAAATGCCCGAACCCTGAGACCCTCTGATTCCCCAAGGAAAGTTCCCAGAAGGGTGTTCACCACAGTGCTGTCTGAAATGGGCACAGATTTGAAACAACCTACGTCCCCACCCCAAAGGTAAAAGGCCTGAGCCTGACGGATCCACCCGCTCAGGCAACCGTGCTGCTGGTGGCAACGGCCAGCTGCAGAAGTTGTGGGGTGAGGAGCACAGATTTCTGCGCCCAGCCAGCCAGTTCTACTTGCTTCCTGTGCAACTTTGAGTAAGTTACTTCACCTCTCTGGACCTCAGTTTCCCTGGCTGTAAATTTTGGAATAGTCCCTACCTCTTAGATTCATTGTAAAGACTAATCAAGATAGTACACAGGAAGTGCTTAGTAAAATGCCTGGCACAGTGTTATTTTTTTTTTTATTGTTAAGAGGCCAGGATGACAACAGTACAGATATATATGTATGGAAAAGTGTGTGTAGATGCTGTGTTAAACCCAGAGAGTTTGAAAAATAGTTCCCTCCTCCTCCAGTAGCTCAATATGAACAAGAATCTGTGTCCCCTCCCAGCTCCAGGGTTTGGCCATAACTAGTGATTTGGCAGGGTTGATTTTTTAAAAAATATATGTTTTATTGATTTTTTACAGAGAGGAAGGGAGAGGAATAGAGAGCTAGAAACATCGATGAGAGAGAAATATCAATCAGCTGCCTCCTGCACACCCCCTACTGGGTATGTGCCTGCAACCAAGGTACATGCCCTTGACCAGGAATCAAACCTGGGACCCTTGAGTCCGCAGGCCGACGCTCTATCCACTGAGCCAAACCGGTTAGGGCAAGGTTGATTTTTTTTTCTCCTGCAGGCTCCATGCTCATGGTTTCTTACTATGTTACCAGTGATTCCTGCATCAGGCCTTGGACCTCTCTGTCTACAACTCACTCCTGGCAGCCTCATTCAGTTTTAGAGCTCTAAATGCCACCTCTATGTGTACTACTAAATTTAGCTATCCATCCCAGTCTCCTTGTGGGGGTCTAAGGTATTCCCAATAGAACAGGAGCCAAAGAGAATTCTTGCTGTCTCCTACCAGTCTTCCAATTCAGGACTCCTCCAAGCCTTTCCCCATCTTCCTGGCTTCCTCCTTGCCCTTGACCCCCACAATCTATTTTACACAGCAGCTGCACCGATTTTATAAAACACAAACTGGATCTTTTCACTCTCCCAGCTCTCCCCTGCTTCTAGCACACTAGCCTCCTTTCTGCTTGCAGAACTGGCCAAGCATGTTCTAGCCCCAGGGCCTTTGCACTTGCTGTTCCTTCTGCCTGCAATGCCTTTCTCCCAGATACCCACACGTCCATCTTCATTTTCTTCAGGTTTTTGCTGAAATGTCACCTCCTCCTTAGGGAGGCCTTCTTTGGCTACCTGACTAAAATAGCACCCCACTCTACTCAGCCTTCCTTAGAGCACTGCTCACCATTTGAGAAGATATATTTATGTTTTACTTAGCATCTGCACCTCCATTCAAATGTTTCATGAATTAATGCCCAGCCCAGGCCAAAATGAGTGAATGATGTTGTCTGGGGTAAGCAGATGCTAAGTGCTTAATATTTATTATCTCATTTAATCTATGGCTTCCGATGGCTCTTAGAATTTCCCAAACTTCAGACAGTTGACAGGATTTTTATCAGATCTGTGTAACAACTGTACAAGTATTTATCTAATTTTTAAACTTAATGGTGAATTAATCACTCACCATACTTAGAAGGTAACAAGACAGTTGATAAAAGTTACAATGAAAACGAAATACTGTCATAAGATCCTGCTGAAACAGTAGCCAGTGTGAGGTTCCAGACAGCTTTCTTAGTTACAAAGGAAGATTAGCAAAGTTAAAGACACCTTGTTGCCAAAGGAGGAAGACTATCCTTAAGTCAGAGAACTAGCTGGGACTGAAAACTGAAAAGGAGAAGCTGAGAGATGTATTCTGTTATTTAAATAACAATGAATCAGTTTGTCCGCTGTCCCAGAGTTAGGAAAATTCTGCTCTGGAAGAGGGACAACAACCCTATGACTGTCCTGCTGGACCTGGGCCCAGTGCATCTCTGGCCTAATCTTGCATCAGCCGCCAGCTATACTGACCTGCTTTTTGTTCCTCATACTTCCTGTCTTCCCAGCCACTGGGCCTTTGTATATGCTCTCTCCTGGAGTGCTTTTTCCTTCCCTATTCACCTAGGGAAGTGTTTGCTGTGTGCCCCCCATTTTGATCCAAGATCCCTATATTTGACACTTAGATCAAGAGTTACTTTTTTGTTGTAATATTTATCACAACTAGTTTTACATTTGTTTCTGGGTTTGTCTCCTCTTCTAGCTTGTGGACTCCAAGAGGGTAGAGACAAATCTAGGAGATGCTTACTACTTAGTTTTTGTGAATGAATGAGGCCTTTGAAACTTTCCTTTGAGGTTGGTCCTGGTCCTGCTAACGTCCATTTTTAAAAAAATATTTTTTTTTTATTGATTTCAGAGAGGCAGGGAGAGGGAAAGAGAGATAAAAACATCAATGATGAGAGAGAATCATTGATTGGCTGCCTCCTGCACATCCCTACTGGGGACGGAGCCCGAAACCTGGGCATATGCCCTTGACCAGAATCGAACCCGGAACCCTTCAGTCTGGAGGCCAACGCTCTATCCACTGAGCAAACCCGGCCAGGGCCGTCCGTTTTTTTTATAGATCTGAAAACTGAGGACCAGAGACGAAGGCCCTGAAGGAGAGCAAATAGGAGACAGCTCTAGTTGAGTTCCCCATCCTGAGATTCACCTCCCCGCTTCGCTGGGCCGGAGTGGGGGAGGGGGAGAGACAGCGTCCCAGTTCAGCCTTGGGAAAGGGCCGGGCCACAGGTCGGACCACCCCAGAAACAGCACCCAGACCGGTTTGCCCGGTTCCGGGAGCCTGGGCGAGGTGCCCGCGGGAGGGGGGCAGACCGGCCAGGGCCTAGCTGTCAGCCCAGCGGGGCGGGAACTTGATCTCCACCAGGAAATTTAAGTCTCAGGCTGGGAGCTCGAGGTGGGTGAGTCACTGGCCCGGATGGGGGATGGAGCGACCTCGGTGTCAATTACAGGAGGGCGGGGCATGCAAATTCACCCCGCCCCGCGCGCTACGCCCCCTCCGGCCCCGCCCCCACCCCACCCCACTCTGTGCATTTCGCGGAGCAATTTGCAAGAATTCCCAGTGCAGTGGGTGGGCCCGGCCACGCTCCTCACCCCCGAACCAGTCCCTTCCGGATTCTGCCCAGACCTTCAGACGCTGGCAGCGCCCCTACCGTTACAAATACGAGGGCGGAACTCAGGGGCCACGCGGGGAGCCGGAGACCACGCGGGGAGCCCCGGGGGTTGGGGGGGGGGGGCGCTGAGAATCAGGATAAAGGCGAAAAAAGCGGAAGGAAAATGGGGGTTCCTGGAGTTTGAGACTCATGCTACTTGCCCTAGCCATGGAGGATGCTGAAACCCCCCACATGTGTCCAGGGGAGCCCAGGACCCCACATCGGAGTCCAGGGGAACCCAGACCGCCCCCTCCTGTGTCCAGGGTTGCTCTTAGGAGGGCACTTTATATCTGTTTGCTGAGGTTCAGCCTCAGGGGTTATTCCACCCACTCTGTGTTCAAATGAGTTCAGGTCTCCCCAAATGTGTGTTCAGGAAAGCTGAGGCCAGGGGCTAGGGCCTGAGGCCTCCCCAGCCTCAGCTTCCGGCCTGATCTGCTGACCGTTTTGGATGGAGCCCCTCTCCGCAGAAATCTCGCTGCCTTCCAGCCTCCTGGCCCTTCCTCCCCAGATTAAACCGCCCCACACCAGCACATGGTTAACTGTCAGTTAAGAAATCATCTCAGCGTTCACCGTTTCCCCCTCCCTCCCTCCCTCCCGCCCCTAGACAGCTCTTGGGCCCCCTAGGTTCCTGCCTTCCCGGCCTGCCACCCGACTGGCACCAATTAATTTCCTCCTCGGCCTCTCCACCCACATCTGGTTGCCAGCTGCTCGGCTTCGCCCTGCCCGCCCCGCGGGGTCTCCCAGGGAATTGCTAACAGCTCCCCTCCTTCCTGTGCCCCCCAAATATAGGCCGCCCCGCCAGAGCACACAGCCCCTGCCCGCAGCGTGGGCCAGTCAGGAGCTGACGGGACGTGGCGGGGAGATCTTAAGTCGGATGGAGGAGGGGTGGAGGGTGAAACTTTCTGGCCCGGAGATGCTGCTGGGGGATAAAAAGAGGGGAGTCGGGGGGGAAGGAGACAGGAGCTTTCGTCTGTGCTAAAGGCTCACGATCAAAGCCCTCTGGCTTCCAGATGGGCACTGGGGGGGAGGGCCTCTCCTCGGGGGCGGCCGGCTCAGCCCCCCCCCCTCTCGGAAAGCCCCTGAGCCGTGGTGGTGACAGCTGTGCCCTAGCCCTCCGGCGAGGCGTTTCCTTTTCCAGAGCGCGCCCTCCCGCCCTCCCGACACGCCGGCCGGCAGCCCGCAGACACCGCAGGACACCCGCCCGGGCCTCGGGAAGGGGCTCCCCACAGGGTCTTCCTGGATGAGTGAGGGGGAGGCGACTGCAGGAGAACAATGGGCTTCTGTGGCCGCCGGGCGCCAGGCGCTTCCTGTTAACCCTCTCCTGGAGGGGCCGCTGTGGGGAGCACCTCTGAGGCCGGGCCTGTTTGGGGGGGGGGGGGGGGAGAGGGGGAGTGAGGGGATGGACAAAGCCAGCCGGTACCCAGCGCCTGGTCTGTCCCAGGCGCTGTTTGCAGAAGCGATTGGGAAACGGTGATGTGGATGCAGACCTTGCCCTCCTCGTTGGCCTCCCAGGGCAGGTCCTTTCCCCTCCAAGGCTGAGGCGTGTGCAGCCAGGGGACCGGGCGTGGCTCCTCCCCCCGCCCCCCAAAGCCTCCCACTCTGAGCTCGGAGAAATCCCAGGGTCTCTGGGGCCGGGCGGCGGGCCCCAAGTGTCCCAGGTAAATGCAAGGCACCGCTATGTCTGCCAACACTGTCCTAGCTGCCTGCCTGCCCTGTTGCCCAGGGGTCATGCCCCCCGCCCACCCCCACCCCCAGTTACCTCACTGGTCTGGGCCTCAGTTTCCTATAGTTTGGGAAGTTCTCCCAAGGGCCTGGCAGGAGCGCAGGGCCGTCCTGAGGGGCCGGAGGGAGCTGAGTTGGAGTCTTGGAAACCTCAGCTCCACCTTGGAGCCCTGGGAAGACAAGTTGGGGAGTTCGCTGTGTTAACTGAGGCTTCATGCAAAGTCCCTCCTGTTGGCCGAGCCAGCCCGAGAGGCACCCCCAGAAGATTCTGGGAGCGTTCAAGGGCCTCTGGAGAGGCAGCATCCGGCCCCGGGGGGCTTCCGGTTCGCTATAGAGCAGATGACGCACCCTGTTCTAAGAAGAGACTTGTATTGGTGCTGACTGCCAGCTGGGAGCTGTGTGCGGCTTGTATTCACTTAGTCAACCCTCCTGCAAGCCTGGGTCAGAATTAAAGCCGGCACTTTTACAGACGAAGGACTTGAGGCACAGCGCAAATGTACATCCAATAAAACCAAGTCCACTGGTGTTTCTTTCTCTCCTGGATTTGGGTGGGAGAGAGGGGTGGGTAGGGATCTTTGCTTCTATAAACCCAGCAACCAACCTCCAGTTCACAAATAAGGAGAGCGCACCCGGGTCTCTCTCTCTCCCCCCTTGAGTCCACAACTGAGCACCCACCAGGTTTGCCCACTTGCTATGTGACTCTGACACTCTGACATCCTTTTCTCTCCTTTCAAAGATGAAAACATCCCTAGGGGCCAATTTGTGCACACTCACCCAGGGGATTGAAAAGGACAAAGGTGGTTTGTGTGTCAGTGTGTGTGTGTGTGTGTGTGTGTGTGCATGTGTGTGTGTGTGTGTGAGAGAGAGAGAGAGAGATCATTATTTACTGAGCAAAATCAAATTGCTAGACTGGGAAGGCTGCTGCCTGGCCCCTGGCTGGTGTCTGGAACAGGAAGTAGCTCAGTGCTTTGCCCTTTAGACCCCAGGGCAGTCAGGGAGGGCCGACCGGACACCACCCTCCCAATCAGGGTCCTTTTTGAGGCCGGGAGGGGCCTGGACCTGGACTGCAGGCCAGCCGGCTGCCAACCGGCCTCCACCTGAGGCCCCTCCCTCCCTTCTCTCCTCAGTTTTGACGCACCCTTCCGGAATTAACCTTATTTTGGCTTCTTGCCCGGAGGAAGGCCAAAACAAGCCTGCAATTACTCACTGCTGCGTCCCTGGCGGCTATAGCATTCACTCAGCGTGGGGTGGGGTGGGATGGGGCTCCTGGGACCCTCTCCCCCCTGGGCTCAAGCCTGCCGCACTGAGCTTCTCGGATTCCCCAGCTACCCGCCCACTCCCCACAGATGCCGTCTTATAAACAGATGCTGGAATTCTCAAAGTGCCGTCACGTTGTTTGGGATAAGGCCTCGCCTTCCAAGAGGGGTGGGTGTGAAGCTGGTCAGAAACGGAGGCTTGGAGAAGGGGCACGCCCTTGGACCACCAAAGCTTTCCTTTCAGTCGGGGTGGGCGCTGCCCTCTCCCTCCTGGGGATGAGGCCACGGAGCAGGGAGTGTGCGAGGGGGGCCTTGGGGACTCTGCAGTCAGCAGCACCTCTGTGTCCCCAGTTCCCTGGCCTCCTTCCTTCCGCCTCAGGCTTGTCCCTCTTTCTCATGACTCTCTGCCCTCGCAGTGGTCCCACCGAGAGGAAAGCCACCCTGTTCCTGAAAGCCGGAGCCAGGGTCCAGCCCCAGGGCCACGTGCCCTGCCCATGGGCATGGCTTCTGGTGAGACCCGGCAGGTGGCCAGTGGGCTTGACCCCAACACCCTACACTGAGTCTAGGCCCAGAGGGTCACGCACAGCCACGCACACACGCTCGGATCGTCCCGGATTAGTACCCTAGGCCAGTGGTCGGCAAACTCGTGAGTCAACAGAGCCAAATAGCAACAGTACAACGACTGAAATTTCTTTTGAGAGCCCAATTTTTTAAACTTAAACTTCTTCTAATGCCACTTCTTCAAAATAGGCTCGCCCAGGCCGTGGTATTTTGTGGAAGAGCCACACTCAAGGGGCCAAAGAGCCGCATGTGGCTCGCGAGCCGCAGTTTGCCGACCACGGCCCTAGTGTACCTGGCCCCTGCTCTTGGTGCCTGGTGACTTCCCCTCCTCGCAGTTAGCCCGTATACTCTCGAAAATGGGGAGAAGACCCTCTACTCGCTACTCCTGCCGTCTCCCTGCTGGCTGGCCCCCACCGCTTCCCACTCAAGGTCAGCCTGAATCTTCCCGACCCTCCTCCTCTAACACCTATTGCAACTTGAGCCCATCCAGTCCCCTTGCCATGGCATCCATGGGACCCAGAAGGTCTTACGCCCCCTAATGCTTCTTCCAGGCTCAGGCGCCTCGGAGCCAGCCCGCATTTACTCAGCACCCCTATGTCCCCAGCGCGCACCGAGGCTGTGCCTCACCTCTAAGACCTTGTCCGAGTTTACCTGGTAAGTGAGACTTGGAGTCTCAGAGCGTCAGGATGACAACCATCATGACCGCTATTGCTTACTGGTTTAAGCGTTTCATTTCTATGAACTCACGGAGTCCCTGCCACAGAGATTTATTGTGGCTCTTGCATCTCGGCCTCCACGTGAGCCACGGCCACGGCCGCATGGGCAAGCACAGGAGGCGGGGGGCGGGGCGGTCATGCTGGTGGCCTGCATCGTCACAGGATCAGCTTCGACACATATCACCCAGGAGACCTGGGGAAGCTGGTGTGAGGCATCACCACGTAACGAGGAGCCAGAGCTTCTGCCCAACTGTCCACCTGGATAAACTACGGCCCTCGGTCAGGGAGCGGACACGGCCCTCGGTCAGGTCGGGGAGCGGACACGGGCCCTCGGTCAGGGAGCGGACACGGGCCCTCGGTCAGGTCAGGGAGCGGACACGGGTCCTCGGTCGGGGAGCGGACACGGGCCCTCGGTCGGGGAGCGGACACGGCCCTCGGTCAGGTCAGGGAGCGGACACGGCCCTCGGTCAGGGAGCGGACACGGGTCCTCGGTCGGGGAGCGGACACGGGCCCTCGGTCGGGGAGCGGACACGGGCCCTCGGTCAGGGAGCGGACACGGCCCTCGGTCAGGGAGCGGACACGGGCCCTCGGTCGGGGAGCGGACACGGCCCTCGGTCAGGGAGCGGACACGGGTCCTCGGTCGGGGAGCGGACACGGCCCTCGGTCAGGGAGCGGACACGGCCCTCGGTCAGGTCAGGGAGCGGACACGGCCCTCGGTCAGGGAGCGGACACGGCCCTCGGTCGGGGAGCGGACACGGGCCCTCGGTCGGGGAGCGGACACGGGCCCTCGGTCGGGGAGCGGACACGGGCCCTCGGTCGGGGAGCGGACACGGGTCCTCGGTCAGGGAGCGGACACGGGTCCTCGGTCAGGTCGGGGAGCGGACACGGGTCCTCGGTCAGGGAGCGGACACGGCCCTCGGTCAGGGAGCGGACACGGCCCTCGGTCGGGGAGCGGACACGGGTAAGTGCTGCCAAAGGAAGACTGGAGCTGCTCCGTCATTGGCGTGGGGCGGTCGATCGGCTGCTACAACGTTCTGGGGAAGGGAAAGCTCCAAAGCAGCCTGTCACCGTGAAGGCCAAGCTCTCCAGCAGAAGAGCCGAGGAGAAGAGGACGGGCATTGGTGGGGCCTGTGTCCTGGCAGCTTGAAGCTACCTGGAGGGAAGTTCATTAAAACGGCCACAAGTTAAAAAAAAAAAAAAAAAGTGGTATTATTCACATTGAGGAAACTGAGGCACGGTGAGATTACATAGCCTGCCTGCTACATAGAGGCTTTATGGCTAAACAGTGCCAGAGTCCGGATTTGAACCCAGGCCGATGCCAGCATTCCTCACTGTTAACATTGGGGGCTGGGTCACTTTCTGTGGTGGGGCCGCCCCAGGCATCAGAGGCTGTTGAGCAGCATCTCTGCACCCCCCTCCCCTGTCACTGGGGCACTGTATCGAACAGTAAGAAGATAGGAGAACGCCAGGACAAGCCGAATTGGGGAACTGAGACAGATAGTAAAACGGCAGTTTATAGCCACCTAGTAAATCCTATCTTCCCTAAACCAAGAACACTTAATGAAGAGTAAATGGTTTGGCCCTAGCTGGTTTGGCTCAGTGGGTACAGTGTTGAAAGGGTCCCGGGTTCGATTCCAATCAAAGGCACATGCCTATATTGCAGGCTCCTTCCCCAGTGTGGGATGTACCGGAAGGAGCAGATCAAGGATTCTCTCTCGTCGTTGATTTTTTTTTTTTTACAAGTATTTGGGTGTGAGCAGTTTATTTTTTTATTATATTTTTTATTGATTTCAGAGAGAGAGAAACACCAATGATAAGAGAGAATCATCAATTAGCTGCCTCCTGCTTGCCCCATTGGGAATCGAGCCCACAACCCAGGCATGTGCCCCGACCGGAAATCGAACCTGTGACCTCCTGGTTCATAGGTCGACGCTCAACCACTGAGCTATGCCGGCTGGGCATCATTGATGTTTTTATCTCTCTCTCCCTCTCCCTTCCTCTCTGAAAACAATAAAAGTATTTTTTTTTTAAAGGAGTAAATGGTTTGCAACTTCACTTCCCCAACCAGAGGGTAAATAGCTTAAATCATCTTAGGGAGACAGCAGAAATCCAATTAAGTGCCATTTGTTGACAACACCCAAGGAAATTAAGAAAATAAGGCTCATTTTGGTATATCAGCAGAAAACTGATGAATATTCTGTTGATCCACCCCTAAGAACTCCCTTAAACACCCAGCCTTTGAAACCCCTGAAAATGAAGGTCCCAGTGCATTCTCCCTCCAGGGAGCAAGCCCGTGCCATTCCCTTCCCCCTGCTCCTCTCCTCCCCCACAGGCACGTATCCCCTAACCTCTGAGGGGCCTCATGAGACTTGCACCCAGGGGAGCAATGGGCAGCAGCAGCTCGTCCTGGCCTAACCCCCTGAACCTGTCTCCAAGCCCCCTTCTCGCTGACTTCCCAGTGAGCCAGAGCAGCCCAGCCAGGTATATTTTTGCTGAGGTCAATACATTCTTGCTTGCTTTTCTACACTTTGTCCCTCAAGAAGACAAGGACCGCCCTGGCTGGTTTGACAGTGGATAGAGCGTCAGCCTGTGGACTGAAGGGTCCCGGGTTTGATTCAGGTCAAGGGCACATGCCTGGGTTGCTGGCTTGGCCCCCAGTGCGGGGCGTGCAGGAGGCAGCCGATCATTGAGGTTTCTATCTCTCTCTCCCTCTCCCATGATCTCTGAAACCAATAAAAATATTAAAAAAAGAAGACAAGGACCAAAGTTTCCTTGTCTCGCTGGTAACAGTATCAGTAGGGCCTCCTTCTGCTGTCATGGCAACCCAAAATGTTTCCAGATGTGGCTGCTGGGCGGGGTGTGTGTGTGTGTGTGTGTGTGTGTGTGTGTGTGATGTGAGACACATCACTTGCCTTGACTTTCCTGCTTCTACACACATTTAGCTGCAAAATAATATTGTGTATGTTTGTGTGTTTTCCCAAATTCGCCTTGCGTCCTGGTGGAAGAGGTCATTGGCAGGTTCCAGCATCTTGGGGAGCGGCCAGTGGGGTCAGCAGGACCACCAGCCTGGGCCAAAGAATACCGTCTGCCCAGAGGGAGGGGTGGTGGCTCCTCAGCCCCTGGTGGGGGGCCTGCTGGGCAGTAGCCTCCACCGAGCCCTAGTGGGTGGAGACAGGCAGTCCTTTTCTTCCTTCCTGGTTCCCAGGGGTGGGCAGGGGCAGCCGCACGGGCCCTGGGAGCCAGAAGGCGTGGGGATTCCGGGATTAACCGGGTGTGGATCAGGGTGTGGGCTCCGAGACCCAAGGCCCCTGTGGGCTGGGAGGAGAAACCAGAGGCTAAAGTAGGTCTCCCCACCCACCTCCTGCCCTCAGGTCCCACCCAGCCCTGGCTCTGGGCCAGCAGCTGCCGGAACGGTGACTCAGAGCTGCTGAGCTGCGGAGAGAAACAGGGTGCGGTGTTAGGGAGACCCCCCCTTTCATCCTCAGCCTTCCCAGCATCCCCATCAGGACCAGGACCCTCGAGGCACATCTCAGACCTGCCACGGGGGTTCTCCTTCCTCCTCCTCCTGTCGCTGACCCTCTCCCTCCAGTGGCTTTTGTTTTTCTTGGCACCTCACTAGGGCAGGAAGTCTAGGCCCCGGAATGACTCTCAGGCTGCAATATATTTAGGCCAAGACGAGAGTGTGTGCGTGGTTCCCAGGAGCAGCCCCGGCACTGGCTGGGCGGCCCGAGGAGTGAGGCCCCGAGCCAGTGTGGGGCGGCTCCTACCTTCTCCCTCTTAAAGACAGAGCGCTCCTGTTTCCCAGGGGCCCGGGGAGCTGGAGACAGAGTGGGAAGAACCAGGGAACGCTCTAGAAGGAAGGAGGCTCTAGAAGGAAGGCATGCCCTGCCCAGTGCCAGATGCATTTATGTTTTGACGACTAGGATCATTTAACCTGAGGCCCAGAGAGGCCCAGCGGGAGGTTGCTCAGGGGAGAAGCGAAGGTGCCAGGGTTTGCTTTCTGACCTGGCTGGCTGCAGAGCCGGCGTGCTGCGGTCCTATTCGGGTGCATTCATTCATTCATTCATTCACGCAGCCCTACGTGGCTTAGCCTGGGTCAGGCGGACATGAGGCCTGCAGAAAAGCAAGAGGCAAACTGGACCCCTCCCCCTCCTCCTACCTGCCCCCTCATCCTCCGGCCTGGAAGACACCTCCAAGGTCCGCCTAGCAGGTGTCCCAGTCGTCCCAGTCGTCGCCCGTCCTTTGCGTGCGTTTCCTTTTTGGTTTGTTGATGTCGTTGTTGACGTGCTCTGTCTCCTCCACCTGACGGAGCCCATGGGGATAGGAACAGTGCGGGCGCCGGCATCCCAGCCTGGACCTGGGCCTGGAACAGCTGCTCCGTGTACACTTGAAGGAGCAGCGGGAAGGGCTGGCGCTGGGGGAGGGGGAAATGAGTGGCGGGGAGAGTGGGTGGATGGAGGCAGGAGGGGGGCGCCTGAGCGGGCGGCCGGGGCTGGCCGAGTGGGAGCTGCCGTTGGGCTGATGGAGGAGCAGGGGGCGTGGAAGTGGCATCAGGTGAGGCACGGCCAAAGGACAGGTGCATGCTGTTACTGCATCCGTAACCTTCCCGCAGGCGCATGCAGAGCCCGGGAAGGCCAGCCAGCCGGAGCCCCGTGGCCCCCACGAGGGGGGACTGCCTGGGGCAGGCTTGACTCGCCTCAGCGGAGGGCATCCCTCGCAATCTGCAATTTCCAGGGCCTACCTCCGGGCCGAGGAGAGAGGCCTTTGCAAAGTCAGACTTGGCTGTCCCCCAACTGGCTGGCCTCCTTCTGTCTGATTTGAAATGCCGGCTTGTCACAGTGTCTGCGTGCAGGCGCTCGCCTGCTCCTCTCCGCGGGGGAGTGTTTGCAGTGCTGGGCAGTGTGGGGGCGGCATCTCTCAGCAAGCCCGTGGCCATGGCCCACCCCTCCTGCGCCTGCTCTGCGGTTCTTTTTATATCTCACATTTACAGAAAGCCGAAACATCTGAGCCTGGGCCTGGCAGGGCAGGCGGCTGGGAGGCTGCAACGGAAGGGGAAAGCAGAGGGGCGGGAGGGGGCGGTGTGTGAACCCAGTCTGGAGGGAGGCTGGCCGGGTCAGGGGCGGCGCTGGCTTCCTCCCAGCAGCCCGGCAGCATCAGATGGCGCCGAGCTCTATTTAAAGGCGCTTTCTCGGCCTCCACTCTGGGGGCCTCACGTGGATGAGTGAATCAGAGGGATGCCTGGTGTGGCCCCAGCGCCTGCCGCAGTCTGCCCCAAGGAGCTGGAAACATTTCCCCGAAAAAGCAGTCCTGTGGCAGCTCCATCGGGGTCCCTGTTGACCTGGGCCGCCCTCCCCCACCCCGATCCGGGGCTCTGTACCAGGCTAGGGGGTGACCCCTGACCCAGGGTGCCCACAGGCAGCTGAGAGCCAGCGATGGCTCCTGGGCATGCGTGGTGGCCTCTGCAGCAGCCACCTCCTTCTGGAGGCAAAGGTCAGGTCACGTTCTCTCGCTTTTATAGTATCAAGAGCTGCTGTGGTTGGCGCCGTGTGCACACACCCAGGGCCAGATAGCCCCAGGGGTCTGTGTACAAGCCTTCTCCCTATCTGACTCCAAGTTGACTGATTAGAAGCCTGAGGTCCCTGGTTGAGACAAGAGTTCGTCCATTCGGGCTGCTATCACAGAATACCACAGACTGGGTGGCTGATAAACAACAGACATTTATTTATTCCTCACAGCCTGGAGGCCGGAAGTCCGGTATTAAGCGATTGGCAGGTTTGGTGTCTGGTGAGACCACCTTTCTGTGTTCTCACATGGTGGAAGGGATGAGGGAGCTCTCTGGGTCTCCCTCTCTCACCTTTTTTTTCTTTTTCCTGTTAATTCTCACATGAGGATCTTTTCTACATTGATTTTTAGAGAGAAACATCGATGTGAGAGAGACACATTGATTGGCTGCCTCCTGCACATGCCCCAACAGGGGCTGGGGATCGAACCTGCAACCCAGGTACATGCCCTTGACTGGAAATTGAACGCATAACCGTTCGGTGCTCAGCTGATGCTCTGACTACTGAGAAACACAGGCCAGGGCTGGGTCTCTTTTTAAAAAATATATATATATTTTATTCATTTCAGAGAGGAAGGGAGAGGGACAGAGAGATACAAACATCAATGATGAGAGAGAATCATTGATTGGCTGCCTCCTGCACACCCCACATAGGATCGAGCCCACAGCCGAGCATTCACCCTGATGGGGAATCGAACTGTGAACTCCTGGTTCATAGGTCGATGCTCAACCACTGAGCACGCCGGCAGGCTGGGTCTCTTTTATCAGGGCACTAATCCCATTCACGAGGGCTCCACCCTTATGACCTAATCACCTCCCAAAGGCCTTATCTCCAAATACCATGACATGGGGGGTTGGGTGTTAAGATATGATTGGGGGGGGGGGGGCACAGACATTCAGTCCATAACAGGATGTATGTGTCTGTAGGTGGTAGAGCAGGGGTGGAGGACCCTGCTATGCAGGTGTCATGGCAGCACCGAGGCCCCCAGATGAGTGGGTTCGGCACCTGGACACGTGGGCAATGGTGGGGGTGACGCCCAGGTGCAACAGAACTGGAGAGGGAGAGGTGCGAGGCTGCCCTGCGCGGCCCAGGATGGTCGCCATGAGCCACAAGCGCTCGAAACGCAGCTGGTCCGAACTGAGATGTGCTCTGAGTGAAAAATGCACATTGGGCTTCAGAGCCTTCAGTAAGGAAAAAGAACGTAAAGGATTGCAATAATGTTCATATTGGTTACATGTTGACATGATTCTATGTTGGCTATGTTGTGTTAAACAAATGTATTATTCCACGTAATTTTATCTTCCTCAAAAAGCCAAGCATCGAGTTATCATAGAACCCGGCAATCCCACCTCTAGGTCTAGACTCCAAAAGGATTGAGAACAGGTGTGCAAACAAGAACATGGACAGGCATATACACAGCCGCGCTATTCGCCGTCACCGAAAGGTGGGAACAACCCAGCTGTCCATCAACAGGTGAATGAATAGGCAAAACGCGGTCCATCCACTCAGTGGAATATTATTCACCTGTAAAAAGGAATGAAGTCCTGCTCCATGTTACAATGTGGATGAACCATGAAAACATTATGCTGGCCCTGGCCGGTTTGGCTCAGTGGATAGACCGTCGGCATGTGGACTGAACGGTCCTGGGTTTGATTCCGGTCAAGGGCACATGCCCAGGTTGTGGGTTCGATCCCCAGTAAGGGGGCATGCAGGAGGCAGCTGATCAATGATTCTCTCTCATCATTGATGTTTCTATCTCTCCCTCTCCCTTCCTCTCTGAAATCAATAAAAAATATATTAAAAAACAAAAAACATTTTGCTGACCCTGGCCGGTGGTTAGAGCGTTGGCCCTCCCACCGAATGGGACTCCATTCCCGTCCCGGTCAAGGCGTGCAGGAGGCAACCAATTGATGTTTCTCTCTCTTCTCTCTCTCTCTCTCTCCCTCCCTCCCTTCCTTCCTTCTACCCTCTCTAAAAAATCAATGGGAAAAATATGCTCAGGTGAGGAAGGAAGGAAGGAAGGAAGGAAGGAAGGAAAGAAGGAAAAGGAAGGAAGGAAGGAAGGAAGGAAGGAAGGAAGGAAGGAAGGGAAAGGAAGGAAGGAAGGGAAAGGAAGGAAGGAAGGAAGGAAGGAAGGAAGGAAGGAAGGGAAAGGAAGGAAGGAAGGAAGGAAGGAAGGAAGGAAAGAAGGAAAAGAAAGGAAGGAAGGAAGGAAGGAAGGAAGGAAGGAAGGAAGGAAGGAAGGAAAGAAGGAAAAGAAAGGAAGGAAGGAAGGAAGGAAGGAAGGAAGGAAGGAAGGAAGGGAAAGGAAGGAAGGAAGGAAGGAAGGAAGGAAGGAAGGGAAAGGAAGGAAGGAAGGAAGGAAGGAAGGAAGGAAGGAAGGAAGGAAGGAAGGGAAAGGAAGGAAGGAAGGAAGGAAGGAAGGAAGGGAAAGGAAGGAAGGAAGGAAGGAAGGAAGGAAGGAAGGAAGGAAGGAAGGGAAAGGAAGGAAGGAAGGAAGGAAGGAAGGAAGGAAGGAAGGGAAAGGAAGGAAGGAAGGAAGGAAGGAAGGAAGGAAGGAAGGGAAAGGAAGGAAGGAAGGAAGGAAGGAAGGAAGGAAGGAAGGGAAAGGAAGGAAGGAAGGAAGGAAGGAAGGAAGGAAGGAAGGAAGGAAGGAAGGAAGGGAAAGAAAGGAAGGAAGGAAGGAAGGAAGGAAGGAAGGGAAAGGAAGGAAGGAAGGAAGGAAGGAAGGAAGGAAGGAAGGAAGGAAGGGAAAGGAAGGAAGGAAGGAAGGAAGGAAGGAAGGAAGGAAGGAAGGAAGGAAGGAGCCATTATGCTGGTCGCTGCCAAGACCAAGATGGCCGCGAGAATCGCTGCCTTCATCAAGGATGCCTGGGCCAAGGAGCCAGTTCTGGTCGCGTCCTGCACCCTTGGGAGCCTCTCTGCTTCAGCCCGGACACCAAGTCCGCCCTCATGATCAATGAGATCACACCCTACAACCACCAGTGCCCGCCCGAGGTGATGGGGACATGCCCAGCCACCCCCAGGGCCCCCAGGGCCGAAGCCTGGAGTGGCTGAAGAAACTGTGAACCCCTCCACTGACAGGGAGGAGGTCCCCTCCCCTGTGGCTCCCAATAAAATGTGAAAACCGAAAAAAAAAAAAAAAAGAAAGAAAGAAAGAAAGAAAAAAAGGAGAAGCCATTATGCTGAATGAAAGAAGCCAGACTAGAAGGTCACTTATTGTGTGACCCCGTTTATGTGAAATGTCCAGAACAAGCAAATCTATAGAGACCAGAAGTAGATTGCTGGTTGCCACCAGAGGCTGAGGGGGCCGGGGGGGGGGGGGGAGCGACTGGGAGTGGGGTTTATCTTGGGGTGATGAAAATATTTTGAAACTAGGAGGGTGGTGGTTGCACAACATTGTGAATGTTCTCAATGCTGTGGATTATACAACTTAAACGGTTGAGTCTATGTGCATTTCATCTATATTAAAAAAACACACAAAAACACTGAAAACAAATTTTACCTGCTCCTTTTCACCTCCTTTATGGTGGTGCCCAGAATATTTAAACATGACTCGACTCACTTTATTTTTATTTATTTACTTTTTGTTGTTGTTAATCCTCACCTGAGGATATTTTTCCATTGATTTTTAGGGAGCGTGGAAGGGAGAGAGAAAAAGAGAAAAATCAACGTGAGAGAATCATCAAGCGGTTGCCTCCTGCATGTGCCCTGACCAGGGCCCGGGCTGGGGAGGAGTCTGCAATCAAGGTACATGCCCTTGACCAGAATCGAACCTGGGACCCTTTAGTCCACAGGCCGACGCTATAGCCACTGAGCCAAACCGGTTACGGCTCCACGACTCCCTTTAAATGGCTGTTAAACGTGGCTGGACTAGACCACTGTGCCTCCAGGGGGAATCCGATCACGCCAGAGCTCTCTGCCCAGCAGGTGAAAACCCTCAGGACCGGCTGACCCAGAGCAGGGCACTGTGAGGGCCACGGTGGGGAGAAGAGCTCCAATTACCCTCCCCTGCCCACCAGGGGGCTTTTGATTCATTTTTCAGGTCATGGGGCAACATGACCTCACTCTCCCTGCCCAGAGAGAGAGGGGTGGAGGATGGAGATTTATGCAATACCTTGAGCCACCTTGAACTTTTCACCACCTGAAGTTCAAAGACCTGAGGGGCATGCCCTCACCCTCCTGGAGGCAGCAGGGCTGACTAAAGGGAAGCCAATGGGCGCTGATTCAAGGTCCTTTACCCCTACAGGCCCAGGGCAGGACCTGGGGCAAATGAGAACTTTCTGGCCCTCAGTTTTCTGATCTGAGTGTCTCCCTCGCCCTGGCCAGTGTGGCTCAGTCGGTTGGGTGTTGTCCCCTGCATGGAAAAGTTGGGGGTTTAATTCCCATGATCCCAGGTAGGGGGCGAGGCAGCCCATCAATGTTTCTCTCTCTCTCTCTCTCTCTCTCTCTCTCTCTCTCTCTCTCTCTTTCCCTTCCCCCCCTCTCTCTCAAATAAATAAATAATATAAATAAATCAATAACAAATCTTTCAAATAGGAGAATGCATCTCCCTCATCTGCTTCTCCTAGCGGCCCCTCCTCTCATCGTGCTCCCAGAACTCCTCTGCTGGCCTTCTCTCCCCTCTGGGCAATTCCTGAGAAAAGGCGGAGACAGAAATGTAGAGGCTCACAGGGTCCTCCTCGGTCATCTACTTTATTTTTAAAAGATATATTTTATTGATTTTTTACAGAGAGGAAGGGAGAGGGATAGAGAGTTAGAAACATCGATGAGAGAGAAATATCGATCAGCTGCCTCCTGCACACCCCTAACTGGGGATGTGCGGCAACCAAGGTACATGCCCTTGACCAGGATCAAACCTGGGACCCTTCAGTCTGCAGGCCAACACTCTATCCACTGAGCCAAACCGGTTAGGGCTGGGTCGCCTACTTTAGAGTCGTCGTTAAAAAGTTATTTCGGCCACGCGCCCCTGGGTCTGGGAGAGGCCACACGCCCCTGGGTCCGGGTGAGGCCATGCGCCCCTGGGTCCGGGTGAAGCTGGGTCCCGGGTCCGGGGGAAGCCATGCACACCTGGGTCCAGGTGAGGCCACGCACCCCCTGGGTCCGGCCGAGACCCAACCAGAGGGAATCGAACCTGCAGTACCACCATTTGTCCACCATCCAGAGCTGAGGGGTCAGTGCCGACATGTACACATAAGGAACTGGTGGACATTGATATTGGGTCTCAAAAGAACTGTTGGTCCAGAAAGAAACTCACTACAGACTGATTCATTTGCCTGTCAGCATAACTATTATTGCTCATCTCACATTCAGTTCATATAAGTATATCTCTAGTGACACATGATCTCGCTCATCTAGGGGAAATGATGAACAACATAGACTGATGAAAAAGAACAGAACCAGAAACAAGGAGGCATCGATCGGACTATCGGGCCTCAGAGGGAGGATAGGGGAGGGTGGGGGGAGGGGGGAGAGATCAACCAAAGGTCTTGTGTGCATGCATATGAGCCTAACCAATGGTTAAGTTCAACAGGGGGTTGGGGCATCTGTGGGGAGGGGAGTGGGATGGGAATGGGGGGATGAGGACAAATATGTGACACCTTAATCAATAAAGAAATTAAAAAAAAAAGTTATTTCGGTAGGCAGGGCATTTACATCCGTGATGTCCAGGCTGGTCCTGCTCTGTCCCTGGAGCAGCGGGTAAGGGTGCTCTCACGCCCCCCACTGCCTCCTTGCCTCTCCTTGCAGCGCTGCGCTGGTTGGTCCCTGACCCGTTGTTACAGCGATCATGCCTTTGGCTATTCACCGTCTGGCCTCTAGGTGGCGCTGCCTGTCTGGTGCACCTTGCCTGTCCTGCGTGTGCAACCTCAGCTCAACCAGCTGTCCCTCTGGGTACTCCTTGGGGCCAGGAGCTGGGGACACAACCTTGAACGAGGCCCGGGCCTTGGTTTTGGGGGAGGGGTTCGAGTCAAATTTAGTTGTCCAATTGATCGATTATTATAATGTGATCTTTGATAGGCCAGGATGATCTGGGGCTCAGGAACTGCTTTATTATTTTTATTTACTGATTTTGAGAGAGAGAGAGGACTTGTTGTTCCACTTATTTAAGCCTTCATTGGTTGTATGTGTCCTGATTGGTGTGGAGGGATCAAACCTGAAACCTTGGCATATTAGTGTTGGGACGATGCTATAACCAACTTAGCTACCCAGCCAGGACCTGTCTGTACACCTTTAAAAACTGTTTCCAAATTACAAAAGCCGCCCGGCCAGTGTGACTCAGTGATTGAGCATCGACCTATGAACCAGGAGGTCATGATTCCATTCCCAGTCAGGGCACATGCCTGGGTTGCGGGCTCGATCCCCAGTGTAGGGGTGTGCAGGACGCAGCCATTCAATGATTCCCTCTCATCATTGGTGTTTCTCTCTCTACCTCTCCATTTCTTTCTGAAGTCAATAAAAATATTTGAAAATAAAAACACAAATTACAAAAGCCGTCGTGTGTTTTGGAGACCTAAAGGTGCCTTCCCAGGCCTCTCTGGATGTAACTGCTGCCCGCAGGGGCGGTGTATTCTCCTTTCAGATCCTTTTCAATGGAGCTCAGATGGCCAGGCCTTTCTCACAGTTAAGAGCTGGAGCAGGGTGGGTGAGGGAGAAGGTGCTGGGGGAGAGCTGGGCCTGGGCAGAACAGTGTGGGGAGCTGGGACTGGGCTGAAGCGCCATAGCTTGCAGGGCCTGAGGTGGTGGCTGTGACAGGGGGACCATAGAGGGGCACGGTGTGCTGTTCTGGGCAAGGACAGGAGGCTAGATGGAGCGTGGGTGTCACACTTATGGGAGGGGCTGTCATGGCAGATCCAGGGCAGGGGACCCGGCCCTGAGTGGATCTGCCTAGGGCCAGCTGGTAGTGTGCAGGTTCTTGACTTCATGTAGGAAAGATCTCACCGGGGCCCGGGATGGAGCCTGCAACCGAGGTACATGCCTTTGACCAGAATTGAACCCGTGACCCTTCAGTCTGCAGGGCAATGCTCTATCCACTTAGCCACACCGGCTGAGGATATTTCATTAATTTTGTAAAAGTTTTGTTTTTATTAAACTTAAATGTTTTGTCTCTCTAAGCACTGGTCACTGTAAGATACTGGCTTTGCTGAACTGGTGAGGCTTTCCTGCTGAGTGTCCTGTCCTCATACGCCCCCTTCTGGTTGTTTCTCTAAAATCAGGCCTTCACCTCAGTGCTGCCTGCATTTCAGGTAGTTGGGGAGCGCTATTTGGTGACCCAGCACAGATCCGTCTCTCCCAAGATCTGTTTCACCCAACCATGACCCCCAAACCCTTTGGCAGCTGATTGGAGTCAGGGTATGCTCCCCCAAATATATCACTTCGGCGTAGGATCATTTTGAGTTGAAGGCAATTGAGAATCAACAGATGCAGGAGTTCTCTGCGCATAAGCAGCGGATACTTTTCCCTCTGAGAAGGTGACATGAATTTTCCTTTGTGGTGTCTCTGCCGGCTGTACTAGGAAGAGGAGAGGGACTGGTATCACTGGAAATGGAGAGCCAGCACTCAGCTGAGTCTGCATCAACAAACCTACTATAATCCCCTTTACTTTTCTTTAGTTCCCCCCTTTATTTCCTAGTCATTTCCCCACAATTTATAGTCCCTTGAAGCTCAAGTCCCCTTTCCTTTGTTTCAAATGATATAAAAGTCCCTGAGTCAAAACGCTTCTTTGAATTCCACTTCTTTTCTGTGACTTTCCTTTTCTGTAAGTATTGCTAAAAATCGTGTGCCTTCTCTCCTGTTAATCTGCCACTTGTTAGTTTAATTCACGGGCCTCCGTCACTGAACCGAAGAGGGTAGATGGAAAATGCTGCCTCCCTGACACAGCAGAGGGTCCCGTTTCACAGACAGGACGTTAAGACTCCGAGAAGTAGCAGTGGGAGGCGGTGGGGTGCAGGGAGAGGGTAGCAGTTCCTTCAGGCCGTAAGGACCTGTCTGAAACGGAGCCTGGATCTCTTGGATATTTGTGCCCCAGAAAGGGAGCTGCCCAGGGCATTCGCGCAGCAGCCCTGGCCCTCAGAGCCTGTTTCCCTGCCCCTTCTTCAGGTTCCCAGGCCACGTGGCTCAGGCCAGGCACTGAGGTGTGAGACCAGGGCGGGAGGCGAGTCCTCCTCTGCCTCTTCATTCCCTGATCCCTCCTCCCTCCACCTGTGTCCACTGGGCAACGTGCACTCACTCCAGCTGAAGGTGTGGGCTGTGGAGGCCTGGGGTCCAGACTCCTGGCACTCAGCTACAAGCTTGGCCTCTGGGTCCCGGGGTGGTGTGGGGGGCTCCAACAGTGGGCCTCATTCTCTGGCAAACAGACGGCTGTAGCTTCCTGGCTCTGGAGAGAATTGCATGCATCCTCCCATCCCATCCCTCACCTCCAGGGGGACCTCTGACGGGGATCAGCGTTGGCATTCGCAGACAGCTGGTCTGAAAGCCTGTGGGGGTCATGATTGGTCAAGTTGTCTGGGTAGGAAGTTAAAACCCTCTCTCTCATTTTTTTTTAAAATATATTTTTATTGATGTCAGAGAGGAAGGGAGAGGGAGAGAGAGAGGAACATCAATGATCGGCTGCCTGCACACCATGTGCCTTGACCAGAATCAAACCCGGGGCCATTCAGTCCCCAGGCTGACGCTCTATCCACTGAGCCAAACTGGCTAGGCCTAAAACCCTCTCCTGAATGTAAATAGTAATTGAAAAAGGAAAACAAATAAACAAACACCGCCACCTCTCTAGTGTCTTACTGGACAGCTGGCGAGGACCTGCTTAGCATCTTTGGCCTAGGCTGTCCTGGGCCTGCTAAGGAGGCGGCTGGCAATCTCTGGCCACCGAGCTGGGAACCCAGTGGTGCTTGTCTGCCGAGCTCTCTGCTGGGCGTGGCACCACACCCGGATGCTGGGGAGCTCCAGCTTGCCTTCTTAGCGACTTTCAAAGCGCCTCCTTCCCTGGTTCCCCACAAAACCCCGGGACACTTTGCAGAGGGTTTAAAGACCACTCAGTCCATAAGCCCTTTGATTCAACTTTTTATTTTTTTTTTTTTTTGAATGTCATGCAATAATTCACAGTCCCAAGCCCACAGTTTTCAAACAAGGTAGGAAAAAGGCAAAAGAAGCAAAGGAAATCGGTGGTGGTGGTCTTTTTTTTTTTTTCTTTTGTTATTTCAAGCAGGACCAAATGTCAGAAAAAATGCTTCTGTTCTCAATCATTAATTTTTTTGTCCTTTTTAAAATTGTTTATTTTTTTTTTAAATCGATTTCTGCAGGCAGTAATAGTAGGGTTTGGTATAACCAGCAAGCACTCCTGTGTGTCTGAGAACGTGTGTGGGGTCTGAGCTGTCTGGCGGAGGTCTGTGTGGGCCGCTGGGTTTCGGTCTCTCGGCCACACACGGGCCACCAGCTCGCGTTCACCAGGGGAAGGAAAGGTTCAATTGAGATGATAAAACTCATCAATAGAAGCGATTTTTTTTTCTCCCCGTTTTTCTTTTAAAAATGTTTTTTTTTTTTTTTTTAAATTTCCATTTTCCCCAAGGTTCTCCAAAAATGGCTGAGTTAATTCGAATCCCTTGGCTGTGTGGTTTGTCTGTCCCCCGAGCGTCCCCGTCGTGGGGGGTCGGGGCTGGGTGGGGGGGCGCCGAGGGTCTTTGCGGGACACTCTGGTGTGTCCCGGCCCGGGGGACTCCCTCCAGAGTCCGGGGGCGTCCGGCAGGTCCTCTCCCCGGCCTCCCCCGGGCGCTGGGCAGGTGGCAGCGAGGTGGCCTCGCGGCCGGGCGGCTCCTCCCCGTGGGGTGTGTGCGTGGGGTGCGTGGGGGGGCCGGGCGGGCGCGGGTGCCACCTCGCCCGGGCTTAGCACCAGTCGTCGTCGTCTGTCTCGCTGTAGGCGTCGTGCAGGCCTTTCCGGGAGCCCGGCCCCCGGGGCCTGGCCAGTCCGTGGGGCCGGGTAATAGCCGTTGGGGAGCCGCCGGCCGTGCCGGGGAGGGCGACGCGCCCGCCAGGCCCGCGGCCCGGGGGAGTCCTGGGCGAGCACGTGTGCCGCGCGGGGGGCGGCGCGTCGTAGGGCGCCTCACCCCCGCCGCCGCCCGGGCCGTCCGCCTCGTTGTAGTCGGAGCCCCGGTAGTACCCGTGGTGCCGGGGGCCCGGGGGCCGCTCCGGAGGTGGTGCGCGGCCGACGCCCGGCCACCGCGCCCCGCCGTGGCGACACGCCCTGGGGGACTCTGCTCTGCGCCGCGCCCCGCCGCTCCGGTGCCGGCGAGCGGTTGCCCCCCCGGCGGCCGCTCCCCCGCCAGCGGCTCGGCTGCGGGGCCCGGGTACCTCCGCGGGCCGCCGGGGGCCGCCCGGCCCGGCCGCGCCACCAGCTGCTGCTGCTGCGGGGGCCCCGAGCCGCCGGGCCTTGCGCACCACGGGGGAATAGGACACGTGTGGCCGGGGGGGGTGGAGGGGGTCTGGGGAGCTGGGCGGCGGCCCCGCCGCGGAGTGCTGGTACCAGATGTGTGAGGGGGCTGGGCTTCCACTTACGGAACTACTGCCCTACACGAAAATTGAAACAAAGGAATCAAAACAAAAGATACAACAAAATCAACCAGGAGGAGACAGGAGGAGACACGGGGAGGGTCACAGGGAAGCCGGAGGGGGGCGGGAGGGGCCGGGCGGGAGGGGCGGGGGAGGTGGAGGACAGGACGTTTGAATGGAAAAAAAGGAAAAAAGCAACAGCCACCGGGAGGAGGGGGCGGAGAGGGAGAGGGGGGAGGGGTGTGGGGGAGGAGGAGGGGAAGGAGGGCGGGAGACCAGGAGGGCGGGGGAAGTCAAAAACCAACACAACAAAGTGAAAAGAGAAATGAGAAATGGAGTTTTGTAAGTTTCGGGGTTAAAATAGCAGAAGTTCAAAAATTACTCACAGGCGTCCAGAGGACAGAAATCATAATCGGAACAAAAACGGAAGCCGGGTTAAAGGAAAGCGCAGGGACTGGGCTGGCCAGAACGCAAACGTGATCCACAACCAAAGAGGAAGCAGCTGCAGGCAGGGGGGCGGCAGGCGGGCAGGGGCTGGGGGGCGGAGTGGGGGGGCCACAGTGGCGGGAGGCGATGTCCACCCTCCCCCAGGCCCCCCTTGGCTTGGGAAGGAGCCCAGGGGGTGGGCAGGGTCAGAGGTCACCGTGGGGAGGGAGGACCCTGCCCCGAGTGGCTGTGGGGGTGTGGGGGCCGCCCTCCTCTCCTGGTCCCCCGTGGCTCGGTCTGGGGGGCAACTCCTGCCACACCCCACCTGCCGGTGTGCAATGTGCTCGGGGGCCCTCACTAGTGACCGGGACCAGCGCTGGTCCCGGGCTCGGGCCCGGTGGTCGGGCCGCTCCTGGGCGTAGCGCTCCTTGTCGGGGGGCGGGGGGTGGGTGGTGGTGGTGGTGGTGATGGTGCTGCCGGTGCTTCCGGTCCTTGGGCCTGCCCCGCTCCTGGTCCCGCTCCTTTGATGGCAGGTCCCCCGACTGGTGTGGTCATGCTCAGGTCTGTCCCCAAGCCTGGGCCGGGCAGGGGTCAGACAGACAGCAGGCCGTGAGGTGGGGCGGGACGTGCACCCAGGAGGCCACCGAGAGGGTCTGTGGGTCCCAGAGAGCAGTGCTTTCCTCTGGCCCGGGGGCTTTGGGGGTCCAGTCCCCAGGCTCCCTCAGCCCAGCTGGGTGCCACCCAGCCCTCCTCTCTCTCAGTGTCTCCGCCTCTGCTTTCTCTTCTCCTCGCCCCTCCCGTCCCCTGGCACAGCCTTCAGTTTCCTGGGCCCTGCGGGGTGGCCCACCTGTGTCCACATCCGTGTAGCGGCCCAAGGAGCGCTCGGAGGCTCGGTGGCCTCGGTCACGGTCACGGTCACGGTCACGGTCACGGTCCCGGTCCCGGCGCCGCTGGTGGTGCCGCTGGTTTTCTTCTGGTGGCACCCTCTCCAGGGAGTAGTCGTCCAGGCGCCGGGCCTTGGGGCCCAGCACGGAGGCTGAGCGCTTCATGGGGCTGGTGTCTGAGATGGTCTGGGGAAGACAGGTCGGCAGGCTGGCGTCAGTGGCCGGCCCCGTCTGTCCTGCCCTAGCAGCTGTCAGCGATGGGGTGTGACCATTCAGACCGAGGTCTGGGCGGGGGTGGGTGGTGGGGCCTGATCACCTAGGGCCCCGGGGTGCCTCTGTCCCCTCCCGGGCCCATCCTGGTTTCTGGCCAAGAGGCTCTGCTGGTCCATTCCTGCTGCCTCTCAGGACCACTCCCAGGGGTGCCTCTAGGCCCTGGGCATCCGGCCACGGGCATGCAGCCCGGCAGAAGAGAAGAGCTGTGCTCCCCCCGAGTGCAAACCTGGGAACCGGGCACTGGGCAGCAGGCCCTGCCCTCACCTCTGCCTGCTCTCTTGGAGGCTGTGAGGCCTAAGGTTCAGGGACAGGCACCCAGCACCCCAAATCACTGTCCTCCTTGGCCGTGGGGTCTGGGCTTGCCTGGCCACCGGAGGGGCTGCCCTGACACTCCAGGTCCTGGGAGACCCGCCTTCTCATCCTCAGCCTGCAGCCTGGGAACCTGTGCATGCTGTACCACCCCACCGGGGTCAAGTCCCCTTCCCTGCCCCCAGCACCGCTACCCCCGCCCCCCCCAGTTCTCTGAGTTGGGAGAGGAGAGGAGGAGCCGGGGGACATCCCCTAGATCCAGCCCAGCTGAGTGGCTGGGGACACGCCCGAGGCAGGAGTTTTAAGGGACACAGGGCTGCAAGACCAGAGGGTCAGGGGTGGGCAGGGAAATGAAAGAGAGTGGCCAGGTGTGGGGCATCATTCCGGATTCTTGGAATGTGGGGCTCTGAAGAGAAAGGGTGGAGGAGGGGAAGGGGAAGAGGGGTGAAGGGCCACCTCCACAGGGCACATGTGGGGCACACAGAACAGAACACAGGAGGATAGGTCTCCACAGGGAGGGAGGGGATGTTGTCTGCAAAGAAAGGATGGAGTCCGGAATGACAGGACTCCCCCGAGGGGGGGTGGGCAGGAAGAGGGGGCCAGAGCCCAGCTGGGTGGCAGACGGGCGGGCGGTACATACACTGAGGTTATTCCCACGTGGCCGGCCCCTTCTCCTCTGTCACAGCCCCACGGGATGGTGCACACAGAAAAAACAGAAAGAAGAAAATAAATATAAAAGCCAAGAGGGGGAGTGAGAGGTGGTACATAGACCTGAGGAGTGAGGGGGAGAATGGAGAGAGGGAAAGAGGGGTTCAAGTCCCTGGTAACTGATGACCCTGGCCCAGCCAGCAGTCCCCCCAGGGGCACAGAGGAGACAGACAGGAGACACCACAGACAGACAGATGGCAGAGGCAAGAGATGGACAGATGGGATGGTGTAGCCACAGGCCCCTGGCCCCCGGCTCTGCCTCATGCAATGCCTCCAGCCCTGGCTCCGGCTGACACTCAAAGCTGGGGGGGAGGGGGGAGGGGGAGTAGTTTGGGGAGGTAGCCATCAGCTGGGTTTGTCTCAACCCTCTCCCAGGGCCCAGCAGCTAAGTCCTGGGGGGCAGAGGCTGGCAGGATAGGGCTGGGCAGCCACATGCAGGCTGGGTGCTTCCCACCCAAGTTCCCACAGCCAGAGGCCGGGCCCCTGGGAGACCCTGGCCCAGCCAGGCACAGCGCAGCCTTCCACCCCGTGCAGATGAGCTGGCACAGCACACGGCAGCCCTCGTCAGACATGCTGCCCCACCTCCTGGGCCAGGTGGACAGCCAGCCATGCTTCTGGCTTCAGTCCCCATGGGCCCGGGGCACTGGGACCCGCCTGCCCTCCTCCTTCCCAGGGCCCTGCAGCTGGTAAAGCAGCCACACAGACACACATCAGGCACACGCCCCTGCCCAGCAGCCCCCACAGAGACCAGACAGGACGAACCCAAGCTGTCCCGGGCCTTCCCCAGACTCTGCCACCAGGTCCTAGGACCTGCCAGGTTTCTGAAAGCAGACCTACTTGTGCAAGCAAGTGCATGTGTACGAAAACACACATATATGTATGTGTATGTGTGCACGTGTGTGCATGCCTGTGTGCATGCTTGTACTCTCGATTGCAGTCTCTCGCATCACCTCCCACACCCCCACGTGTCTTCCACATTCTCCCGCCTCAGCACCCCAAACAGGGCAGAGACAAACCACTTGGCAGTGGCTACTGCACCCTGCCCAGGGAGCCCCTTTCTCTGCCCTCCATTAGGAGGCGCTCAGAGGGCAGGGCCTCCAGGTGCCCAGGCATAGCCAGGCAGGGCTTGCATCCCGGAGGAGGGAAGAGGTGCCCTGGGCTTCAGGAGGCAGGGCCTCTGGGGCCCAAGTCCCCCTCAGGGGGGTGGGTGAAAGCGCTCACCTGGTTCTCTGCCGGGAGGCGGGGCATGGAGGCAGCCCGGGCCTGGCCTTCCGTGGGGAGGTAGCGCTCATTGTCTGAGTAGCCATCTCGGCCCATCTCTCGCATCTCCACAGACTGCAGGGCAGACAGCAAGGCCGGGTGAGCCCCGGGGCTGGGCACACGTACCCCAGGGGCAGCCCGCTGTGCGTGGAGCGGCAGGCCCGGGCCCCACCCTCCTGTACTGCCCCGGCCGTGAGCAGTGGGGCAGGGAGAGGACAGAGGCACCTGAGAGTTGGGCTGGCTGTTGGGCATGTCGGTAGGGGGCCCTCGCTCTGGGCTCCATGTGCCCGTCTTCTGGAACATCTCCTGGGCTCGCTGGGTCACCCAGGAAGGGCTCTCCTTGATGCCACTTTCATGAGCCATCCTGCACGGGAGACACAGGCAGTGGGCACTCCGGGGGCTCCTGTGCCTGGGACTGGCACTCCTTGCCCTTCCATCCCTCCTCCTGGCCAGAGTGACACTCACAGGCCTCCTCCGGGGTCCAGCTGGGTGGAGGGGAGGGCGTTCTGCCCCTCCTGCGTTGGTGACGGGGGCTCCATGCGCTGGAACATGAGAGGTGTCCGGTTCTGGGGAGGCAGAGAGCAGCGTGTGCAGAGTGTATGTGTGCGTGTGTGTGGTGGGGATAGGTGGGGGGTGGGGGAGGCTGTGGAGGGTCTGATCCATCAGTAGCCTACTAGCTTCTTCCTTCCAAATCCATCCAGAATGGGGTCATTTCTCACATCTCCACGGCCACCGCCCAGGCCCGGCCCCATAGTCTCCCGCCCTCACCAGTGCAGTATCCACCTCTCAGGTCCCGTCCCCCGCCCCCCCCCCCCCCCCCCGCTCCAGCCCTTACTCCCCACGGCCACCAGAGGGCAGACACCAACACCTGTAAGAGGTCACTCCCCTCTAGGAGCCCCTTACTCAGAGCAAAAGTCAAAGTTCTCTGCATGGCCTCCACGGTCCTGCATAATTATCACCTTGTCTCCTCCCTCTGCCCCTCTTGCTTGCTCCGTTGCGCCATAAGACCTTGCTGTTTCCAAAACTCAAACTCACAGTCCTGCCTCAGGGTCTTTGCAGTGGCTGTTCCCTCTGCCCAGAATGCTCTCCCCCCCAGGTGTCTGCTTGGCTCACTCTCTTTTCTCTTCCTTTAAGCCTTTGCTCAGAAGTCACCTCCTCAGGGAGGCCTCCCCTGACTACCCATTTAAAGCTGTACCCCTCCCCACAAGGCACTCTTTCCCGCGGAGCTGGTTATGTGCTGCCATGCTGTGTCATTTAGTCATGCTGTCATTACTGGCATTTCCACATCTGGGCTTCTGGTCTGTTTTGCTCACAGCTGCACCCTTGGGGCTGAGAACAGTGCCTGACAACCAGGAAGTGCTGGTGGAGCAGATGAATTAATCCAGGTTGTTTCAATGACCTGCCCGGGGGCTTGGCCACACCCCACTGTTCTGGATGGTCCTCATGGTGACAAGGAAGGTACAGTCCCCCAGCCTGGGTGGTCCCAGAGGGAGGAATGTCGGAGGGGAGCGCTGTCAGGGCCTGAGCCATACCTGCTCCTCACGCATGGCCTGCAGCTTCTTGGCTTTGCTCTGCCGGTAGTACTCCATGATCATCATGGCCGCGTAGATCTTCCCCACGGTCAGGTCCGTGGCTGGGGGCACAGAGCAAGCTCACTGTGGAGGGGGCCCCTGTAGGCACCAGTCCTCCGGTGCCTCCTCCCCCCCCTCCCCCTCTGTCCTGTTGGGTTGGGCCCGGGGCCAGGCCAGTCTGGGCTCTTACACTTATGAGGGGTGACCAGCAGGTCCAGTGTTTTCTGGGACAGGTTGGGCCAGATGGCCATCATCTCTTTCCGTAGCTCGGCGTCCATCTGCTGCTTGTCGGCCCCTCCTGCAACGTGGGCACAGAGAGGCCTGGTTGCCCGCCTGAGCACCTGCTGGCCTCTAGGCCAGTCACCGAGCCGGCAGCTCCTGCCTACCCAGTGCTCTGGAGTCCTGGTTCCCACGGGTGCCAGTGCCCAGTGCAGCTGGCCCAGAGAAATGACCACGGGGCTGTGGTCCTTGGCAGGGACAGGGCTGTGGAGAAGCTGCATGGGGGGATAGTTCAGCATCGACAGGGGCTGGATGGCCCAGGTCAAAACCTGGCTCCAACTGCATTAGGTTAGCCCACTGCTCTGTGCCTCATTCTCCCCATTTGTGAAATGGGGATGATAGCAATTGTACCTGCCTCACTGAGTTTTAAAAAAATATTATCGCCGATTTTTAGAGAGAGGGAGGAAAGGAGAGAGAGGGAGAAACATTAATGTGAGGGAGTAACACTGATTGGCTGCCTCCTGCACCGCCCCCCCCCCCCCCATGCGAGATTGAGCCTATAACTCAGGCATGTGTCCAACCTTGAATCGAACCGGCAACCTTTTGGTGCATGGGACAATGCCCAACCAGCTGAGGCACAGTGGCCAGGGCCTCACTGAGTTGTTTGGTGATTATAGTAGTTAATATGCGTGCAGCCTTAGGACAGTGTCAGCCATAGGATTGTTACCACAGCGGCATTGGTCTGTGGCGAGGCCTGGGGGAAGCCCCGGGGAGGCTGGGAAGCCACAGGGCAGTTCTGGTAGAGGTTTCTCCCTCAACCAAGTCTCCTCTCCCCCACCATGATGGTCATTAAGGCTCTTTGTCAGCGATTCCTGGTCCCAGCGGTTCCTGCCTGAGTACATGGTAGTGTGACCCGTACTGGACCCTGTGATTGGCTGGGGCCATGTGACGAGTTCTTGCCCATGAGGTGTGAGCAGAGCGAGGTGTCACTTTGGGCATTTAATGGCCAGTGAATGACCCTTCTGGGTTCTCTTTTGTTCTGTCATGATGGCTGGTGACATTAGGGGCAGTGGCTTTCTCGGGCCTGGCCCCTAAGTCCCCCTGCCAACCCAGGAAAGACACATGAATGGGAGTGGGAAGCAAACCTGTGCCGGTGTGAGACTGTGGGGCTGTTTGTCATGGCAGCACATCCTGAATAATACACCAGCGTGGCCTCTGCTCCTACTTCCCTTTCAGAGCCTTCAACCCTGGCCCCATAATCTCCCACCCTAACCAGTGCAGTATCCTCCTCTCAGGTCTCCCCGCTCCAGCCCTTACTCCCCACGGCCACCAGAGGGCACACACCAACACCTGTAAGAGGTCACAGGGGCGGGTTCCAAACACTTACTGGCAGGTGTGAAAGGGACATTGATATCAGAGCCAGGGTCCCAAGGCCCCCTGCTCACTGTGGACGGGGCCCCTTTATGCACCAAGTCCTCTTGTACCCGCTCCTCTCCTTCCCCTCTGTCCTGGCCAAACTTGAACTTTGTAGTTGCTGCATTGTGGGAGGAGGTCTAGGAGATCTGGGGGGAGGGCAGGGGCTGGCTCCCAGCCATGAGAAAAAGCACTTCAGGGTTTTAACAGCCATCCACTGGGCATGCAGGCTGAAGAGCTGCCCTGTGCGGGCAGTGCTCACATTCCGCTTTGCCTGCACTCCCCGTGGGCCTCCTCTCTCCCACCTTCCCCACGCCTCCTTTTCCTAGAACTGCCTCTGACGCCTCGCCCAGCTCCTCCCTCTCAGCAGGTGTGGGTCCAAGCACAGACATCTGCCAGGCCTTCTACGAAACTTTCAATCATCTTCGCCCACGTGACTCTGGAGGTGATGGGAAGATGAACCGCCTGGACCAGTGCAGTCGCCTCTGCCCAGGTCCTCCTCTCCCTCCTACAGCCGCCAGACGGCCCCTGTGAGCACCCGAGTCAGTCAGGTGACTCCTCTCCTCAGAGCCCTCCTCAGCTCTGCCTCAATCAGGGTGATCGTCCAAGTTCACAGGGTCCTACACAATCTGCCTTCGCTCACCGTTTCAGCCACACTGACCTTCTCACTATTCCTCAGACACGCCAGGTGCAGTCTCCTTCAGGGCCTCTGCACGGGCGGTTTCTTCTGCTGGGGTTACTCTTTCGACATGGTTCCCTTCTTCCTTCGGGCCCCTGCTCAAACCCTTCATCAGAGAAGCTTTCTAGCCATCCTCCTGCTTAAGACATGCCCCATCACCTTCTATGTCTTTTTCCTGCTTTCTCTTCTCTGTATTTATTGTGTCATGTTGTTGTTTCATCTCTCACCCCCTAGAGGGCCTGCTCCATGGACTGGTCTTTCTTTCTTTCTTTCTTTTTTTTTAAATATATATTTATTGATTTCAGAGAGGAAGGAAGAGGGAGAGAGAAACATCAATGATGAGAGAGAATCACTGATTGGCTGCCTCCTGCATGCCCCCTACTGGGGACCGAGCCCACAACCCAGGCACATGCCCTTGACCGGAACCAAACCCACGACCATTCTGTCTGGAGGCCGACGTTCTATCCACTGAGCCAAGCCGGCTAGAACTGGACTTGTCTTTCTTTACCACCGGTGATGCAGGGAGGGGGCAGCAGGGGGTGGTGGTGAAGCTAATCTGTGTCCCTACAGCAGTTGGGAGGTCAAGACTATTTGGGAAAAACGTGGGAAAATCCCGTGTCGCTGGGCTCTCAAGAGCCTCAGCACCAACACCCTATGACAGGGTTTCTTTCCTCCTGGGAAACAGCTGGAATTCATGGCTATGTCTCCTGTCTCTCGCTACGTGAGGTGTCCAGGGTCTCTATGGCTCCTTCTCAGACACATGGGAAGGTAAAGAAGAGAATGTGACATTTCCTGTTAGAAGTCACCCTCTCGCCCTAGCCGGTTTGTCTCAGTGAATGGCGCGTCGGCCTGTGGACCGAAGGGTTCCGGGTTCGATTCCGGTCAAGGGCACATGCCTGGGCTGTGGGCTCGATCCCCAGTATGGGGCATGCAGGAGGCAGCCGACCCATGATTCTCTCTCATCATGGATGTTTCTATCTCTTTCTCTCTCCCTCTCCCCCTACCTCTCTGAAAAAAAAAAAAAAAAAAAGAAGTCACCCTCTTCTTACAGTGTAGTTAGCTCCTGTTTCTAGATGAGAGAAGACGCCTGCTATATGGATGGGATTGTGTCCCTCCAACACCCATGTTGAAGCCCTCAGCCCCTATGTGAATGTATTTGGAGCTGGGGCCTTTAAGGACGTAGTTAAAGTTACATGAGGTCCCAAGAGGACTGGTGTCCTACAGGAGGGAGACGCTGGGGTGTGCACACAGAGGAAAGGCCATGTAGGGGCACAGCAAGCAGGTGGCTGGCCATCTGCAAGCCGAGGAGAGAGGCCTCAGGAGAAACCCGCCCTGGCTGCACCTTGCTGTTGGACCTTCAGGCTCCAGAAATGTGAGAAAATAAATTCCTGCTGCGTAAGCCCCCCAGTCTCTGCTATTTTGTTATAGCCACTTGCGCTGCCTAAGACACCTGCTCTTGGCTTCTGAATTAGGTAAGGGGGTCAGGGCAGGGTTCCTGGGCCTCCGTCAGCACTGTGCACACGTGGGGGTGGGTCACTGATTGTGGGGCTGTCCTGTGCATTGTAGGATGATGAGCAGCACCCACTAGATGCCAGTAGCACCCCAAGTCCTGACAACCAAACATGTCCCCACACATTGCCAACTTGTCCCCTGGGGGACAAGACTGCCCCGGCTGAGAATCCGTGAACTCTGCTTCAATTCACTGGGAAGCCTGGCCTTCAGACTGTCATTCCCATTTAAACAAAGGGAAAATCCGGGTAAGAGCCAAGATGGTGGTGCAGGTAAACGCCGGTCCTCGCCGCCTCCCACAACGACATCAAAATTACAACTAAAATACAGAACCACCATCATTCAGAACTGCCTGAAACCTGGCTGAATGGAAGTCCTACAACGAGGGAAGTAAAGAAGAAAGCACACCGAGACTGGTAGGAGGGGTGGAGGCATGGAACGGGCTGGTCCGACACCCACATGTGGCGTTCTTTAAATCGGGAGGGAGATCTCGGCTGCAAAGGCCTCCCGTGAGGAACAAGGGGTCTCAGCCCCACACCAGACCCCCAGCCCAGGGTTCCAGAGCTGGGAAGAGAAGGCCCCATAACTTCGGGCTGTAAAAACTAGCAGGGACTGTGGCTGAGTGACATGGAGGCTGCTGGATTCCCAGCAGTATCTCTTAGGGTTGGCATATGGACTTACTCAGACTCAATCCCTCTGAATCCAGGGACATACAGGGAGGAACTAAATTGTCTGGCATCGGAGCAAAAACTCGGGGGGTGGCTTTCTCCCAGACAGGGGTGCTCACAGGGGTCATTGTTCCTATGCTGAGACCTCCCCCAGTCAGTTCTGGCAGCCATATCTGAGTTTCCATCAGCCTGGCCCACACTGTTCCCTCTGCCCTGGAGGCCCCACCCCATCCAATTTTCCGTACGATAGCCTGTCCTGGCTCAGGCTTCAGACTTTCCTAAAACCTCTCAAACAAGCTGCAGCTGGTGTCAGCGTGCCCCAAACCTATCAATAAGAGGCCCCAGCCTGCCTTGCTTCACAGCTTGGCCTTGCCTGGGCACTTCCAAGCCCAATTCAAGGAGCAGCATCTGCAGATCCCTCTGCAGCTCCTAAGGGGTGGCCTCAGGCAGTGGCTGACTTTGCACCTCCCAGGAGGCCCCAGAGCCGGTGCACAGCTTCAAACCATACCAGGTTACAACTCTATACATCCACAAGCGACACACTCAAGGGGCAGACTCAGTGAGCACCAAAGCCCCACTGAAGCAAGTCCTGCTCCAAAGGGGTGTCTCCTGCATAGCAGCTCTTCCATTGTAGACACAGGTGGTCCTCACAGCCCCTTGGCCTGGAGGTTAATTCCTCCCAGTGACGCCAACAGCAATCAGGGCTCAACTATAACAAGATGGTGCACACAGCCCACACAGGGACATACCTACAGTGCCCAGCTCAGGTGACTGGAGAGGCTAAGCCACTGGGCTCTATAGGACACCTACTACAGAAGGCCACTCTACCAACTCCAGGCGACATAACAGCTCTACCTAATACATAGAAACAAACACAGGGAAGCAGCCAAAATGCTGAGACAAAGAAACATGTCACAAATGAAAAACAGAGGAAATCTCCAGAAAAAAAATCTAAATGAAATAAAAGTAAGCCAACTACTAGATACAGCATTCAAAACAATGTTTATAAGTTGCTCAAGGGTCTTAATGAGAGCTTCAAGGGACTTAGTGAGACTTTCAAGAATCTTAGTGAGAACATCAAAGACATGAAAAAGGAAGTCAGAAATTAAGCATACACTAACTAAATAAATAATAATTTCAGGGATTCAACAGTAAAGTAGAGCATTCTGAGAATCAAATCAACAATTTGGAATATGAGGAAGCAAAAAACACCCAAGCAGAAGAGCAAAAAGAAAAAATAATCCAAAAAAATGAAGGTAGTATAAAGAGCCTCTGGAACAACTTCAAGTGTACCAACATTCCCATTATGGGGGTGCCAGAAGGAGAAGAGAGAGAGCAAGACATTGAAAACCTCTTTGGAGAAATAATGACAGAAAACTTCCCCCACCTGGTGAAAGAAATAGACTTATAAGTCCAGGAAGCGCAGAGAACCCCAAACAAGAGTAATCCAAAGAGGCCCACACCAAGACACATCATAGTTCAAATGTCAAAGGTTAAAGACAAATAAAGAATCTTAGAAGCAACAAGAGAAAAGCAGTTAGTTACCTAAAAGGGGAGCACCCATACAACTGTCAGCTGATTTCTCAACAGAAACTAGCAGGCCAGCCCTAGCTGGTTTGGTTCAGTGGATAGAGTGTTGGCCTTTGGACTGAAGGGTCCTGGGTTCGATTCCGGTCAAGGGCACATGCCCAGGTTGTGGGCTTGATCTCCAGTAGGGGGTGTGCTGGAGGCAGCCGATCAATGGTTCTATCTCATCATTGATGTTTCTCTCTCTCTCTCTCTCTCCCTTCCTCTCTGAAATCAATATATATATTGATTCAAAGTGATGAATAGCAAGAACCTACAACCAAGAATATTCTACCCAGCAAAGCTATCATTTAGAATTGAAGGTCAGATAAAGAGCTTCCCAGACAAGAAAAAGCTAAAGGAGTTCATCACTGCCAAACCAGTATTATATGAAATGCTGAAGAGTATTCTCTAAGAAGAGGAGGAGGAGGAGGAGGAGGAGGAGGAGGAGGAGGAGGAGGAGAAGAAGAAGATAAAAAAGGTAAAAAATATGAAGCACTAGCTGGTTTGGCTCAGTGGATAGAGTGTCTGCCTGGGGACTGAAGGGTCCCGGGTTAGATTTGGCCAAGGGCACATGCCCAGGTTGCAGGCTTAATCCCCAGTAGGGGGCATGCAGGAGGCAGCTGATTGATGGTTCTCTCTCATCATTGATGTTTCTATATCTTCCTCTCACTTTATCTCTGAAGTCAATAAAAATATATTTAAAAATATGGACAATAAAATAGGAATAAATACATTTCTATCAATAATTGAATCTAAAAATGAAAATAAATCAACAGGGAGTCTAATGAACAAAATAAACTGGTGTATAAAACAGAACCAGAGGCTGGGAAACATGGAACAGACTGAGGAATCTCAGAGGGAAGGGGGTGGGTGGGAAGAGAATAACCAAAAAATTATATGCATATATGCATTACCTATGGACACAAACAATATGGTGGTAAAGGCCTGGGGTGGGGTGGGCACTTGGTGGAGGGGGGAAATGGGGGGGGGAAATAGGGGGACATCTGTAATACTCTATCAACAATAAAGATTTAAAAAATCTTTATTGATCAGAAGAAAAATTAAAAAAAAACAAAACAAAGGGAAAATCCTTAGAGGGTTTCCGGTGGCCCTCCCCTAGGGTCACAGGGCTCCCTCAAGGCTGAACCCCCGGTTTATGCCTCCTCCAGTTACAGAATTATTAGCACCAGGACTCCTAGGACACAGGCAGCGGTCGCCCATGAACTCGTGGTGTCCCAGAGTTTATAGCCCAAGGGTCCTCCCCTCCCCCACCTCATGCCACTGGTTGCAGGGGGATTTCAACTTTGGAAAACAGGAATGCCTTTTGCCATCGTCTTAGGGCCAGATCCAGCCAAACCCATCCCAGGGCCAATCCAGACTCTCATTCAGGACTCCACGTGGTCCTGACCACGTGGGCACAGTCTCATCCTTTAATCCCCCAAACACAAGGCTCTGTCTGAAGGTGGGGTCTGCAGGGGCCCGGAAGGTTCTGGGTGGGCATCATGGGAGCGGAAGGGCTTTGACCTTATTTTTAAAAAAAATATATTTTTATTGATTTCAGAGAGGAAGGGAGAGGGAGAGATAGAAACATCAATGATGAGAATCACCGATTGGCTGCCTCCTATATGCCCCCACTGGGGATCAAGCCTGCAACCCGGGCATGTGCCCTTGACTGGAATTGAACCCGGGACCCTTCAGTCCACAGGCCAACGCTCTATCCACTGAGCCAAACCAGCCAGGGCTCTGCAGACCTTTTGGTGAAGAGCCTCCATCACAGGGTCTGTCCTGCACACTCTGGGACATTCAGCAGCATCAGCATCCTGGCCTCTACACAGCAGTGCCACTAGCACCAGCCCCTCCCAGTGTGACAATCAAAAATGCCCCCAGACATTGCCCAATGTCCCTGGGGGCAGAATGGCCACTAGTCGAGCAACGCTGACTTAAGGCCTAACCCCGGACCTCACTCCCCAAACCCCTGTCCTGCTCTCTCTTTTTCCACAGTATTTCTCACCTTGGAACATGCTACATAGCAGATTTGTGGTCTTATTGTTTGTCGCCTGTGTCCCTGCAGCCCCCTGAGGGCCGGAGGCTCACCAGCTTCAGGGAGATAACAACGTGCCAGAACACCCCTCTTTGGTTCAGGCAGGTCAAAGCCCTTCGGCTCCCATCATGCCCACCCAGAACCTTCTGGGCCCCTGCAGACCCCACCTTCAGACAGAGCCTTGTGTTTGGGGGATTAAAGGATGAGACTGTGCCCACGAGGTCAGGACCACGTGGAGTCCTGAATGAGAGTCTGCATTGGCCCTGGGAGGCGTTTGGCTGAATCTGGCCTTAAGACGATGGCAAAAGGCATTCCTGTTTTCCAAAGTTGAAATCCCCCTGCAACCAGTGGCATGCCAGGGCTGGGGATGGGCACGGGGAATGCCAGGCAGGCGCGGAGACGTCTGGTGCTCCCAGAGCCCCTGGAGAAGATCCTAGCTTGGCCGATGCCTCGATTTCGACCGTGTGAGAGCCCAGTTGAGCCCACCAGGACTTCCAACCTACAGAACTGATAAATAGGTGTGCTTTATGCTGCTAAGCTTGTGGTCACTTGTTACGCGGCCTAACTAGCTGATACGTGAACTAAAGCTTGGAGAGGGTGTCGTCTGCCGAGGTTCCAGGGAGGCAGGGCAGGTGGGCGAGATGAGCCCACAGAACACGACTCTCCCCCCGACCCCCCATCACAAGGAAGCTGCTGCCTCCTCTTCCGCTTCCTCCCTCCCTGGGCTGGGACCGGGTCCAGCTTCAACCGAGCTGATGCAGGAGAGCCTGGGGCAAGCAGAGCCCCAGTGCTCACAGAACCCGGCCGACCGGCGACGTGTGCCCGGCGGCTGTCCCCACCCCGCTTCTGCTGTCCCCTGAGCCTCATCCTGTGACTCTGTCTTGCTCTCTCTGGTGGCTCCTCCTCCTCCTCTCTCCCTTCACCTGCATGTCTAACCATCTGCCCTCAACCTGCCCCCTCCACTGGGCACTGTCTCACTGGAAGCTGCTGACCTCCCTCCCCAACGCCCCCCCCCAGCAACTTCTGGCCTCGGCTCCTCGCCCCCTCTTCCCCTTAGGACCCCGTGTCCCCGAGGTTCGGTCTGCTTTCCTCCGATATCCCAGAGGCTCAGCTGGGTGGAGCCTTGTCGTCTCTCTTCAGCCCCCCAACGTCCAACTCTGCTGGAGGACGCACCCCGTCCTCTGCAGGCTCCCTTCCCAACTTCCTTCTCTCTGCTGCTCGCGTCCTCTCTCTGCCCTGCTGTCTCCTTGGCTGCCAAGTCACATCATCTCTAGCAGGCTTCTGAGTCGCACTGCGGGGGGCAGGGGGGAGGGACGGGACTCCGAACCCTCCACCAGAACGCCCCGTCAGAGAAACCCACCGTCACCCTCAGTCCTCTCCCCTGGCTGCGGGGCGGCGCTGACACTGTTCCCCCTCCTCCCTGGCCCCGTCAGTCCCCCCTAACGCTGCGGTGGCCCCGAGGTTGGACTTTGGGGTCTCTCAGTCCCCTTGGAGAGCCCGCCCAGTCTCCGGCTTCAACTCTGTCAGCATCTGATGCCTCCTGACTCCATCGCCAGCTTGAAGACTCTTCACCTCCCCGCCTTCAGCACCTCCTCACAGAAGGAGCCCCCTCAGGCCGCCCGAAGTATAAGTGGGAGAGCCCCTGCTTACTCTGTGTCTCCACCTGCCTCAGCCAACGCCGGCCTCCTGCCCGCCCTTTGCCCTGACCTGGCCCTCTTGCCTCTTCCCTGTCTCAGGCAACAGCCCTCACCCCTGAGGGTGGCCGTGCTTCTCTCTTTCCCTCACGCCCCACATTCAGTCCCGTGGTTATCTGGGTGGCTCGGCTCCCATTAAATATCCAGAATCTGAACCCTCCACAGCCTCTCAGTCGGAGCCTCCCTCCTAGGTTCACCTGGGTCAGGCCAGTGGCCTCCACTCTGGCCTCTTCCCGTCCACTCTCCCCCCGAGGGGGCTGTTCAAATGTGAGTAGGGTCAGATCTCTCCTCTTCTCCAAAAGCTTCGTGACGACCCCCTGACTCAGAGGGCAAGTTAGTTCAACACAGCCCCAGGTGGCCTCCTACCCCAGGACCTTTGCACCTGATGGTCCTGCTGCCTGGGGCACTGTCCATCCAGGTGTCCATGTGACTCATCACCTTTCCTCCTCAGAGGCTCCTGGGCAGGCCCTCCCCTGCAGGGAGTGGAAGCTGTCCCCACCTCTAAGCCGTGGCTGGGGGCACAGCAGGCGTGACCAGAGTTTGCCGAGCGAGTGAGTGGGCGAGCCAATGAAGACCAGGACGGGGCAGTGGCTCCTTCAGTTTCAGGCCGGAAGGGGGAGTCCTCAGCTGCCCGCTGCACTCCCCTCCCCGCTGTCCTCCCTCTCAGCTCCCACCCCTCCCCCCGCCCAACCCCCTTACCCTTGGCAATCTTGATGTCCAGGGCTGTACGGATCAGAGCCATGAGGGTGGAATTGAAGTGGACGGTGTTGTCATCGGCGACAGGCAGATCCATTCGCAGGAGCCGCTGCAGAAAACCAAAGGCGAGGGCAGTCATTCCCAAGCTCTGCTCTCGGTCTCCCGTGAGCCAGACCCACCCCACTGGGGAGCCCCGGGAAGAACTCTGAAGGCAGCAGCTAAGGTGCCCCCCACCCTCAGGTTACCTGTCCCGGCGCCCCATTTCCCCATTTCCCCTAGTGGCCTGGAGGGAGGGCACTGGGGGCTCTCCTAGGCCGAGCCCCGCCCCTTCCTCTCCCGCAGGCTGGACCCTAGAGCTGGCTTTCCCAGGGGCCCAGGTCCTCGCCCTGCCCCAGAGTTCTCCCGGACGGCTCCGTTCCGTCTCACCCCAAAGAAGCAGCGCACAAGCTGGATCAGAGCAGACATGCAACAGCCAGGCAGAGGGGTCCACGGCCACACCGCCCGGGGGCCGCTGGCTCCGTCCCCACCCCCCACTCGGCCCAGACCAGACCGGACGGGCACAGGCCACACCATTTCGCTGAGAAGCAGCAGGTGGGCGGCCCCCCGCCGATGGGGTGGGCCCCTCGCAGACATGCAGCGAGGCCAGGCCATCACACAGAACGGCAGACGGGCACGTGCAGACGGAATCTCGAGACTCATTCATAGCTCCGTGGAAAGTGATCTCAGGGCAAGTCTGGGTCTTGGCTGTGTGATGGTGGGGGAGGGCCGAGGAGTGTTCCCGTGGCCCAGGGAAGAGAAGACTCCCCGGGTCCCAGGCAGGGGCTCTGGGCCCTTGCTTGGTGATGTGGGCGAGAATGCTGGGCTGGGGTGCACCAGCCCAGGCTGGGGTGGCATGGAGGTGGGGGTCGAGGGTGAGTTTGGGGCTCACATGGGGCTCAGACACGTCAGCAGGAAACACAGAGGTGGACGAGGGGGGAGGGGGACAAACCCAGAGTAGACACAGAAATGGGTGGGGGCAGAGCGGGGAGGGAGGCGGCAGATGGAGAGGCACACAGACGGCCGCGGGCACAGCTGTGCGGGCTGCGCGCTGCGCAGGGGATCCCGGTCTCAGAAGCCGGGGATTCGTGCATTGAAACGACAGCTTCCCAGCGGCCAGCAGAAAAGCGTCTGGTTCTCACCACGTCTCTGGGTTACAATTCCCCAGCAGACAGGGTGTTCTGTGGAAAGGGTGCTCTTTTCAATTTGGCACAGAGGTGTCTTACGGCACAGAGGCCGGAGGGAAGGGTCGCCCTCCCTCTCTCTTGGGCGGGCACGTGCACGCGCGCGCGCGCGCACACACACACACACGCGCGCGCGCGCACACACACGCGCACACTTAGACAAGCAGAGACCAGAGAAAGGATGAGAGGACGACTACAGAGAGGGGGACAGGTGCAGGGGTCTTTGAGATGCTGGTGGGCGGCCTCTTCCAGGCCGTGGCTGGGAAGGAGGGGTGCGGAGAGGGAGGAGGAACGAGGCTGTGGAGAGGCAGCTACAGGAGGCGGGAAGGAATGGTGTTGGCAGAATGGGAGGGAAGACTCGCAGACACAGGGCGGACCAAGGTGGGTGGGAGAATGGGATGACGGGGTACTCATATTTTTAGGGGGGACTTGAAAGGTCATCCCTGAACTTTTCGTGGATGAGCTGGAGGAAACGGAACATCGGTCCTTGGGTGCCAAGGTAGATTCTGGGATGGGGTCCTGGAGGGGTGGCTGGCCCCGCCGCCTGGCGGCAGGACCCTCGCTCCTTCAGCCAGCATGCACCACCCCCACCCCAACCCCGGTCGGCCAAGGTGCCTGCCCGCCCCAGGCTCCCGCCAAGGCAGCGTGCATGGCCTGCGTCAGGGTGCCACGGTCCAGGGGTCCAGCTGCGGCCTGCCTGCCCACTCTGGAACAATGGAGAGGCATGTTGGGTGGTCTTGGGGGGGAGCAGGTGGCACAGGGACAGGAGCTGGGGAAACAACTCCAGGGGCAGGAGGAGCAGGGGGGAGAGGCTATGGGTGTTCCTCAGGATCTTGTGTCCCCCAAGGCCCTAGGTCAGAGATCAGCTTCAGGTGTGTGTGGGGGTGGGGGCGCTGCTGGACCTGGGAGTTCAAGATATAAAAGGTGGGGCCAGGGTCATGCCTTTTTGGGGGCCAAAGACCCCTGCCAAAAGGTACCTGTCCCTGGCCTGGGAGTGGGGGCCGCTCTGGGTGGGCAGAAAGGAGGCACGGTGGGGATCCCCCCTGAAGTGTGTTTGTGTCCAATTTGGTTCCCTGGAGACCAAATACAAGGGGACTGGGGGCTCCCCCCTCCCCCCTGCATGTCGGCCATAATGGAGTCTCAAAACACCAAACACACTCATCAGAAGGACGGACACGGTGTGCTCCTTAGATCAAGGAATGGTCACGGTCCATTTACTCGAGGAGGAAAGGAAAGAAAAAAGAAAAAGAAAAAAGAAAAAGAAAGAAGAGGAACGCTGGAAAAAGAGACTTGGCTGGTGTTCCTGGCCAGCACGGAGAGGTCCCCGGTGCCCGGACGGTGGTGGTCAGCAAAGGTAATCTACCTTGTAAGCCACTCTGGCCGGACACTTCTTCCCCAGACCCAGGGGCGGAGACATGTGTCTCAGCATCTGATACATGTCCGGGTAAGGCATGCGGCCCCTGGCAGCACCGAAAACAAAAACGGGGACGGAGAACCAAAGGAAGGGTGGGCGGAGGGAGGGGAGGAAACAGAAGAAGAAGAAAAAAAAAAAAAACACAAAAAACCAAAACCAAAACCACAGGAGCCGAAAAAATATAGAAAGATGCAGAGAACGATAAAATAGGTGTTTCAAATAAATGGAAAAGAGGAGGAAAAAAAATGGAAGAAAAGGTAATTAAAAAAATATTATTTCACTGCTTCCAAGCAGGGAGAGAGAGAGAGAGAAAAGAGAAAGGTCAGATTCAGCTTTGACTCTGAGCTATAGTTCTGGTGGAAAGTGGGGGGAACGGGGGGTCGGGGGGAGGGTCCTCATTTTGGAAGGCCTGAAACAATGCTTTCGTTTGATGTTATTTTAAAAACTGGGTCAAGTTCTCTGGTTTGGCTGAGGCTGGTCTCTGAGGGGACCTAGATGGGGAGGAGGGGCCAGGGGTGGTGGGAGGGCTGGGGGCTTTGGGAGGCAAAGGGTGGAGGGGGAGAGAGTGGAGGTAATGGGGGAGGGGAGGAGAGCAAAGTTACGATCCCCCTGGATGTCTGATTTGGGGTGCCGTTGAGACCCTAGGATGGGCAGCTTCAGCTAAGAGCAAGCAGAATGGCTGAAGGGAACAGAGAGGTATGTTCCATGCTTCATCAAGTCTAGTGACTGCATTCTGTTGGCTAAGAGAGTTTTCTAGTTTAATGCAAGAGAAAGAGAGATGGCTCTGTTTTTTGGATATATATATATATACACGTGAAATATATATATTGAAGAACCCCAAGCCACACTCATTCCATGGATGCTAGCAGGTTTTAGTGGAAATCAAACCTTGCAAGCAACCCTATGAGGACATTTCTTGCCTAAGCCGAGAGGGGGAGATATTACGCGCAATAAACTGTACATATCCTTATAATGAATCCGACCACTGAAAGGAGAAGAGAGGGGATTAGTGGAGGCACAGGGGTCAAGCTGCCTTCACGCTGACTTCCTGTGCACGCAGTGAGGTCACAATGTCAGGGACTGGGGACCCCTGGCTTGAAGGGGTTGGGGAGGCTTGGGATCAGTCACTCACAGACCCCAGGGAGCAGAGGGCTTCAGTTGGGGTGAGCCCAGAGCTCGGGGCTCAGGGCACCTTCTCTAGGGCTCTCTTGGAACCTCCCTCCTCCACAATCTACATGGGCTACACTGGGATGAGGGGGCTCGTGGCATAGAGGACAGGGGGACAGCATCCAACTGCTGTGACCTAAAATCAAAACAGGAAGAGTTAGGAACCAGCTGAAAAGCAAGTCTCAGACCCGCGGCTCACCCAGCCTCTCGGCCGGTCACGGAGGACTTGCGGGGCTGCAGGGATGGCAAGGATGACTCCTCCCAGCTTCCCTGGAAGGCCTCCCCTCCAGCACTCAGGCCCCGAAAGGTGCCCATTCATGCTTTCTCAGGCCCCACGCTCAGCCTGAACCAGAATCTCCAGTCGGGGGCTAATGGGCTCTGAGCATCAGGACGGTGCCTCTGAGTGTCCTGCAAGTGCTTGGTGTTGAGCCGGTGCTCAGTACCCATGCGCAGGATGGAGCTGACCCTCCGAAAACCACTGCCTGGCAGCCAGGAAAGGCACTCGGGTGCCCACGGAGATGGGAGAGCTCACGCACTTTGTGACCATGAAGATGCAAAGGCCCCCGAGGCTCTGTGTCCTCTCCCCTGGCTGTGTGACCACCTGCTCCAGGGTCCTGGGACCCCAGCAGAAGCTGCATTCTGCCACTCGGACCTTGCAGCCAATCTCATGTGCCCAGGGAGCGAGGCCAGATCCCACCCCCACTCTCCCAGGAGCACTGAGGCTGAGAGGCCTCTGGCTTCCTCCCTGGGGCCTGGCAAACGTGTCCTCACTATCTGGAGGCCTCACAGTGAGGGCCAGGAGAGACTCAGAGGAGACCAACTCCTCATGGCCGACTCCCTCCCTCTTCTCCCAGAAAGCCTGGGGCTTGGGCAGGGCTGGTACCCAAAGCTTTGAACCCGGGGTCTGTGAGGGTCCTAATTCTCATTTCCTTCCTCTAGACTGATTCCCCTGAGATTCCCGCTGGCTCCTCAGGGACTCAACGCCCCCAGATCTGGAGCCTGCCCTAGCCTATGTGCCAGAGAAAGGTGGGCAGTGTGGCTGCAGGATTTGGGGTGACTCCTTACCACGCTGCGGGGTCGTACTCAGCCCAGACACGCACGTACTCATCCAGGTGGTGAGGACCCAGGATGGAGGAATCTCGAGTGAGGTACTCAAAGTTGTCCATGATGACAGCAACAAAGAGGTTCAGCATCTGTGGGAACCCCAGGGGCCAAGACGGAGCGGGGGAGAGCGAAACCCATCCAAACACATTTACACAGAGGTCCAGAGGGAGAGAGGGAGGGAGACGAGATGGAGAAAGGGAGACAGAGAAAGAGAAGGGGGATAGGGATCGGGAGGAATGGCACATGCTCACACAAGGAGCCCAGACAGAGAGATGGAGGAATGGAGATGTGGGAGGGAGACAGAGGAAGGCGGAGACAGGAAGTTGGAGAGAGAGGGGAGAGAGGCTGTGTGAAATGGTGGCCAAAAGCAAGGGAACTGCCATCACCCTAAACCCTCCCATACCTGGCCTCCAACGAGGCCCAAGTGAAGGTCCCACGTGGGCAAGAACCTTGTGTTCCCAGCCCCAGCACAAAGCAAGCACTCAGCAAATACAGGCTGGGGCAAAAGTACTTACAGTTGTGAGTATATGAAACAGGTTATTTGTGGGTTTTATAATTTATTAGTAATTATTTATTAATTACTGTATGCTTTTCCATATACACAACTGTACACCTACTTTTGTCCCACCCTGTGTTTCTAGGATGGATGGATGGATGGATGGATTTTCCTGCCCTCATCTGCATCTGGTAGCTCCTTTTCAGGTGTTCTTCTGGCCCTTAACACACGGGGAGCTTGCAACAGTTTTGCCTCCAGGCCTTTGCACAAGTTGCTTCTTTAGTGGCAACCTGGGTAACTTCCCCTTTACACTTGGGTGCGGTGGTTGGGTGTGGCTGACCCCCATCTCATGGCTCCTTAGACGCCATTGGTTAGGGAAGGGCACATGACCCAAGGTGGCCAATGAGAGCCTTCCCTGGGATTTTTGCTGGCGATTTGGCAGCCATCTTGCCTCTATAAGGAGAAAGTCTGAGAACAGCAAAGATGATGGGGTCCACTTGCCCGGTTCTAGCCTCATCTGGACTTTTTAGTTACACAAGTTAGTGAACTGCATATTTTACTTAAGTCAGCTTATGTTACTTGCAACCAATTTGATGAATATGTAGTCTAACTCCTGCTCACCATCCTTGTGGGCCACTCTTTGAAATCTTCCTTCAGTCCGAATTTCCCCCATCAAAGCACAGATCGGATTGTGCTGCTATCTGTGCTGACTCGTCTACCCATCACCCCCCTGCAAAGTGAGAGAACTGTGTTCTCTCCTATTACCCCCAGTGCCTAGCATAAGGTCTGGCACATAGTAGGCACTACACAAATGTTTAGATGGAAACATAATAGGTGTTTAATAAATGACATGTAATTCCAGATGCCCCTAACTCTAGTGATTCTATTTTTTATGAATCATTTCATGATATTGATTGAGCACCTGCTGTGTGCCAGTCACTATCCTAGGTACTGGTTACACAGCAGTGAACAAAATTCCTGCCCTCAGGGGCGGGTGGTCAAGTGTTGTAGATATTTTCTAGGTCCCTGCCCTTCGCAGATGGGCTGCGTTATAAGATCTTGTCCCTTTACGCACACACAGCTGCTGGACAATGGTGACTCTGGCCAGGGGCTGCGCTGGCCCATGCAGACTCTCTCTTCTGGAAATCTGGGCAATGGACCTTCCTGGGTCAGCGGCTGTGAGCCTGAGGGCGTAGGTCTCCCCGTTGAGGTTACTAGTCTGAAAGAGGGTGGTGTGTTGGGCTTTTGCTGACAGATGCTGGTGCTTGGGCCGAGGTCTGCAAACAACATCTCCCACATACAGGAAACCAGACTTGGGAGGAGAGGAAGGGATGAGGAGACTCCTCCTTCGGGCAAGGGTCTGTGTTGTGGGTTGAATTATATCTCCCCCAAAAGACACGTTCAAATCCTAAAACTTGGTCCCTGTGAATGTGGCCTTAATTTGGAAAAAGGATCTTTGCGCACGTCATCACGTTAAGATGACGTCATACTAAACTAGGGTGGGCCCTAAAACCAACACGACTACTGTCCTCATTAGAGGGAAATCTGGACACCAACACACACGGAGAAGGCCATGTGAGGATGAAGGCAGAGACTGGAGGGATGCTGCCGCAAGCCGAGGGATGCCTGGGGCCACCAGAAGCTGGAGGAGACCAGGAGGGATCCCTCCTAGAAGCTCCGGGGGGAGCACAGCCCTGACCACACCTTGAACGGACTTCTAGCTTCCAGAACTGCGAGAGGACACATCCCTGTTGTGTTAAGCCACCCAGTTTGTGACACTTTGTCACAGGAAACAAGTTCCATCTGCAGCTGTCCAGGGGCAGCAGACGGCTGGGGTGTTAGCACTCCCTGAAGGTGCCAGGGGCAGCTGGGTTGGTCAGTAACACCCTCTTTTCCTTTTAAGGATTTTTCTTTTTTATTATATATTTTTATTAATTTCAGCGAGGAAGGGAGAGGGAGAGAGAGAAACATCAATGATGAGAAAGAATCACTGATTGGCTGCCTCCTGCACACCCGCTCCTGGGGATCGAGCCTGCAACCTGGGCACCTGCCCTTGACTGGAATCGAACCCGGGATCCTTCAGTCCATAGGCCGACGCTCTATCCACTGCGCCAAACCCGTTAGGGCTCTTTCCCGTTTAATACTCCACCATTGGCATTCCTGCAGTCAGTAATCCCTGGTGCTTGCCACATTGTATGTCTCATTTTCCAACCCTGTGTAGCCAATCCCTGTATTCAATACCCTCTGCTTGAAATACCTGGATAGTGTCTGTTCTGACTGTGCTGTGACTACTCTAGGGAGAGCAGAAAACAAAAGGGGGTACAGTGATGAGGCCCCAGAGAGAGTGAGAAAGAGAAATCAGGATGGAGCAGGCAGATGCTGTGGTTCCTGATCTATCTATCATCTATCTATCTATCATCTATGTATCTATCTACCTACCTAGCATCTTTTTTCATCTATCTATCCATCCATTTTATTTTCTTTACTGGTTCTTGGGTTCAGTCTCTTGCAGTGTTTCTTATCCTTGGGTCCTATGAGATTCCTCCTTCCAGCAAATTTATCTCTTACTAGCGAGAACCCATGCAATCCTTTGCAAAGCCCCAATCCCCCAGAGGATGTTTAAGTGGCTGACTTTCTTGCCTCCTGATCGTACACAGGAAGGCACCCAGCTCTGAGAGAGAAGGTGGAAGACTCCTACACCTCAATGAAATGGGTCCCGGGAAGCTCTCAGCACCACTAGGTTTTCCCGCAAGATACCCAGTGAGTTTCAAAAGGGGGAGATTCTGCCTCCCTTCCCCAGGGGATGCTTGACAATGTCTGGAGACATTTTTGGTTGTCACAACTGGAAGGGTAGTGGGACATGTGCCTCTGGCATCTAGCGGGTCGAGCCCAGGGATGCTGTTAAACCACCTGCTATGCACAGAACGGCTCCCACCACAGAGCGTGACCCAGCCCCACCTGCCAATGTGCCGAGGGTGAGAGACCCTTGGCTAACCTGACCCCAGGTTGGCTCAGAAGCCTTCGAGGGAGCAAGTCTGCAACACAGTCACATTCTAGAGAGATCCACACCCCTAGGAGGGAGCCAGTTGTGGGGAGCCCACCCCCACAGGTCCACAGACTCACCAGAAAGGAGCAGAGGAAGATGAAGGAAACGAAGTAAAAATAAGCAAATTCATTGCCACACTCGGGAGTCAGGATGCCAGAGTTTTTATCACACGGCTTCCCACTGAGGCAGGAAAGCATGATGTTGTGCCAAGCCTCCCCGGTGGCACTCCTAAGGACAGAGAGGGGCATCAGGGACCTGGGCACCCAGCCCTGGACACAAGTGCCTCCCAGGGAGGCAGAGCACCGTGGTTAAGCACTTGGGCTCTGGAGCTGGACCAGCACGGGTTTGAGCCCCGGGTAAGCAGCTCTTTTCTCTGGGAGCTCAGGGAGGGGACTCTCATTCTTGGTTGTGCAGTAAAGCCCTTGGGGGGTGGGGTGGGGAGTAAAAATGCTGATGCCAATGCCTCACTATCACAGACTTGGATTCAACTGGTCTCGTTGGGGCCTGACGACATAGGTGCGTTTAAAAGACTTCCCTCTGTCCAGGTGATTGTCATCTTTTACTACTTTCTCCCTCGGTAACTCTGCTCCAGGCACACTGGGCTCCTCCAGCTTCTCCAACATGCCAGCCATGCTTCGGCCTCAGGACCTTTGCACGTGCCATACCCTCGCCTGGACTGCCCTTCCTGGGATATCCATATGGCTCCCTTCCTTGCCTATTTCTCTCAGGGAGGCATGACATACCAGCCCTCCATTCCTTTTTTGTTGTTGTTAAATGAGAAAATTTTTTTTTATTGTGCCAAAATGTACATAACATAAAACTGATCATTTTAAGCATTTAAAAAATGTGTAATTCAATGGCATTAAGCACATTCACAATGCCGTGTAACCATCACCACGATCCACCTCCAATACCTTTTCATCTTTCCAAACTGAAAATGTGTGCTCATTAAATAACAACTCCCCATTCTCCTCTCTCCCAGCCCCTGGGAATCTCTACTCCACTTTTTTTTTTCTCTCTCTCTGAGTTTGCCCATTTAAGTACAATCATACATTATTTGTTCTTTTGTCCCTTCATTTCCCTCTTAATCTTAAATTTTATCTCCTTCTAGTACCCTCTACCGTTTATTACTGATTGTCTCCCCCACAGGAATATGTTTCCAGAAGGCAGAGAATGCTGTCCCTTTCTGCTTGTTCCCAGTACCTACAGCAGTGCCTGGCACACAGTAGGTGCTCAATAAAGCTCCCATGGGTGAAAGAAGGAACTCTAACATGCAGCCGGGATGAAGAACCAGGCCTCAGAGTCTATAAGCCTCAGTTTCCTCATCTCTCACTTGGGGCTGCCGAGAACCCCACCTCAGGATGGTCAGGAGGAGTCGATGAGACGATGCCTGAAAACGCCTTTCCTGTTTGAGCCCCAGGGCCTTTAGCTACCACCCCGCCAGGGACCCTGGGTCCCCCATGCCCATCCCAAGCCTCACGGGCACAGAAGACGGAGGGCACCCGCCTCCCCCACCGGAAGAGAAGGAAAAGGACACTCCCCCACCGGAAGTGAAGGATGAAAGCGCCCGCCTCTCACCTGAAGAGCAGCATAAGGGCCTGGAAGAAGGTCCGGAAGTTGTTGTGCTCAGTGATCTGGAAGTCGTCCTCATCACTGTCCTCTTCCTCCACGTCGATGCCAATGTTGCCAAACACCTGGGGGATCGGAGGGCGATGACCAGGGGCGGACGTGCCCCTCAGTGGCTCCAGGGAACCCCCACTCAATGCCCACGTCGGCCTCTCTGAACTGGACCCCCGACCCCTCTCTGCCTAAGGGCAGTGGCCCTCCTTGGGTGGCCCTGGGAACATCAGGGGGGACCAGCACTCACCTGCATCCCGATGATGGCATAGATGAAGAAAAGCATGGCAATCAGCAGACAGACGTAAGGCAGGGCCTGGTGGGAAGGAAGTTAGACAAGAGCCCTGCAGACCACATTCTCAGCAAGAGGCACCATGTGAGCATCGCCAACCTCCATTCTAGATTCAGCTACAGCAGTGGGGGTGGGGGTGGGGGTGGGGGCTGCTTTCCCTCTCAGCCCCGAGCAGGGGCCGTGGCTCACCTTGAACGACTGCACAAAGGTCCAGAGAAGAATGCGGATGGTGTAGCCCTGCCGGAGGAGTTTGATGAGCCGGGCTGCTCGGAAGAGGCGGAGGAAGCTCAGGTTGATGAAGTTATTCTGGGGAAATGGAGAAAGAGGGGTGACCATCCACCCACCCCCAGGGGCTCAGAGCCATCACCACTCACAGAGGACCCTACATGAAGCCAACCAACAGGAAAAAGCAAGCCAGACCCCAAATAAGGAGGGAAAGGAGAGAAAGCACTATTAATGCAATGGTGCAGAGGAAAAAACTTGAAAAAGGGACAAAGTGGGGTGGGGTGGGGGGAAGGAGGAAAAGGCATCAACTCAGAAAGCATAAGCCCTCCCTGCCAGCCCATCCGCAAAGGGGAAAGGAAAGGAAAAAAAAGGAGAGAAAGGAAAGGGGTACGGGGTGGGTGGGGAAGAAATAACAAAAGAACAAGGAAAAGAAAATATATCCGAATCATCCAATCAGGAAAAAAATCGAGATGGTTTTTGTTTCTCCCAACAACCAAATGCACTGAGACGATAGGACACAAGCGGGTCAAGTTGCCAAATCCATCACACATACGATGCACAAACACCGGGCAGGGTGGGGGGCCAGCGCACTCAGGCCTGGTGGACGGGTGCGGGTTCCAGGGCATGTTACGCTCTAGGCCAGAAATGCATCTGTCGTGGGACTCACCGGGCACCCTGCCCTGCCCTGCCGAGCTGCCCACCCGCTCCTGCCCGCCCTCACCTCACCCCACGGCCAAGAGGACTCGAGCCAATTGGAGAAGTGGAAGAGCATCTTTTCTTACCCCCTTGGCGAGCGGGCATGGGGAGGACAGGAGGGAGCTGGGGCTGTTCGGCTGCAGGGCGAGTCCTCGCTGCCCGCTGAGTCGGAGAAGATGCATTTGGGGCCCTTTTCCCCCCTCTCAGGGATGGCTTCTCAGCTTCTGGGGCTGGGTGGAGTAGCACGGGACCAGGCCTGCGGGAAGCAGGAAGTACGCAGCGCCCGTGGGTGGGTGAGCTGGCCAGTCAGCCCAGGCCCACCAGGGGCGGTGCTGGGGGCGGGGAGGTGGGCCGTCCCTGCCCCCAGGACCTCCCTGGGTGGCCCCTGCCTCTGCTCAAAGACCCCTACCTAGTTCCTGCCTTCACCTCCTCCCACCCAAGCCAGAACCTGGGGCCAGACAACAGGGGGAGGGGGAGGTGGGAGGCAGCCAGCCAGCTTGGTGGGTTGGGGCCCTGGTCACTATGTAACTGTCCTGGGACTTATCATCTGGGGCCTCAGGGGACACTGGTGGGGGACAAGGCACTAGAAGTCACAAATGGACCAAATCTAATCACCTGGTTGACAAAGTTATTTTGTTGGGCCTGAGCAGTTTTATACTGAAAGGCAGTTGGCACTGTTTAAAAATCAGACCCCCCCCCCCCCCCCGCCCCAAATCTGGCTTTCTGGCCACCCTGGACCTGCTTCTGGCCTGACAGCAGTTAGTTGGGGCTCGGGTGTGGCTGCGCACCTCGAAGCAGGCCCGTGTCCTCCGTTTGCCCAAGGCCCCGTTCTAGAAGTGGCACCTGCTTTCCGGCTTAGGGCGCCTTGTCGGCCACCAGAAGCACTTTGCGTTTCAGCCCTGTCTCCGCAGACATGGCCACCCCTGCTGTGCCTCAGCCGGTGGGCTGCGACAGAGAGGCCTTAACCGGGACTTGGGAGACCCCGTGGAGCCAGATTTAAATGGGCTCAGCCCTCACCCCCAAATGGCACAGGGGTGACCACACAGGTTGCCCTGACAGTCACAGCACCCCTTTAGGTCTCAAAAGCTCGGATGATGAATTACATGGGCATCTTACGTGGTGGGTTCCCCAGGGCTTCCCAGCCCCAAATCTGTTCCCGCTTGCTCTGGCCCGGGGCTCAAAGGAATTTCTGGGGCGGACAAGATGCCTCTGGATTTGCGGGCAAAGTCCAGGACACTAGTTGGCCCCTATGTCTCTAGGATGGGAGTGGGGACTGGGAGATCCTGCTCGAACCCAATGGGCTAAGCTCTGTGACAATGTCCCAAGCTCCCTGAATGAGCCCCACTGCCCTGACTCCGGGCCTGGCCACCCAGCTCCACCAGGTGTCCCCAGCCTTCTCCCATCCATCCCCAGAGGACAAGCCATCCCTTTGTGGGGTGGGACACGCATGTGGACTCGCTCAGCATGCAGAGGCAGGCGGGCCCTGGAAGCAGCCTCGGGGGCTCGGGGTGAGCGGGGAGCCTGCCACCATGCGGGAGAAGCGAGGGGCCTCGCGGGGAGAGGCGCGCGGAGACATGCGAACCGAGGGGGAGGGAGACACGTGGGAGGGGAGGTAGGGGTGGAGATGAGAGAGGCCCAGGTGATGGGGCAGGGAAGGTGCTAGTCTGCCCTCATCCACCCCTCCCCCTCTTCCCACGTCTGCATCCAGTCCTTCAAGTGCTCACAGAACTTCCGGCAACTTCCCTTTTTCTAGCTTCCATCTTCCCGTCCACAGGCCACAAGGAGCAGCTGTCCTCTCCTCCAACCCTGCCCTGTGCACCCAGGTTCTAGGTGCCTGGGCGGGTGCAGGCCCCGAAGGCTGGCGTGCTCAGGGGTGCGAGGGCTCGGGACCGGGGAACCACCCACCCGATGGCTCCGGAGAAATCCTGCCCCCTCCAGCCCAGAACCCGCCTCTGAGCTCCAGCCCCATAACCACCTGCCTACCGACTCCTTCCAGGGTGTCCTTAAAGGCGCCTCACACACTCACGCTCTTCCCCAACCCGGCCTCCTGGCGTCCCCTAATCACCTCCGGGTCAAGCCAGACTCGCGTCCCTCCAGATACCCCTCTCACCCACAGCCCAGAGGGGCCCAGCCCCGGGTTCTGGGGAGGCCCCTGCTCAGATGGCTAGTCCTCTGCTGGCCTCCTGCAGCCCAGGCCCCACCAAACCGCTGGGGCTCTGCAGCCACAGTGACCTTGTCTAATCACACTTCTGATGGCGCCTCCCCTGCTCCAAATCCTCCCACGCTCCCACAACAAGGCCCCCAGGGTCTGTCCCCTTCTGCCCCCTTTACTTCCTATGGGCCAGCCTCCCGCTGCTCTTTGCTCCAGCCACACCCCTCACTTGCAGCCCCTGACCCCCGCGTGCTGTCCTGCACTGGGCCTTTGCATGTGCTGTCTAGACCTCGTATGCCCTTTCCCCCTCTCCACCTTGTTAGCACTGCTCATCCTTCAGCTTGCAGCACCGTTACAATTTCAAGTGGGTTTGCGGAGTGGTTTGACCAATGCCTGACTCCCCCACTTGACCAGGTGAGGGGGGCAGTGGTGGTGTCCGCTTTTGCCCCCCTCCTCATCTGTGGCACGGAATTGGGGCTCATTAAATGTTTGGTAAATGAGCACACGTGTACCGCTAGGGGAGGAATCCTGGTGTAAAGATGCTATTGGGGGTCCTTCACAGGGGCTCAGGGCTGGATGGGGAAGAGGCAGGTCAGATTTAACAGAGTGAGAGGTGTGCAGGTGTGTGAGGAGCTGAATAAGTGAGGAGAGAGACAGTGTATGCTGGGGTGGGGGTATGGGCGTGCAGGGTGGATGGATGTAAGAGAGGAGAGGGATAGTGTGTGCATCTGTGTGTATGTAGCGGGGAGAGAGACAGTGAGGGGTCAGAGACAGAGCCAGAAAGAGGAAAGGGCACATGTGTGCAGTGACTGTGTGTGTGTGTGTGTGTGTGTGTGTGTGTGTGTGTGTGTGGCTCATGGCCTTGGCGGGCCGGCCCATCTGGAAGCAGCTAGGACCCCAGCCTTAGCAGTTCTGAGTCTCCCTCGCCTGAGAGTCTTTGCCTGCATGCTGCCCACCCATCAGACTCCCCCCATCAGGCTTGGAGGTTCATCTCTGGTGATCAAGCCCAAAGAGCGCAAGGGCTGAGAATGGGGTCAGGGATGGGAGGCCCTTTCCCGGGGCTCAGGCTCCATGGAGCTGAAATGCAGTGATTTGAGGGTAGCTGAGGGTTCCGAGTGTCAGATGTGTGTAAGCAATGGGGTTGGAGGCCCAGCCAGCCGACTTGTCCTGGCAAACCCATCCTTTTCTCTGCAAAAGATGCAAATCAAGCCAAACAGAAAACCCCAATTCAGAACCCAATGGAAACAAGAGAGAGAGAGAGAGAGAGAGAGAGAGAGAGAGAGAGAGAGAGAGAGAGAGAGAGAGAGAGAGAGCTCTGTAGGAATGAAGAGGGAGGGGGGGCTGGGAGGTTGGAGAGGGGGAAAGATGAGGGGGGTAAGAGGGACAGACAGACGGGGGGGAGGCGGAAAATAAGAGGGGGTGTCAGGCATTCCCAGTCAGAAAGCCCAGGGCATGACATGCAGCGCTGATGCGAGAAGATGCGTTCACAGTTAATGTAAGGCATTTAGACTTCAGAAAGAAGTAACACCAACCGGATTCTAGATGCAGATGTTGAAGATGGAGGGGGAGCGGGCGGGCGGGGACAGTTGGGGAGGCGTGTTCAGCGTTTTTTAGGTTGATTTGTAACCAGTGCCAAAAAACCAATGGGTTTCGGTTCCCGGGCGGGGAGTGGGGGTGGTGGTGGTGGGTTGGGAGATAGTCATTGGTGTATGAATACACAGACCACGTCATGGATGAACAAATGAATTTCATAGTGCATTTTGATTGGATGAGTTTTTCAGACGGCGTTGTGCCAATATACAGTTTAAAGAGCAGGCATGAAAAGAGACAAGACAAGAAACACAGTCATTATCCATCGCACGCAGAGCAAACCCACGTCACCCCGGCCACTTAGGGGCAGCAGCTGAGGCCCACTGGGTCTCAGGCCCTCTCCCCCCAACCCTGGGACCTGCCCTCTGAGGGCCTGGCTCCTCCTGCCTCAGACCCAGCGGGCTTACCTGGGGGGCAGGAAGGGGCGACTGTGGCTCCTTGCCTGGCAGGGCAGGCCTCCCCCACTCCAGGCTGGGAGTTTATCATTCTTAAAGGGTCCAAACACCCACCCTCTAGCTTTCCCTCCAAATGATTCTGAGAGCCAGGGGCCGGCGGACCAAGTAAAACTCAAGTACATCCACGGTAATAATGGCAATAACAAAGCCACCATTCGTGAACTATATTTTCTGGTAGGTTCTGTGCCAAGCACTTCGCATTGATGGCTCTGACTTATTAAAAGTTGCCATCTTTCTCCTATGAATGTCAGTCCTATGGGGGCAGCATTCTTTTTATTGATTGATTGATTTCAGAGACAGGGAGGGGGAGAGAGAGAGAAACATCAACAATAAGAATCATTGATCGGCTGCCTCCTGCATGCCCCCTACTGGGGATCGAGCCCACAACCCAGGCATGTGCCCTTGATGCTAATCGAACCCAGGACCCTTCAGTCTGCAGGGGGATGCTCTATCCATTGAGCCAAACCAGCTAGGGTGAGGCAGCCTTCTTGTATATTTTGATTTGTTCACTGCTCTGTCTCCAGCACCTCTAACAATGCCTGGCACACAGCAGGCGCTCAATGCATGCTTACTGAGTGCATGAATGAATGGAAGATCTGATGGGCTTAGTTGTGATGATCCCTATATACAGGTTGAGAGGAAGTAACACCATTGCTCAACGTCAAACAACTCATAGGGAGGGCTGTTTGACTACTGTAATGGTCTTGATGCCCTTGAATTAGATCCTGTGCCCCATCCTCCTGACTGCCCCCCCCATGTCTTGTAGCCAGGAGGACGAACTGTTGGGGTTCAGCCCTATGGATCTCTTACTGGCAAATGGAGGTGATACCCAACTTTCTCCACCTGCCTTACTGGGGTGGTGGGCCACACTTTCCAACCTCCTGCCCCAGAGGGACATGGGTTCAAGGCTGTCTAGAGCTCAGTCGGAGGGCAAGAAGCCAGTTGGAGCTCAGACTTCTTAGAAACTTAGATCTAGGCTCTGGCTCTCTGCCAGGGGACAGTGGCCAGGTGGGGGCAACCCAATAGGGACAGACCCCAGGTGGGCACGACCTCTCTTGAGGAAAGTATCGGGTAGGACGCAGGGAAGGGGAACTTCTGGATCACTGGAGCTGAAGCAAAGAGTTGTGGCCAAGATACCACTTGGGTGCGCGTGCTGGGAGGTGAACGGCCCCCTCTTCTGTGTAGCTCCCCAGCCCTGCCAGTCTTCCAGGATGGAGAGTGGCCAACTGATCTCCTTCTGCTGGGGGCGCATGTGGGGACACCCCAGGAAACACCCATGTCCCCTCAGGAGTCACCAGGCCCGGCTGTGTCAACTTAGGCAGGTGCCTCTCTTCCCTGAGCACCGGGCCTCAGTTTCCTCATCTGTGAAATGGCACAACACCCTCTTTCTTGGGCAGCACCCCACTCAGATCTATCCTCTGCTCTTCTCTGCCTATTGTGAGCATCGCTCTGGCTGCCGGGTCTTCTCGCTCCCTTCTGGCTGGGCCTGGCCGATGGGAGGTGCTGGCAGGAGTCGGCACTAGGAGAGAAAGGCTGGGTGCTTCTCCTCACATGCTTCCTTCCTGCTTTGGCCCTTAGTCTCTGTTAGGGGTTCTGCTGCTCCTAGTCCACAGCCCCTCACCAATCCAGGCCAGGTTCCCCCCACTTCAGCACCTGGGCAGGTGACAGCTCCTCACAGTGGCTGGGTTTTGGATGCCTTCCCTCCTCCATGAATGGTCTTTGCTTTCCAATTTTTAGTTTAACTGTCAAGGGAATTCACCTATATGCTGAGCCCTACACTTATACCACGAGCGAATCCACGTAAAATGCTTGGCACAATACCTGGCAGACAAATGCTCCATTCTTGTCGGCCATCGTTATTTTTATTGCTGTTATTATGAGGTGGATACCACCCCGGCCCTTGGCTCTGACACATTCTGCTTTTGCCCCTCCCCCGCTTTGAGGATCCTGCTCTCCCCCCAACCTCCTGAGGGCTCTCAAGCCTGGGCTCGCTGGCAAATGGCCAAGGAGGGATCTTGAACAGAAGATCTGGGGCCCCGAGTCTTCTAGACAAGGTACAAGGACAATGTGGGGCCAGTCCAGAGACCCCCACGTGGGGGGGAATCCCCCAGGTCTGGGGGTAGAGCAGGGTGGATGTCCCAAGGTTCTGGGAGTGGTTCCCTTTGTTGGCCCAAGGGCCACGGCTCCCTCCTGCCCATGAACCAGGAGGTGTTCGTTCAGGCAGAATGGATCTGAAGCTGGTTCCCTCTGGGCCCCCAACACTGTGTGGAGTGTGGGGTGGGGCTCAGCCTTGGGTCCTTCAAGGGTCTCAGTTCTCTCAGTGCACTCAGCCCACGTTTGTTCATAAGTCACTGGGGCAGGGGAGTCTGCGCTGCAGCACTGGCCCCATGGCTGTGGCTTTGGGAACTCCTGTCTTCTTGAGTTGCCCTCCTGGGGGGGGGGCACCCTGCCTCTGGGGGCCCTGCTTTACCCTCTCTGCTCAATGCTGAGTGCTGGCAAGAGCCAGCTGTGGCTGTCGGGACCTGCTGCTTCTGGATGACCTCTTCCCCGTCCCGCCCCCCCGCCCCCTCCCAGCCAGGAGTTGCCCAGAAAGAAGCCGGCGGGAAACTTACCCCAAACTCAGTCACGAGGATGTCGGTGATGCTGCCCAGAACAGTCACAAAATCGAAGATGTTCCAGGCATCGCGGAAATAATTCTAGAATGGGGACCCACAAGACAGAGATGCCAACTCAGGGCTCATGCTGGGTCCCCCAAGGCCAGCCGGGGGCACAGCTCCGATCAGCCCAAGTGCCTGGGACAGTCTTGGCCATTTAAGTTGCAAAATGCTACTGAGCGGGCTCCTCTGAGTTGCCCTTCCGCAGAACCCAGGCCTGCCACTGGCTTGCCTGACCCCAGAGGGGGCCTCCAGGGACCTCGTCAGCTCTGCTGGGGAGAAGACCTCAAAAACAAGGATTATCACTCGTTTTACACGAGGTGACAAGCTCAGAGAGTGAAGTCACCACTGGCCTGGTCGGTGAGCAGCATGGACGTGAAGGGCCAGGATTTGACCCCAGGCTGGGACTTGGAGTCTGGAGTCTATGTTGAGGATCCTACGGAATCAGGACTGTGTTCACAGCACACTCCCAAAGAGTGCGGCCACTGGGTTCACCTCCCAGCTGTGCGGCTGTGGGCTAGTGACTTAACCTCTCTGGGCCTCCACTTCTTGATCTGGAGAAGGGGAACAGTAACAAGGGTACAGAGGCCATCTGGGCACCTGCCAGGCTGCTGGTCCTGGCTCCTTAGTCGTTAGATAGGGCCCGGTGTCTAGTTCTAGCCGATGGGCTGTGAGCAGAGGCCATGAGAGTCACTTCCTGGCCAGTCAGGACTGTCAGAACTCTCGTAACCCTGGCAACCTGGGACATGCCAGATGGGGCTGCTCCAGGAGCCTGGGTCCCTGAGTATCTATAGGCAAAGAGAGCCCCCCTCCCTGCCCCCCACTGAGTGCCAACAAAACCTTTGTTGATTTAGGCAACTGAGATGTGAGGGCTGTTTGTTACTGTAGCTGACTTGATAGGTCCTGATTGGTACATCCCTGGGCTGGATGCTGGCTCAACTGGGACACACAGGTACAGCGCATTGTTGTTACAATACTGAAATATTCCACGTGATTGGAGCCCACACCAAGCAGTACCCCTGCCTGGATCTACAGGTCTTGCTGAGACGCCCCCCCCCCAACCCTGGCCCCCCAAGGTTCGTTGAGACTCATGCCAAACACAGGCCTTCCCAGCATCCTCACAAGGCAGAGGCCGGGGCGTTCTAAGTGCTCAGCTCCTCCCGAGTGTCTGACCCTGCAGCAGCCCCTCTGCCTCCCGGAGAAGGGCCCAGGCTTTAGAGCTGTGCTTCACAGGATCAATTCTTTCAGCAAGGTTGAGTTAAAGGTCCTGAGTTGGACTCTGTGGGTCTTGGCGCCCTCTTCTGGAGGATAGGGTGTAACAACAATCATATAATGGAGTCTGAGTGGGATTTGGTATACAGTAGGTGCTCAATAGATGGACGTTGTTGTTTTACAGTCATCGAAAAGCAATGCGGGTTCCGATGGCACTTACAGTATTTTAGCAGGTGCTGCTGGGGCCCTGCTCACCTTCCTTCATATTACATGACTGCGCACCTTCGTTCCTCCGCCCAGGGGCTTTCTCAGGCTGCGTATTTGCTGGGGAATTAACAGGTCCCCTGGGAGCAGCCCTTCACTATGGCTGATGGGCACTGGAGGATAAATACTCCAGCTCCCTTCCCTGTCAATGGAATGATGCTGACGACCCTCTGCTGCCCCCTGGAGGGCCTCAGCAGAATTGCAACCTGAGCTGGATACGGGTCCCCTTCACTCCCAGTCTGTTTCCCCTATCATGTGTTTCTTGGGGTCACCTCTCTGATAAATTCTTTTCACTCAATCCTCGTCTCAGGTTCTGCTTCTCGGGGAGCCCAAAGGAAGACAACTTCCTAGGTGCGCAGTGACAGCCCCTGGACTGCAAGGCTCTCCTCTTCGGCCTAAATTTCACCTGGGGATCCTGGGGCTTCATCTAAACTGTAGGGACAGGGTTGGTGCAGGGACTGCCATTGGCTGGGAGATGGAGCCCAGCCCCCGGGGGGAGATCATCACCTGGAGACTGATTAGGAGGGAAGAATGGCCGGACAGCTGCACTGGGCGGGGCCCACAGGACTCTCCATTTGCTGGGTGTGGACACAGGAGCTGAGAGGTCAGTGCCCTGCTTGTGGCCACACAGCTAGAGAGGGGCTGAGGCAGGATTCGCACGCAGGTATGGGAACGTCGGAGTCCACGCCCTTCCCCATACGCAGGCTGTGACTTGTCCTGGTGGCATTCCCAGGACGAGAATGCTGAGCTGGTGCCACTGCCTGGCTGCAGGGTGCTTCCCCTGCCTGGCTGGTGCTCAGCGCGGGGTCTGACAGCCTGGGCAGCACCCTGGACGCCCCGGGGGATTCATTAAAAACACAGATTCAGGCCCTGGCTGGTTTGGCTCCGCTGGTTGGACCATTGTCCCGTGCACTGTTTCTCTCTCTCCCTCCCTTCCTCTCTCTATAAATAAGTAAATAAATACATACATACATAAATAAAGCAATAAAAAGAAATAAAATTAAATCTTAAAAAAATACAGATTTGCCCAGTTGGCGTGGCTCAGTGGTTGAGCATGGTCGACCTATGAACTAGGAGGTCAGGGTTCAATTCCCAGTCAGGGCACATGCGCAGGTTGTGGGCTCCATCCCGTGTGGGGCGTGCAGGAGGCAGCCGATCGATGATTCTCTCTCATCGATGTTTCTATCTCTCTCGCCCTCTCCCTTCCTCTCTGAAATAAATTAAAAAGAAAGAAAGAAAAAAAACAGATTTGGGGCCCCTACCTGACCAAGTGGATCAGAATCTCTGGGGATGGGTCTGGGGCAGGATCCCATTTAAAAAAAAATCTCCCCAAGTACTTCTGAGAGGGAGCAGAGTTGGCAGCCCCGGCAGGCCAGTGAGCTTGATTGTAACCCTTCACTGCCAGGCTTCCCTCTCAGTCTCCAGACACACACTATTTGTGTTTAGGGTTGGCAAGAGTTCTTCTGAGAGAGAGGCAGTGACGGGGGAGAGGTGAGGTGACAGAGCCTGGGTACCATGTGAACGGAGATCTCTCTGGTGTTAAAGCTGATACCCTGTACCAGCCGTAGCCAAACTTTCGGACCTCACGGACCACCCGTTGGCGACCGCTGCCCTATGCCACTTCGAGAAGCCCAGGTGAGACCCAGAAACAGGCTAACGGGGTGATCAAGAGGGAAGACATCTGTTTTAAGTCTCAGCTTGGTCACTCATGGGGGCCTTCTTCAGCGTTTGTGTGCTGTGACCCTCCTTGGCCATCTGGGAAGACCTTCTCAGAGGAAGCTTTCTAAATGTTTAAAATAAAATACCCAGGATGGCAAGAACACCCGTTCTATTGAAATATGGTGATCAAAATATTTTTAAAATGGTGATCTAGTGATGAATGCACTTCCTCATTAACATATTAAACACGGTTTAGTTGAAGGTTTAATAACCACCAGCATTCTGAAGCAACGATGAGTGCAAACTAAACTGTAAGGTCCCTGAAACCTCTACAATGCATGAGGAAAGTATGTGATTTGGATTGCTAATGCTGCAGGGGTTTGCTGTCTGCTTGCCAGATGGAAGGAAATGCTCAAGTCCAGTCAGTAGCTGGCAAAAGGTAACGATGCAATCACTTGCATTACTGGGAGATGAAGTCCAGTGAGTGGGTTCTAAAGTGCATTTGAAAAAAAGAAAAAGGAAATGGAGTCCAGGAGAATGACAGGGCATGTGACGAGGGCTGACACTCATTTCCTCCCGGCTGTCCATATGCACGTCTGAGTGCTGGGCTCCACTGTCAAATGCATTTCTCACTGAGGGTCGCAGCTTCAACAGTTTGAACGCCTGTCTGGAGATCAGTTTCCTTACTCTAAAATGGGTCATTTCCAGGAATGACTGAATAAGTGCACGCCTTGCACATAGTAAGTCAACACGTGCCAGGCGTCATGGGTGTTACCTGGCAAGCGCAAGAACGTCTAAGTAGAGTCTGTGGGCATTGGAAGGATGCTCAAGCCACCACTGGGGTGGGGTCTTGGTGCCAGGTGGGTGGACCATCACCCAGCACCCAGTGCCCCTCGGGGCTTCCCCCCAACACACAACTCTAGCCCTAAAGCTGTACTTACCAGAATCCCAAAAGCCATGACTTTGAGCAGACATTCCAGAGAGAAGAGGGAGGTGAAGACGATGTTGAATACCCTCAGAGCATTTTCATAAGCAAGCGAGGCCCCGTAGAACTAGAGTAGGAAGAGGGAAGGGCGTCGGGGTCAGTGGGTGGCAGGGTCTGGGGAGGCGGCTCTGTGGCTGTCCTAACCGGGGCCAGACAGGACTCACACTTGGGGTCCCTGTTGACCCCTGTGGAGCCAACTCCAGGCAAGCTCTTCACATCAAAACAAAAACTCAGATCCTGGGACAGCCTGGCCGGGTGGGGCTGGGGAGGGTGTCTAAAGCAGGCTCTCTGTAGGAACCTCTGTTTTCCCAGACCCCCTTTTAATTCCTACCTGCACGCGCCCATGAGACCAGTCCCACATCAAGTTTTACAACATTTCCAGCCCCAAAGAGTTTCCCTGCATCCCCTCCCAGTTGATCGTAGCCCCAGAGGTAACCGTTCTTCTGACTCCTTGGGAAATATTCTTGACCAACTATTTAATCAGACTTGAATCTATAACCTTTAGACCTAACTACCAGCTTACAGGACATACGGCAGATGGAGGAAGAAGTTACAGCCTGCCCCCCGCTCCCCCCCCCCCCCCGTCCCCCCCCCCTCCCCCGCCTCCAGGAAACCAATGTATCTAGAGCTGGAACCCTTTTTATTCGGCTCATCTGTTTCTCCAAAAAGTCAAGAGTGTGGGGGAAAAAGGGTGTGGATGGGGAGCACAGAGGCTTAAAAGACAAAAACTGGAGGCCATGCATAGTCATTTAGAATTTAGATCTTGGCTCCAAAAACAACTCACCGTAAAAGACATTTTGTTTTTCTTTTTTTTTTTGTAAAAGACATTTTGGGGACAATTTAATATGGCTCTCAGAGAATTATCACTCATCTTCTCAAACATAAGAATATGTCGGAAAATCTCCTTTTTTAAGAAATGCATATTGAAGAACTTAAGGGTGAAACAGTGTGGTGTTTATAATAAAAAAAATATTTTTACTGATTTCTGAGAGGAAGGGAGAAAAAGTGAGAAACAGAATCATTGATGGTGGCCCACAACTCAAGCGTGTGCCCGGACTGGGAATTGAACTGGGACCTCCTGGTTCATAGGTCGCTGCTCAACCACTGAGCAATGCCAGCGGGTGTGGTGTTTATAATTTAAAATGCTTAAAAAAAAATAGAAGTGTCCAGAACAGGCAAATCCACAGAGGCAGAAAGCAGATTGGTGGTTGCCAGGCGCTGGGGGGGGGGGGGGGGCATGGGGAGTGACTGCCACGGGGATGGGTTTTCTTTAGGGGGATGGAAATGTTTTGGAAGTTGATGGAGGTAGCGGCTGAACAACATAGTGAATATACTAAATGTCACTGGATTGTACACTTTGACATGGTGAATATTATGTGTATGTCACCTCAATCAAAAAAATTAGGAAAAAAATAGATGAAGGTGACATAGTCCAGTGTTTCAGACTGGGAATGATGGGTGATGGAGACTGGGTATCCATGAGGGCTGGACACTCAGGGCGTGGCCCAGGGTGCGGGTGGAAATGCAGAGCCCCAGGCCCACCACCGACCTGCCGGACCAGCATTGCCGTTAACAAGCCCCCCCCGCCCCCCCCCCCCCCCCCCCCCCCGCCCCGTGATCTGCGAGCACATTGCAATCTGGGGAACGCCTGCTCTACTCCCCACCTCTCTTCTGTTTGCTTAGAACTGCTCGTCCTCACAACAATGGAGAAACAAAAGGAGCTGCTTACGGAGAGGGTTTTTGAGTGAAAACAGGCACTGATTTTTCACCGGTTCAATAACTTGCAGCTCAATTTATTTCGTGTTTTTGAAGTATTGAGAAATGTGCTAATGTCTTTGCCTGAACTTTCTCATTCCCTCCTCCTCTCTCGGGTGAGGAGGGGGGTGGGGGGAGAAGGAGGAAGGGAGGGAGGAAGGCACTAGTATTAACATCCCCATTGTATTGACAGGGAAACTGAGGCCCTGAGGTGTCCTGGGTCCCTGTGCAAGGTTAAACACTGAGTGAAATGGCAGCACTGGACTCAAATCCAGGCCGTGGGTCTCCAAAGCACACACAGAAAGATTCTGACTTTTCGCTCTAAAGAGGCTCCATGGCCCTGAGAGTGGCAAGGTCCTTACCTGTCCCTCCTTCCTCAGGCCACTCATCAAACACTTAGCAAGGGCCTCTTGTTCCCTCTGAGCCAGACCTCGCTGAACCCTAGGAATTCAGGGGTGACCGGGACTTGTCTGGCCTCTCGGAGCTCAGAGGCTGGGAAGGGAGATTGTCGGGCAACCCACACTGATATTAGGGTGTGGGAGGTAACGGTAGGGCGCTTGCAAAGGTGGGCACCTGGGGCGGTCTTGGGAGATCAGGGAAGGCTTCCTGGAGGAAGGGCTGTGCAGGTGCCCCCGGGAGGAGCTGACCAGAGAGACGGCGGGACGTGTTTGTCAGGTGGAGGGAGCAGCTGGGGCACAGGCTGGGCGGTAACAGCGCGGTCGGCCTGGGGGACTCACAGTAGAGGGTCCCACTTTGCTGGAGGAGGGCAGGTCTGAGGGGCAGGGATGCCGCGGGTTTAACCGCGCCAGGGGCTCACCTTCATCATGAGCACGATGGTGTTGAGGGCGATCATGGCCATGATGGTGTACTCGAAAGGCGGCGACACCACGAACTGCCACATGCGGTACTGGAAGCTCTGCTTGTTCTGGGGCATGTGTCGGGTCAGAGGCTTGGCGCTGATGGCGAAGTCGATGCAGGCCCGCTGCGGGAGAGAGGCCGGTGGCGTGAGGGCAGGCGGGGGACAGCGCCGGACCCCGAACACCCTCCATCTAACTCAGCACGGCTCCCGGGTACACCTGCCCCCAGCTAGCACCCCTGGACCCCCATCAGCTCCCACGATGGCTCTCTTCTCCCGCCAGCCATGGCTCCCTGAGACGTCGCCGTCTGCCAGAACTGGCACTGACATGTCAGCCCCTGTTATCTCATGGATTCCCCTTAGCGGACATAGGAAGTGGTACTATTAATTGCAGACAAGGAAAATAGAGGCTCAGAGAGGTTAAGCCACTTGCCTGAGGTGGCACAGCTGTAAACTGGGCCAAACCCAAATTTAAGCTGAAGTTTCACTTTGAAGCTCAACCATTCTTTCCTACTGAACACTTTGCTTCTCCTCCTCCCGGAGGGGGGTGTAGAGAGAGGAGTCATGGTCATGACGTCTTAGGTGTTAACAGAGTGGAGGAAGGACACATTCTAAATCCTCCACCTCGCGTGGATGATGCGAGGAGGACAAGAGACCATGTCTATCCTCTCTGGTGTGCTGGACTTCCATTCATAAATATTCACCACCTCTCCCCGGGGGACATTCCCCGCCCCACTGACATCACCCGTGGACGTGTGACTCACTCGGGCTAATGAAATGTGAACAGAGGTGACTTGTGCCTCGTTTGGGCCCAAGCCTCAAGAGTTGGACGATGGTGTGCTATACATACTCTCTTTTTTATATGAAGCATCTCGGAGGGAACATGGATAATGGTGACATAGAGCAGAGCCATTTGAACATGCAAGGCAAGCAAGAAATCACCCCCGTTATGGCTCTCTGGCACTGAGATCTCAGGGATGCTCGTTACTGAACTGACTGATACATACACCTTCTGTCTGATGTATTTTCCTCTGAAAGCCACAGGAAGGGCTGCCCTGCAGACGGGGTTCTGCTGGAAGAATGCTGCGGTTCCCTCCCCACACGCCCCCAGAGGCTGGCTTCTGTGTGTACGTATGTATGTGGGGAGGTCGGGGTGGGGAATGTCCATTTTTAAATGGGGGATGCAACTGGAAAGTGGCACCTCATTTTTCTCCAGGCTGTATTCCTCCATCATCTTGTCTCCCTGCTCCTGGAAGGTGATGATGATCAAGGCCACAAAGATATTGACGAAGAAGAAGGGGAACACGACAAAGTAGACGACGTAGAAGATGGACATCTCCATGCGGTACCCGGGGCTGGGGCCCTGGTTCTCGAAGGTGGCGTCCACGGAGTGCTTGAGAACCCTTGCGGGGGGAGGGGGCGGGGGGGGGAGTGGGACAAGGGAACAGGCATGGAGAGAAATATTAAGAGAAAGTGGACAAGAAAGAAAAATAATCACTGTTTTCCGACTCCGGTTACCACGGTTACTTTATGAGGCCGTAGGCTCCCCACCTCCTTTGTCTGTGGGGAGCGTTAACAACCATGCATTTCGAGCCTGTTATGTGCCAGAAGAAAGGTTCAACGGCTTATTTATTTCCCCAGCAACCCTCTCAGGGAGGTTCTTCCTGGCTCCATTTTGCACACAAGGAAACGCAGGTCCAGCCATGTCAAGCGACCTGCCGAAGACCACCCGCTCAGACGTGGCCGAGTGGGGTTTGAAACCAGGAGTGAGGAGAGGCCATGGAGGCAGGTGTGTGTGTGTGTGTGTGTGTGTGTGTGTGTGTGTGTGTGTGTGTGTGTGTGAAGCACAGGAGGCGAGGAGCGGTGGAGGAGCAGTGGGGGTGCGGGGAGTGTGTGCACAGCTGCTCTGGCGGTGCAGAGGCTGCGCACTGCTCAGGGCCCTGTGTCGGGGTGCCGCTCGCACCGCAGACGTGAGAGATTTGTGCCTTCACGATGACAGCCCTTTGGCAGGAAGCCATAAAGGGCCTTACTGAGCGAAGTCACTAAACACACGGCAAACGGTGTTCTGACAGACGGAAGCAAAGTCTGTGGAGGAAGGGGTATCTTTAAATATTTCACCCCAAGGTGCCTCCTGGGTTGACACTGGCCCACGTGTGGGTGCCGAGTGTGTGCGTGGGGGAGCAGAGACGTCTGGGGGGCATGGCTGCTGGGAGGAGGTAGGTGAGGATGCTGAGGGTACACGCTGGCATCTACGGCTCCCCGCCACTCCCCAGCCCCGGCGCTTCCGAGATCTCGAGGGAGAAGCTGGACGAGGGCGAGGACAGCGAGGCGCTTGCCTGGGGCACCAATAAGGGGGCGCCAACATCCTCAATAACCAAGGTAAGTGATATTTTACTCCGATGTTTTAATACATCCAAATGAACGCTCCAAAGCCCACGATGAACTCCAAATTGTGCACAGACAGGCTCTGGCCCGCACGTGCGCGGGTCGGCACCCAGGCCTGGCCCCTCGGAGAGAAGGGCCCCGCGGTCAGGCCTGGCCCGCGTGGTCCACAGCCCGCCTCGGAGGTTCGCGGTCACCAGCACAGAGAGGGTGAAGGGGACGTGGCTGCCTGCGCGCAGGAGCCTTTCTGTAAATCAGAGACAGTGCCCGTTCTGGGCGGTTTGGGGATGAAGCCTCTACGCTCAGGGCCTGGCGAGCTAAGTGAGGGCTGGACTTCTGTCCCTAGAAGCCCAACCACACGCGGAGGTCAATGTGCTGGTGACAGCCCCCCCCCCCCCCCGGCATCTAGCAGGGTCCCCATCTTGGGGAGTCAGGAGCAAACCACCTCCTCCCAGATCTTTCTCAGCCCCGGGCTCTCAGACCCTCTCCCCTCCTGCCCCCCCAGCCTCCCCGGCCCGAGCTCTGCCTGCGGGCTCCCGCTTACTGTGGCCAGCCTTCTCCCGTGGACACGGTGAAGAGGGTCAGCAGAGCCCACAGCACGTTGTCGTAATGGAACTCATACTTCTTCCACTCTCGGTCCCGGGCCTTCACCTCGTTCTTCTCATACAGGAGGTACTTGCCACTGACACAGAAAACGGGCCATTAGCGGGAGGAGGGCGGCTCGGACACTTGTCTTTGGCTCCTGGAGACAGGAGGAGGGGAGAGGGGCCCCCAGCCCACACTGCCTCTCCCTCGTGCTCCCTGGGGGGGGGGGTGCCCTTGGAGACAAGCCCACGGTGAAGCCGATGCCGTGACCCTGCGACCCGCGGGAGAGCCGACTGAGTCCAGCGCTCTCTTCCAACGCGGAAACTCTAGTCTCAGATGGGGGGCGTTAAGAGCAGGGAGAGAGACGGGCACGTTTCTGGGTCCATCAGGCCAGTGGGGGTGGTGGCTGCTCCTTTTCAGGGCAGGAGTCAGGGCTGAGCTGCAGAGTCCCAGCTACAGGCCGGGACCCTTCCAGCTCCCCAAACAGCCACCAAAATAACAGCAGCTGGCGTCTGCCGCGCCAGCAACAGCGGCAGCGCTCAGGGGTGCTTGCTAAACGAGAGGCGCAGCTTTCCTGAGCGCCCCTTCCCACCGTGAGGCCCACACCCTCCTCCACAGTCCCTCCTCCAGGAAGTTCTGGGAACCAAACCCGCTGCCCCTAACTCAGGGGTGGGCACGTTACGGCCCTGAGACCAAACCTGGACCAGTTTCTGCACAGCCCACAAGCCAAGGATAGTGGGGTTTTTTTACATTTTTAAATGGTTGAAAACAAATCATTTCTGACATGTAAAAATTATACAAAATTCAAATTTTAGTGCCCTAGCTGGTTTTGCTCAGTGGATAGAGCGTCAGCCTGCAGACTGAAGGGTTCCGAGTTTGATTCCAGTCAAGGGCACATGCCCAGATTGCCGGCTTGATCCCCAGTGGGGGGCATGCAGGAGGCAGCTGATCAATGATCCTCTCTCATCATTGATGTTTCTATCTCTCTCCCCCTCTCTGAAATCAATAAAAATAAATAAAATAAAATAATTTTAAAAAAGAATTCGAATGTTAGTTTCCAGAGATAAAGTTTTATCAGCACACAGCCACGCCCATTCGCTGACCGGCGGTCTCCGGCGGCTGCTGGCCTGCACGGAGCCGTCGGGACAGAGACTGGGCCCCAACAGCCTCTCCTGTGTGGCCCCTGACAAAGGCGGCCCGCCTCGGACCTCACTTCTTCGACCCAACCGGACGCGAGGCTCTGGGTACTTGTTGTTTATCCCATTTGGTGCAAACAGGCACATGTTTCCGGACAGAAACACTGTGAGAACAGGGCTGCTCTGGGCCAGCGGAGGGCGTCAGGCCCCGTGCGGACACGCACCAGACAACCTTCCGGAAACCTCAAATCAAAATGTGCTGATCTGAAGCACATCTTCCTGTCAAGGCTTCAAATAAGGGAACGTGGACGTGTATGAACATCCCCCACCTGACAAAGCCGGGGACTAGAAAGTTAAGCAACTGGTTTACGGCGAATCTCAGGGACAGACAGAGACTTAAATTCCAGAACTGTTTCTCTCTACCCGGAGTCCAGCGGCTTCAATCAGGTCACTCCCCACGCCCAGCACTGCAGCTTCCAGGCTGGAGACGGAGAGCGCTGCCCCGCCCGCCCCCCCCCCCCCGCCGGCCCCCTGGGGACGCCTCGGAGAGCGGGGACCCACCGACAGTCTTTCTCGAACTCCTTGGACTCATCGGTGCAGTGGAAGAACTTGCCCTTGAACAGCTGCACGGCCACCACGGCAAAGATGAACATGAACAGCATGTAGACGATGAGGATGTTGAAGACGTTCTTGAGAGAATTCACCACACAGTCAAACACAGCCTGCGGGGCGGGGTGGAGAGAGGAGGTGAGGGCCGGGGCCCCAGAGCATTGTCATTGCTCCCCTTTTACAGACCAGGACACTAGCCGAGCGAAGGCCGCACAGTTGTGAGAAGGACGTGCGGGGCTGAACCCAATCCCGAGTTTCTATGTACCCACAGCGCCCCACCGCAGCGCCGGGACGTGGAAAGGCTCCTCGGAGCCCCTCCGGGTTACGTGCACGGCCTTCAGGGCTAAGGGGGAAGGTCCTCAACGGAGAGATAACTTCCTGTCAATTTTGTGTCCCTGCCTCACGCCGCTCCCGGTCCTCATCAGCTGCAGTTCTGGATCAGAGAGAGGACTTCGTGGGCCCCAGAGACGCTACCCTGAGCACCATGGAACCCTCCCATCAACCCCCGGACAAGGTGCGGGTCCCGGTCTGGGGTGTCCCCCACCCGCTCTGCTTCCTCTCACATTGGGCCCTAACCGTGAGTGGGCACCAAGGGCGGCTGAACCGGCTGGAGGTACAGGCTGGAGTGGCCAGCTCTCCCCCGGGGGAGACAGGGCAGGGCTTTCACGGGGCTTTCAGAGGGGGCTGTGACTCAGAAAATGGCCGAGAACCGTGGAACCGAGTACTGCCGGGATTCCCCGCATTTCCATGCAAGCACACGTTCACATTCGAAGGGCAGCCACGTGCCATCTCTGGTAACTTTCCTCAACATATTGGTATTCGTATCAAAATCCACGAGGGGCACCCCCTGGTGATATCAGATATCCCTTTGGAGCCCAACACTAAGCTCCCCTGACTTGCAGGGCAACACAGTTATCCCCGCTCCCATTCTCTTCCCATCCTTGCGGGGGAAGAGAGAGTCTTCCTTAGTTGCTACTATGTTAGCTCCTAACGTTGCTACTTTTCCTTTTAAGCAAGCCTTGGTCAGGCCACCGTGTTCGGCTAGATTTTCACAGCATCACCTGACGTTTGTTGAACAGATCCTTAAGTTTTACCTTCGGTTAACAGTGGGTTCTGGTTTTCCGATTTGAGAAACTGGACATAGCACTTCCTTTTAAAATAAATCCACTCAGTAAAAGACAACGTGACTGGACTTGAAGAAACATTAAGAGGTAATGCCCTCAGGCGGAGCCTAACATTGCAAAGACGTGCTCAAGTGACTAGGTTTCGTTTCGTTTCTTTTCTTCTTTTTGGAACCATAAGCTTTTGGGGAATGCTGGGTCACGAGATTTTGGAACAAGCGATACTGGAGCCTAGGACAGGTAGGTGACAAGTCAAAGGTTATGAGGGACCAGACACCCAGTGTATGGGTTACACCCCGTTTTATCCACAGGATGCACTCCTGTGAATTAGAAAAAGGGGTTCCGGCCCTCCCACAGGGAGACGGTTCATCCAATGGGAAAGTCATGATTCTGGTCTTAGATTGTGTCAGATCAATCCACTTTACTGCCACCTGCTGGGAAGTCGTGGTAACAGAAATATCCATCTACAACGGCCCTATGTGATGAGCACCCCTTTCAGTGTCGCATCCTTGAGCCGGGTGCAAGCCTGCCCACCTGCACGGGGCAACCCTGCCAGGCCTCCCACACGCCCCGTCTCACCTTGAGCTTTGGCAACCGCTTGATGGTTTTCAGAGGTCGTAGCACCCGGAGGACTCGGAGAGATTTGATGGTGTTGATGTCCTTTCCTTTGCTGTTGCCACTGTGGAGGGATGTGAGGGTGGGGAGAAGGGAAGAGAGGGGGCGGAGGTCAGGCGGGGTGGTGGGTGGCCCACAGCTCCACACGAGCCCACCCTGGAGCCCGGGCTGAGCCCGGCACAGCCCTGCCCTGGCCGGGGAGGAGTGGCCCAGCTGCCTGCTGCGGTGGGGCTGGAGGGCCGGTGAGCAGACGGCCATCTGTGGTTCTGGGTCAGGCTGTGGAAGTCCCTCCACCATCTGTCCGGGCCGGAGCAGCTGCCTGCGGTGGCCCTCAGACCCCGCACAGGGGAGCTGGCTGCCCCGGGTTCTCTTTGGAGGTGGCCTTGGCAAGCTCTCAGAAAATAAGATTTTTTTTCACCCTTCCAACAGGATTTAGGAAATGCTTAAGGCGGCCCTTAAACCAACACCCCGACCCCTAATATTCCCTGAGTCCAGGGTTTGGTGCACTGGGCATGAGTCTTAGCAGCGTAGACTCTGGGGACGCCATGACACCCTTAGCCAGCCAGGACTCAGGCCCCCAAGGAGGACACTGGCTGCGGCCATCAAAGGCTTGTGAATGGTACACACCACCCACCCAGTCGCCCAAGCCAGAAGCCTGCGGCTCACGTCCAACTTCCTGTCCTCCATCCCTACCGCAGTGGGCCGCCCTCCTACACATCTCCACCATCTGTCCCTGGCCACCGGCTGAGGTTGGACCCCATTACCCATCTCCCAACTTCCCCCCACTCTCTGTCTCTCTCTTCTGCCATCTTTTCTGCACTCAGTGGTCAAAGCCAATGAGCACCTCCCTCTCCTGCTCAGAATCCTCCTGGAGCACCTGCATTCCCAGAAGTGTGGCGTTGAAGGCTCTTTGGGATCTAGTCCAACTTACCTTACCCTCGGCATCCCCCATGCTGCATGTCCCACCCCCCCGCCACACTCTTGCCTGTCTGCTTCTGCACACACTGTTCCCACTGCTGGGAACCCCTCCCTGCACTTCTCCAGTCACAGGACCACGAAGCCCTGAAGGTCAGGGTGAACGCCCCTCCCCCCACAGCCTCCCGACTGCCTCTGGGTTTTGCCAGGCCCCAGTGCTGTTTCAGAACCATCTTTCTGTCTCTGCTTTTGGCATTAGACGAACACGTCTCAAAGGCGTAAAGCTGCGATTTATCCTTCTCTGTGTTCGTTTCCCCTTTCGTCTTGTTTTTTGTCTCCGCGCCCAGCATACATCTGGCCTGTGTTCTCAGGACACATATGGATTCAGATCAGAGTTCCTTGGGAGGGGGTGTCAGTCTCCTAGCAACCATCCCCCTATCACAGAGCTTTCCCAAAGACCCCCGCCACGGTGTGTCTGAGGATCCAGGTGCAGAAACGTCCTTCTTCACACCATTTGCGTTTTTAGAGCTCCCTCCCTCATTTTTTCAGGGAATAAAGAGAACTGGACATCTCTTATGCCCCAGAATTCAGCAGCCTGAACATGTGTTTCTCTCTCTTTTTAAATGTTCTTATTGATTTTACAGAGGAGAGGGGGAGAGAGACAGAAACGTTAATGAGAGAGAATCATTCACTGGCTGCCTCCTGCACGCTCCCTACTGGGGATCGAGCCCGTCACCTGGGCATGTATCCTTGACGGAATCAAACCAGTGACCTCCTGGTTCATGGGCCCACTCTCAACCACTGAGCCACATCGGCCGGACCACGTGTTTTCTCTCTTAAACCTAAGTCACCATTAGTCTCAAGGCTGTGGCCCATAGCATGGGCTGAATGGTTGAGACTGGGGACACGCTTCCTGGAGTGCATGCGTTCATCTGAAAGGGCTCCATGGCCCTTGTGGGGGCCCCTCTTCCAGGAGACACTCCGCCCCTGGTCAGGCTGAGAACCATCCTGTGGCCGAGGCGCTGAGTGGAGTGTCCTGGCAGTGGGGACTGGGGCAGGCTGAGCAAGGCGTTCTTACAGAGAACGGCCAGGCTTTGGAACCACTCTGCTGGACGTGTAGACACACCCGGGGGAGGGGCTTGCTCCTCTCAGAGCCCAAGTCCAGCTGTCCGGACTGCTCACCCTTCTCACCTGGGGGGGTGGACACACTGTCCTCTGGGAACTCCCACCCAGGCCAAATGCCGCATTGCAATCGGACCCCGGGAGGTCCCCCACCCCCTTCCTGTTCTCCACCAAGAACTGGGCTAACGGTGGTCATGGTGGGAGGCAGCGGCCAAGACCCCTCAGGGTTCCTCCTCTCTGGGGAGCAGGCTGAGGGGGTCTCTGGTCACTGCAAGCGACAGGACAGCAGCACGGACACAGGCCACGGAAACAGGCCCAGAACCAACGCGGCTGCACCAGAGCATGGAGAACGAGAGGCAGACGAGAGAGGAGAGAGAGAGAGGGAGAGAGAGAGACTTTACCGTGTACTGCTCCTGGTGAGGTGGCGTCAGAGGGAGAGACAGATCGTAAGCGGCCTCAGAAGAGAGAACACAGAACACGCACATACACGCACACACACCTGAGAACCCCCTGCCCCGCCCGAGCACCAGAGGGCAGCCTCAGGCTCGCGGCTCTGGCTGATGTCCACCTTTCCATCAGGGAGCCCCCCGCTCGGCCCCCTGCGCTTGGCAGGCCCCTGGCACTGCCCGAGGGCACCAAGAAGCCACATTTCCAAGTAGCAGGACAGCCAGGAGGTCGTCGGTGACCGAAGGCGAGTTTGCCACTGAAGGTCACTGCCAAGAGCTGGAGAAACAGCCTTTCTCCAGAGGTTCTGGTGCCGGGAGCCTCAGAATGCCTTCCAGGTCACGAGCTTTGGAGCGGGGTGTGTGTGTGTGTGTGGTCCTGGGTTTAGATCCCAGCTCTGCTCTCATTAGCATCGTCTGTAAAACAGGCATCGGGGACCCTGGTGCTCAGCGGGCAGGAGCTACGCTCGTGGCTTTATCCCCTAAGTCATGGGATGAAATGAAGGGCAACTCAGTCCTCAGAAAACGCGGGCCTGGAGTTGAGCCCCTGGTACAACTCAGCAGGCCTGGCCTCCTGCAGCCCTCCCACCGGGACTGCAGGGCAGGCTGAGAGAAACTCACCAGCAGAACGGGGGAACCCCACTGCCAGGCAGATCCGCTACAGAACTTCCCACCCATAACCCCTTTGGAAGTGAGTGCTATTAAAAAAAAAAAAAAAAAAAGGCTTAAATGCCTACAAGCGCTCCCATTGGGTTTCTTCTCCCCCCACCCCTTCCCATGAGCTCAGTGGTTCTCAGATCTCAAAGTATCTGGGAATTACTGCGCACACAGAATCCTGTAGACTCTCCTTTGTAGATCAGGAAGGAGTCATTCATTGGCAGTGACGTTTACCAAACATGCTGACTGTAAGTGTAACATGTGGCTCTTCTAAATGTCTCTGCATCTACCTGTGGGGAGATGACCCCTTTATGCCCATTTTCCAGATGAGGAAGCCGAGGCCCAGGGAGGGAGAGTGACTTGCCCCAGGTCCTCTAGGTGGGAAGCAGCAGACTGAGATTTAAACCCAGGTGTGTAAATCTTGCACTCTAATCTTCTTTCTGTTTCATCATATGTGAGAAAAATAACAAGGGGGAGGGGCTGTTTGGAGGATGAGGATTAAAACAGTGGCAGTCTGAGCGCTCCTTCTTTGGCTTCCTGGCAGTTCAGCTCCTCGGCATGCAGGAGCGGCTTGATCAAGGTGCTCCACCAGTGGTGCCGGGCTGCCCTGAGGGAGGGGTGGCAGCACCAGATGGACTCTTGGCAGTGAGGGCAGGATCGTGATCTGCCAGCTGCTGAGAAATGTCAGTTGCCCGCCTCGATGCATGGGCACAGAGCGTGATATTATGCGTGATGGCTCATGAGATGGTGCGTTAATGTGGTCGCATGGACATGGCCCACGGTCCGTGGATGGAGCGGGACGCACACACAGATGTTCGGGCAAAAGGTGCAGGCGGGCGGGGACGGTCAGGAGAGCTTCGGCACATCCCTGGGAGGACCACAGGGATTGTCTTCACGTTGAGACGGGGCCACAATCACAGCACCGCAGCGGAATCCTTGCTTCCACCCCAAAAGGCCAGGACAGCAAGGTTCCTTTCCACAAGGAAGGGAACAGCCTCGTGCCTCTTCCCCTGGATCTCCAGGGCCTGTCGGGGCCTCCGGGAACCCAGGCTGGCTGGGCTACCAACGGATCGTGCCAACTTCTGAAAGCCTCCGCGACCGGGGTTGGGAGACGGGCAGCAACCCTGACTCTGACAGTGAACCTCAACTAGTGATCTTGCGAGACTCACTTCCTTCTGGGTCTCAGTTTCCTCATCTACAAAATGATGAGGAAGCAGGAAGAGCTTCCACAGGGGGTGGTTATGAAGATTACATACATGGAGGCTGTTTACTGTCATTATTACCAAGTCGAGATTCTTGATGTTATGGGGGAACTGAGGCACAAAGAGGCTAATGGACTTGAACATCTAGAGAGAAATCAGACGTTTGCAGGAACCTTTTTCTAAAACAATAAGGTTAATCTAATAACCTTAACTACAGTCCGTCACGGGGGTTGGGCGTGGGAGTGGGGTGGGTCTCAGCCTTGTCTCTGAGGAGAGAGGCACCCGGGACAAAGGAAGTGAAAAGACCAGGAAGAAAAGAAGCAAAGGACTCTGGGGTTGGGCACTCGGGCTGAGGTCCTCAGAGCAGGCTCTACTCCCGCCAAAAGGACATAATCTATCTGGTGAGAACAAAGACAGTAAACGAAGTCCTCATGGAGCAAGAGACCTTCTTGGGCAAGAAATACCAGAAACCTGCAGCCAGGGGAGGATTCTAAAGCTTTTCTGGGGTAAAAAGGAGCCGCTTGAGGGCGCCTTCGCTAGCTTCCTGGCAATCTGGCCCCATGGGCATGCAGGAGTGGCTTGATCAAGGTGCTGGGACAGCTGTGCCGGGCCTGCAGCCCTGATGTGGAGGAGGAGTGGCAGCACCAGATGGGTTTTTGGCAGTGAGGTGGGCGGGCATGTCTGGGTCGGGGTCTCAGGGTCTAGCTTTCCCATCCCTACGCTCATCGCGTATAGGCGCTTCCGTAACTGTCAGCTCTCCCAATACCCCCGAGAGTCCCTGGCATCTGTCAGGATTCCACGGGCAAAACCTCCCCCCCCTCCCCCCCCAGTTCTTGTGATAGCGATGAGCCCACCGAGGCTCACAGGAGGGCCTCAGGTCTCTGTCTGGACCCCTTCCTTGCAGAGGGATTTTAAAAAAATTAAATAGGTATTTTCAAGGTCATAAACTAGCAGGTTGACTCTACAAATATGTTGCCAAATGTCTGCAGGCTCATTTAGAATGCCTTTGTATGACTACACTGGGAAAGGAAACTCAAAACAATAAAAAAAACCCCGCTCCCCGTGGCTGATTCTTTTGCAGCACAAAGAATCATCCCGCGGATTGGCTTCTGGTGGAAAAATAATTTGGTTTTTGCAGATGAGGTTGGCTTAGAGCCGTGGTCGGCAAACTGCGGCTCGCAAGCCACATGCGGCTCTTTGGCCCCTTGAGTGTGGCTCTTCCAAAATACCACGGCCTGGGCGAGTCTATTTTGAAGAAGTGGCGTTAGAAGAAGTTTAAGTTTAAAAAATTTGGCTCTCAAAAGAAATTTCAATCGTTGTACTGTTGATATTTGGCTCTGTTGACTAATGAGTTTGCCGACCACTTGGCTTAGAGGGGAGCCTCTGTATGGGCCCAGGGAGCCCCAAAACAGCATATTGCAAACTACAGTCCGTCACGGCACAGGCTCTATGGCTGAAAGGTTTGTTTCTGGGCCTTTTGAAGGCCTCCCCTTCCCCGGACCGTGAGGGTCCAGTTCAGGGATGGAGGTGGACGGGGGTGGGGGTGGGGGGGGGGGGGCTCCTCCTCAGAGCGGAAGCCTGTCAGCTTCACCAGAGGCCCGGGAGGAAGTGCAGGGTGAGTTGCTCAGACATCACTTCTGCTCTGCCACACCCAGGGGTGGCCACGCAGGGCAAAGCCCACTACCCAGGGCACAGCTGGCAACCCAGGGTTGTGTGTGAACAGATGGCTGTGACTGACAGGGTCCCCCCGCCCCTTCCTGCCACCAAATGGACCCTGGAGCTGCTGGCAGAGGACACGCTGGAGGGCTTGAGGCAGGGGGACGGGTGCCTGCCTGAGCGGGCCCTCCCGTCACGCAGACCACTTCCCAGTCAGGGCAAGGAGGGGACAGGTCTCCCGAGGCCAGAGCACACGAGGAGTCGGCCTTCTCCAGGCCACACCCAGGCTAGGCAGGTGGGTAGGCTCCCATATGGGCCAGGGTGGGGGGAGGAAAAGGAGGAAGAGACAGAGGAAGAGAGGTGGGGGGAGAAGGAGGGGGAGGAGGGATGGACGGGGGCGGGGGAGAGAGAGAATAAACAGAGAGGAAAGATAGAAAATGGGAGGAATGGAGAAAAAGGAGTACGAAGGAGAGAGAGAGGAGAGACAGAAAAAGAGACAGAGAGGAAGCAAGAGAGGGAGCCAGAGAGAGGAAAAGGGGGAAGGGGACTTGAGAAGGATTCACTCCAGGTTGAGGGCAGTCAAATGGTTAGGCTGAAATTCTTCAGAATTTAAACGTTTTCAGGGCCTTCCAAGGTGCCTGCCTGACACCTCATAGAAGCCACTCGAATAGCTGATGGAGGGAGGGAGGAGTGTATTTCATTGCACTCTCACATATCCTGTGTATTATCTTTAAAAATCTCCCCCTCACCCCCCCAAGAAACTGGTACTAACTTGATGGGAAACAAATTGTATCTGATTTGTACTAATTCCCGTTTGAATCCTTTGCCCATTTATCTATCAAGGGTCAGTGTTTCTTATTGATTTGCAATTGCTTTTTGTATATGAAGGCCACCGACTTGTCTTATTTGCGCTAATTCCCCCATTCGCCGTGCATTTTACTTTTTCATCATCATCACCATCATTATTATCATTACCTACAGAACATCTTAATAGTGTGGCCAAACTTCTTGATTTTTAAAATAACCTCTTCCATTGCTCTAATACTCAAATAAAGAGTTACTTAAAAAAGAGGGAAGAAGAGAAGGAGGGAGGGGAGGAGGGAGAGAAAGAAAGAGGGAAAAAAGGAAAGAGTGGAAATAAAGAGAGCAGAGAGAAAGATGAGGAGAAAGTAGAAGATGCAGAAAAAAGGGGATGGGGAGGCCTGGCCCGAGTCAGAAGTGTAATCAGCCTCCTGACCCTCAGGGTACACCTACACCAGCTCAGAGGCCTCGGCAACTCTGGAGCGTGCTTGCTCTTCGACACGTGACCTTCCTGCATTCCCAGGGAAGCACCTGAGAGCGGACACTTCGGTCCTTAAATTGGAAATGGGCCCTCACTTTGGCCCTCAGGACAAACCACGCCCTCAGTCTGTTCAGGGGCCATTCGAGATCCCTCTGCAGATCTGCCGAGAAGGGAGCCGGAGGCAGCCCCCGATTGGCCCCCGCACCTCTCCTTTCTGGGCACGATCCGCTGTGATGGGCACAGACAGGGACCCCGAGAAGATTCGCTTCTGGGTTAGGGGCGGGTGAGGCCTTTTCTCCCCGCCCGCAGGCCTACAGCTTGAGGAAGGTACTGCTAAGACTGCTGCCGGGCCCCAGGGTGCTTCGCGGAGTTGCCCGGTGAAGCATGGCCCTTGCGTGGGCCACTGTCCTAGGATCCCCAGGAGACGTGACAGACACACCAGGGGCGTCACCAGGTCCACAGCTCTGGGGGCCTTCGGACAGGGTGGGGTCCCAACCCTCACGCACATCTGCTTCCCGATGGTCTTTCCGGGGCTCCCCACAGAGACAGTGGTTGGGGAGGCGTTCTCGGAGCAGAAGGGAGATGAAATGTTCTGGGAAGGGCTAGTCTACGGAAAGCAGCGGAGCGAGGGCCGTGGCTGAGGAGGCAGAAGGTGTGCGGGGGTCCCTTCTCCTTCCTCCACGGTGGACGTCATGCAAAAGCCAACCGAAGCTCCTCCCAGTGGCATGCGATGCCTCCCACGACCCAGAGCCCACGCTCCCCGTCTCTACACCATGAGACCACGACCTCTGACCCAACGGGTGGCCCCGGGCCGGGGGAGGGGACCGAAGAGGCGGGTGGAGGCCTCGAGAAGAGACTTACGTGAAGGCAAAGGCCACCAGGGCCCCACTGACCACTATGAAGTCCAGAATGTTCCAGAGGTCGCGGAAGTAGGCACCCTGGTGCAGGACGAGCCCCAGGTCGATCATCTGTGGGGCAGAAGGGACAGTGCTCAGGCCCCTCTCCCCACCGTGGGGAGCGGGCCCCGCCCTTCCGGGGGCGTGGCCACCAGTGGGGTCACTTCCCCCTGGAGGGAGGGGGCAGAGGCCAGAGGACCTCGGGGAGGAGTGAGGAGCCCCCACCCAGTGAGAGCTGGCCCCTCACGAAAGGTAGCGTTCACTTGCTGGTTCTTAGGCCCAAACCTTGGGGTCCGCCTGGACTCCTCTTTGTTTTACACCCCACATCGGACCCACCACAATCCTTGTGGGTTCTGCCTTCCAAAAATCTGTCCACGTCTTGTCACCTCATCTGCTTCCACCCTTACCTGGCCCCCATCATCACTGTCTGGGCCAGCGCCATCATGGGTTCCTAGTTCCCTCGGCTCCCTCCCACCCTCCCTCCTCTGCTCTGAACCGTCTATGGCTCCCATCCACCCTCTACGTTCCCTCCAAGCCTGTCCTTCCCACAGAGAGCAGAGGGCACCTGTGAGCACCCGAGTCCAGTCACGACCCTCTGCTTTGAACCCTCTGTCTCCCACTCACTTGGGGTAAACGCCAAAGTTCCCCCTGTGGCCACCAAACCCCATGCATGGCCTGTCCCTGTCACCTCCCTGCCCTGGTTTTCTCTACTCCGCTTGTTCAGTCTTTCCAATCACACCGGCCTTGCTGCTCCTCAAACACAGGCATTTCTAACCCCGCCTGTGCCAGGGGGCTATTCTTGAGGGAGCAGAATCTCTTGGCACTCACCTTGATCACCATCTCAAAGGTAAAGACGCCTGTAAAAACGTAGTCAAAATATCGCAGCACCTGCAGGGGATAAAAGCAAGCAGCCGTGGGTCATGGCTTGCTCCAGCAAAGTCCCCACGGACAAGAGTCTCCACCCCGAGGAAGCAACCCAGGTGCCCTGTGCAGATGGACAAGGTGTGTATTACACAAAGGCCCCTCCCACCTTGTCTCAGTGTAGATTTATATGTTGTGGAAGAAACAATCCAGCAGATGGCAGCAAAGTCCTAACAAAATCATGCTATTAGGCTGGTTTGCTGACCAATGGGAAGGGCACCGTTATAATTTGCCAAGGCCAGGTGGTGTCTGCCTGGACGAACAATGTCCTGTAGCCTGGGTCCTCTTCAGGCCACATGTCAGCATGTCTCTGATGTGACGCTGTTGTGAGGATTGTGACTGTGTAGACACAGTTAAGTGCAGGGGGAACTTCGTCTGATTCTTGTTGAAGGACTGATAATTACAGAGGACCGCCACCAGAGGGCGACTGTGAGCAACGGAGTCAGGTCAGGGCAATTCTCTGCTCAGAATCCTCTGTGGCTCCCACCTCACTCCAGGGAGAAACTGAAGTCCACCCCAAAGCCCTGCATGATATGCCTAGTCACCCCCCTGCCCTCACCTTCTCTCACTCTCCCCCACTTGTGTGCATCCTGCACCTTGGATGTCCTCACCTCAGGGCCTTTGCACAGGCTGTTCCCTCTGTCTGAAATGCTCTTCCCCATGTCCCACCTGATTCCCTCTCTCTTCTCTGTTGTGGCTTGGTTCATGTATCACTTTCTCGGTGCCCTTTCTGACCGTCTGTTTAAAATGCCCCTTCCTGGTACCTGTGATGGCCCTTACCTAGTTTCTCCTCCACCCCCCTAAGCCCCCCACACTTATCACTACTTGACAAACCCCTAGTTTCAGTTATTAATAATCTCACTGTCCACGTTCCCCACGTCCATGTTAGGGACAGGAACATTTGTCCCTGTGGCATTTCCAACTCCCAATACGGGGCCAGGCATACGGTGGGTCTCAGGAAGTGTTTGCTGAATGAAGGCGTGAGTAGCTGCCGCTGCACTGGGTCCTGCGGGAGCTGGCCTCTGTGACCTGTGTGGTCACAGTTCCCATTCTCATTACGTGTGGCTTTCCAAGGGCCATCAGGGACCAGCGTGGTCAGGCACTGACTTCCTGGAGTGGGCGGCAGGCAGAAGGGGCTGGAAGGAGCCGGGCAGGCAGAGGAGATGGTGGAGGGAGAGCATTTCAGGTGCGCCAAGCAGAGGGCACAGCATGGCCAAGGGCCTGGCGCTCTGGGAAGGCAGCTCACACTGTCAAGCCTTCATGTTTACTCTGTGCCTGGCACATAATAGTTGCTCATTAAATGACAATTAAGTAAAGCAATGAATGGAAGGGAGAAAAGAAGGGAAGGAAATGGGGGAAGAGCAGGCCAGATGGTCAGGTGAATCAAATTCTGGAGAGCTGAGGAAGTTGGATAAGAAGAAATCAACAACCCAGTAAGTCAGATTCAACTATCTACACCAATAAAAGAGTAAGATGCAAATTGACTGTACCTTTGTGATGCCCACCAGCCAATCAGGAGTGAGTATGCAAATTAACCAAAAGACGGTGGGTTAATTTGCATATGCAGGCACCAAGCGCCCCCTGCCTCTCTGGGCCTCTGGGCAGCGTGGGAAGGTGGAAAGGCGGCTCTGGCCTGAGCAAAGGCGGTGCTGGCAGCCAGGGGAAGGAAGGCCCATTCTTGCACAAATCTTTGTGCATCGGGCCTCTAGTATCTAATATTTAGATCCCTTTGACTTACATAAATGACAACTTTCTATGGCTCAGTCTAATCCCAAAAGGTTCTCAGTTTCATTAATCACAGGAGTAATGTAAAGCGAAGTCCCCATGGGATTCCATTCCACACCCAACAGGTTGGCCAAATGAAAGAGCCGCCAGCATCAAGTGTTGACAAGACCATGGAGCAGGAGGACCCCCATCTGCTGCCAGTACAACCATCACAGCATCATCCAGTAACCATCTGGTCACACCTAGTGAGCCCAACTAGTGCAAATTCTATGATCCAAATACTCTGGTTTCTGGCTTTACACTGGACAGTCATGCCCAGGTGTGGGGAGTGTGGTGATTCTAAAGCGGAGACACTCCAAATGCTCATCAACAGGAAGATGAATAAGCGAATCAGGCCGCACGGTGGAATATTAAACAGCAACGAAAAAGCGTGACTGCCACTACCATCTCACAGCAGACGCAACGCTGGACGACAGAAGCAAGAGCGACTCCATCTGTTTGGCGTTAGAGACGGGTAAAAGGAATCCTAGCGTCTCAGGACATGTATGTGGGTGAGAAGCTAAGAAACTCGCCTTCCAGAAGCGGGATCAAGGTTACCTCCAGGGCAGGGCTTTTCAAGCTCGACACTGCCGATATCTGGGCTGGGATCATTTGCTAGGGAGCTGCCCTGGGTGCTGTACGGCAATGAGCAGTGTCCCAGGCCTCCACCTTCTAGATGTCAGTGGCACCCCCAACGTGCCCCAAGTCATGAGGATCAAACATGTCTCTACACGGTGTCCCTGATTATGACTCCCCCTCTAGAGGGAAGAAGAGGGGCGATCGAGTTGGCGCCAGAGGTTAGGGGCGGTTCTGTTCTACTTCCTGCCCTGGGTGGTGGTTACATGGGTGTGGTGCACTTTCAAGTCCTTGCTAAATGGACCCCACATGTTCTACCCACTTTTCTGAGGCCTGTTCTAGTTGGACTAATAGGAAGAACTCTGGGAGGAGTCGCTGGGCATCAGATGGCACCGTGTTCTTCATGAGGGGAGGAGGGCTTTGAGGGGGGAAGTTTCAACTGTGAGATGGAGTGGGGAACAGACACTTTGCAACCCCCTGGGGGCTGGCTGGAGCCCTGCCTGGGTTCCCACAGTGCTGGGAGCTGCGGCCCCCCACAGGCCCCTTCCCCTGCCTGCAGGAGAGCACCTTCTCTGGTCTCCTGGAGGAGGCAGGGCCTTTGCTGAGCCCTCTGGAGTCCCCTCCTGTGGCCTGGGCCCGAGGCCCCGGGGGAGCCGGGCAGATAACTGAGTGTGGCTCAGCCCTGCCCTGGAGCTGGTTTCCTCCGGGAGCCGTGTTCTAATTATTTCCTCCTATTTTGCTCCCCCAACCCCGGCCCCTGCAGGAGGGTCCCCAGGAGGCCTGCCCCGCCTGCCAAGGAAGGGAAAGTGCAAGGTAAGCTGCCGACAGGAGGCCTTGATTTATGGGGCCGTCCAGCTCGCCAGGCTCCTAACCTACTTACTGAGGACGGCAGGGCCGCACGCCCCGCGGGAAATGTACCTCCGGTGCTGGGCAGGGGGAGCCATGGGACAGGAGCTGGGGAAGGAGGCAGCCCTGCCAGCCCCGCCTCTGCCACACCCCTGCCTGCCGCTACCTCAGTTTCCCCTCTCAACCACTGGCACACACTCATCCCTAATTGGCAGGCTGCCGGCGGGGGGTGGGGGTGGGGGGGGGCAGACGCAGAGTAGGTGCTCAATGAATGGAGGTGGTTGGAAAAAACAAACAGCAATTTGGCGTCTAGGGGAGGTCAAACTGGAATTCTGCTGTGTGACCCTGGACCAGTCACTTAACCTCACTGAGCACTAGTTTCCCCAACTATCTATTCAATGTGGATATTGGGAGGGCTTGTATGTCAAACGCCCTGGGGTGATGCCTGGAACACAGCAAGTGCTCAATTAATAGGGGCTGTTCTCAGATCATGGACTGGCCAGAGAGCTTTTTAGTTCTCCAAAAAGGCTAAAAGTTGCCCTAGCCAGTTTGGCTCAGTGGCTAGAGTGTTGGCCTGCAGACTAAAGGGTCCTGGGTTCGATTCTGGTCAAGGGCATGTACTTGGTTGTAGGCTCCTCTCCGGCCCGGGCCTGGTCAGGGCTCGTGCAGGGAGGCAACCAATTGAAGTGTTTCTCTCACATCGATGTTTTTCTCTGTCTTTCCCCTCTCTCCTTTACTCTCTAAAATCAATGGAAAAATATCCTCAGGTGAGGATTAAAAAACAAAACAAAACAAAACACACACACACACACACACACACACACACACACACACACACACGGCTGAAAGTTTAGGCTGTGTTTCTGAGTGAAAACAATCCTCTTTCAAAACTTCGTGTCAAAATGGAAGTCTGCTTGGTGAGACCTGGGGGATTGCCTCTGGCGCACCCCCTGCCGGAGTAAACCGCCCCCCCCCCCCCCCCACATTCCACACAGAGAGAGTACAACTCCACATTCTCTCAGCCTCACTCCCCCACCGGGGACGCAGCCATTTCCAGCCCCAGCCACTCTGGGCCATCGCTTCTTCCCCAGGCGCACAGAGCCACTGCCTCCCGGAGGATCCTCTCTCCAGAGCATCCCCAAAGAACCGGAGCGTCCCCTCCTGAGCAGCATGCCTTCCACTTGGCTGAGAGCTTTGGGATGCAGGAGAAAGTGGCCCGAGACAGAGGAGCTGGGCTGGGAAGGGGATGCGGGGTAGGACTCACGTTGTTCCGTGGCGCGTTGGGCTGCACGGGATCCTCGGCCGCCAGGGCGATGCTGCTCATGGCGATGACCATGAGGATGCACATCTCAAAGTAGCGCAGGTTCAGAATGTAATGGCACAGGCGGCGAAGGCTGTGGGGAGCAGAGGGGCGAGCAGAGGTCCACTCAGACCAGGGGCTCGCAAGCCCTTTCCTTCTGTCATCTCCTTGTGTCATCTAACACTACCCGAGGTCGCTCACTCCCAAAGTTCCACAACCAACCATCAAGCTCCTACATCTCGGGGTGTACAAGGATCCGAAGACCCCGAGAAGGCAGGGGGGCCCTCAGCTAGGGAGGATCTTCACATGCCCTGTTTGTAAGTTTTTATTACTCCCAAACAACCCTCTTGGAACAACTGATTCCCAGGCTGGATTGTCCTTGATTTTGTAGGAGATGAAAAGGTGTTTCACGCATAAACTGTCCTATGGTTACATAAAACTGGAGAACTCTGGGTTAAGTAGATTTCTTAAAAAAAAAAAAAAAAAAGTCGAGTGACCACAGGCAAGTTACTCCGGCCCTCTGTGCCCTCATCTGTGAAGTGGCCATAACCATTGGGCCTAACTCACAAGAAGGTGGGGATCAAAGAGTTAGTGGTAGGGGCTCCAAAAAATTAACTTACTTAAATTATGAATCACAAGCCTCATTAGAGCCTTTCATATGCTAATGGAATGATACTTAGGAACCAAACTTTTAACGTGGAGCTAAAAATAACACACATGGGCTGTGTGAATGGCAGCGGGAACGAGTGGTTCAGAACAGGGCGCCGAAGTCAGTCTGTCTGGGCTCCCCCAGGTGCTTCCTGTCTGACCTTGGGCAGGTGGCTTCACTTCTCTGGGCCTCAGTTTCCTCACTTGTCAAACAGGACTAAGTGCAGTCCCCATCCCACAGGATCATTAGGAGAATTAAAATAAAATACAATTGTAAAGCACTCAGAAGCACGCCAGGCACAGAGCAAGGGTCCCGTAAGTATTTCTCTAGTAAAATGGGTAATGCCAACTAAATAACGAAGTACACGCACAGGGTGAGTCCCAAAGAGGCAGGTTACAGAAGGCAGCCTCCCCACAACCCCACCCAGCTCATGTGACCTGAGTTTTCTTTGTCCAGAACACGTTGAGGGACCAGAGTTTCCCTTTGGAAAATCGTAATCCTAAAACGACGCTGAACCACATGACATCCTAGTACATGCGACGGATTTCTCTCCTAAGTAACCCGTCCTCCTTGAGGATGCCCGAGACGAGGGCCAGGGGGCTCAGGCAGAGAACACCCACTCACAATGCCAACTCGCGAGGAGCCGGGGTTAGGGGTGCGCCGCACAGGGCCATGTCTGAGAGGCACCCCTCTTTACAGACAGCGTAGACTTGGATGTTCACAATGATTTCCCACTGATGGCAGGAGTGGGTCTTTTCCAACGAAATCAGCGCTTTATGACAAACTTCTATCTTATGTGACTCAAGAAAAGGGTGTCATTTACAAATGTGCTCAGTGGTCCCTTACGGTCTTGGAAGTCCCTCTCCCCCATCACCCCGTCGGGTCTGCTCTCGGCCCGACGTGCACGGTCCCAGCTGCAGGTCATACTCACGGGTTGGTCGTGGAGAGGATAAACATGGAGCTGTAGGGGGGCATGGGCTTGGGGCCGTCTTCCCCGGGGTCTTCCTCCTCCTCCTTCTTCTCTTCCTCCTTTTTTGGCAGTGGGTCTGGGTTGGCGTTTTTGTTCACTGTTGGGACAAGATCCAACACAGGGCTCCTGCCACAATTCCCCACAAGCCTCTGGACTCCTGCTCACTCCCCAGAGTAGGCAGTAAGCTGCTGACACTGATACTATGTGCCAGGCACCATATTATGTCGTTTGATCCTCACATAACCCTATGAGGTTGGTACTTTACGATCCCCATTTCACAGATGAGAACACGGAGGCACAGAGAGGTGAAGTGACTTGCTTAAGGTCACACAGATGGGACTTGGCAGAGCTGGGATTTGAACCTGGGCGGCCTGGCCCCAGAGCGTCTGCTCTCAACTACTCTACAGCCTTGATTCTACTGGGACCCTCACAGGATATTAACACAGACCTGTCCCCATCTCATGATGGTCACTTGAAGGCAGGCAGGGTAGGTCCAAATATCCCCATTTTACAGGTGGGGATACTGAGCTCACCCACCATCAAAATGCAGGGTTTCTGCCCATGAACACACGTCTCTTGACCAGGGCCAGGCGCCACCACCCTCCCAACACTGATTCTGTGGCTTCACCTCATTATATGTCCATGGGCAGGCTGAGCCTCTCTGAGCCTCAGTTTTTCCATCTGTAAAATGGACACAATGACAAGACCCATCGTGTAGAACTGGGCTGAGCATTTACAGAACAAACTCATGCACTCTCTTGCACAGAACTGACACTAGAAGAATTGGGCTACTATTATCATCTTAGAAAACAATAAGCTCACCGGGTCACCTCAAAATTCCTAGTGCTTCTCAAGTCCCAATCTTAAATGGGGGATGGAGCGAGGGGTAAGAACTACCAGTCCCTCAAGAGCCTAGACCTGCCCTGTCCAACATGGAAATGGGCTAGTCCCAACGGTGAAGTGCTGTAAGCGCAAAACACACCGATGTCCAAGTCTGAATGTGAGAAAGAGAATGTCAAGTAGCTCGTTAATAATTTTTTAAATATTGATTTTATGTTGAAATGGTAACATTTTGGACATAATTAACATTTTGGGTTAAATATAACTTATTAGTTTATTTTACCTACTTGTATTTCCTTTATATATATATATTTTTAAATATATTTTATTGATTTTTTACAGAGAGGAAGAGAGAGGGATAGAGAGTTAGAAACATCGATGAGAGAGAAACATCGATCAGCTGCCTCTTGCACACCCCCTACTGGGGATGTGCCCGCAACCAAGGTACATGCCCTTGACCGGAATCGAACCTGGGACCCTTGAGTCCGCAGGCTGACGCTCTATCCACTGAGCCAAACCGGTTTTGGCTCCTTTATATTTTTCATTCATTTCTTTCCTTCCTTCTTTCCTCACCTCCCTCTCTCTGTCCCTCCTCTTTCCCTCCCTTCCTCCTTTCTGTCTTTTATTTAATTAATTTATTTAAAAATATATTTCTTTATTGATTTCAGAGAAGGAGAGAGAGATAGAAACATCAATGGTGAGAATTGATCGGCTGCCTCCTGCACATCCCCTACTGGGATCGAGCCCACAACCCAGGCATGTGCCCTTGTCAGGAATTGAACTTGGGACCCTTCAGTCCGCAGGCTGACACTCTATCCACTGAGCCAAGCTGGCTAGAGCATCCTCCTTTCTGTCTTTTAATATGGCTACCAGAAAGTTTAAAATTATATGTGGCCTGGCTGGTGTGGCTCAGTGGTTGAGCATTGACCCATGAACCAGGAGATTACGGTTCGATTCTCGGTCAGGGCACATGTAGGGCTCGATCCACAGGAGGGGGAGTGCAGGAGGCAGCCGATCAATGATTCTCTTTCATCATTGATGTTTGTATCTCTCTCTCCATCTCCCTTCCTCTTGGAAATCAATAAAAATATATTTAAAAAAATAAATTTATGTATGTGGTCTGTGTCACATTTCTTTTGGATAGCGCTGGCTTAGAGAATCGTACGACTTTCCCAAATTTCCACCAGAAGAATCCATTGCTCCTCAAATACGGTGGCTCCCTGGCTCTCTTGTGGGGATTCGGGATGCAGGGAATATCATTAACCCGACTGAGCACGTACAGGCCAGCCACTCTATGCTTATTATCTCATTTAATGCGCCCAGCAGCCCTGTGGGGCAGAAACTACATAGACACCCATTTTCCAGAGGAAGAAACTGAGGCCAGGGAGGTGGGAGCATTGTCTAGGGTCACACAGCTGAGCCTCTGGGGACTGAGCCCAGGGACACCGGTCCCCACCAGTGCCACTGGAGGGTGGCGCCTCACCTTGGACGACGGTGTGGTTGAGGGGCGGGCAGGCGGGGGGGATGTCCACTGCAGTGTGGTCGGGTTTCCTGGCAGTCTTAGCTGAGTTGGTCTGGGTGCTGCTGGGGTTGGTGACAATAAGGCTGTTCTCGGGGGTCTTGGGGGGGCCGGGGTTGGACGGGTTCCCCGGGTTGTTGGGCATCTGGCGACTGGCGGCGTTCTGGGGATTGGTGGCCATGGCAGATGGGGCCGTGGTCGGGCCGGGGTTGGTGCTGTTCCCCATCTTGGCCGGGCTCTGGGGCAGACCGGCGTGGCCGAGGCTGTCGTGGGGACTGGCCGACTCTGCGGTGGCCAGCTTGTTGTTCTTCATGTTGTCGATGTCCTCGGCCAGCGGCGGGTCTTGGCGGCCCAGGTCCTGCTGGATCGGCCGGGTGGTCGACAGGTTGGGGCCCGACACGGGGACCCCGGAGCCCTGGGTGTCTCTGTGGAAGGCAGGCCAACGAGAAAGAACCCATGGCTGAGTTAGAATAACAGAGAGAACATTCCTGGATCCTGCCTAAGATGCCATCACTCAAGGGTACAACCCGGACATCGAGAGGCGATGCCAAAGCTCTCCAGCGCCTGGCACGGAGGTTCTTGGTCCCCACGTAAGTGTAACTGCCCGCCTTCCAACGTGCTGATTCTCCCAGAACGGCTGTTTCCCGGGGATGAGACCTCAGAGGGAAAAAGAACTTTCTGCCGGAGCTTGCACCACCCAACCCGAAACTCCCAGACCTGCCTTCGTGCCATTAGCTCCCAGGCAGGACGGGGGACACCATCTCTTTCAGGGTGGGGTCGACTCAGGGCCTTAAATGCCTGTAGTATGTATGTCCCCTCCCAATAATAGCAATAATAACAGCAGACACTCCAGTAACACAGACTTATAACAACCCCTCATCCTCAGCCCTCAGAGGGACAATGACCAGCACTATTTCACAGACGAGAAAACGGAAGCTCAGAGAGGTTAAGTTTCTTGCCCAAGGCAGCAGAGCTGGGAAATGAATGGGATGACTTCTCACATGGATACGGGGGGTGGTGGGCAGAACACCCGAGGCAGAGGGGACAGCCGTGCGGAGGCCCTGCGGTGGGGACGCGCTTGGGGAGTTTCGGGAGGCTGGTGTAGCTGGAGGCGGAGAACGGGGGAATGGGGTGAGCGCCAGGCAAATGTTTGGCGACTTCCTGTCAAATGATAAATGAATGTCCCCATTTCTCAAAGGAGGACACTGAGGCCCAGAGGTCCTCCAGGTCCAAACCTCCCTTCAGTCCCTGTGTCCTCCCATCTGCACACTCACCCCCACCTTGGCAAAGGCCCCGGGGAGGGCGGCTCAGGTCAGGGGCCCAGCTGGTGCCTCCCAGGCCCCAGACCCTCTCCCTGCATGTCCATCGTCGCTGGCCCCTGCTCCGCTCGCCTGCCCATGGATCCAGGTGGACCTGGTTCCCAGCCACCTCCCTGAGGGCTTGGCTCCTGAGTGCGATCTGCTTGCCTTCACACGCCTCTTCTGAACCCTCGATGCTCAGATAAGGGGCCTCATCGTCCCCCAATCCCTGGGCACTGGCCCTGGCAACGTCTGTTTCCCCGGAAACAAAGGACCTCTGTCGCTTGTCATCTCAGTGATCCTCTCTCCAGGGGGCTCTGCAGTCCCAGACTTCTCTCTCTGGCTCTTTTGATTTTATTTTAAACTAGAGGCCCGGTGCATGGATTTGTGCATGGGTGGGGTCCCTAAGCCTGGCCGGTGACCAGGGCCAGGCTGATCAGGGCCTGCTGGCCGGGGCGGGGGAGGAACCGGGGGGGGGGGGGGGAAGGGACGGGGCACGGGAGGTTGGCCGCTGGTCCCCGAGGAGGGAGCTGGCCCTCGGGCCCCCTGGGCCCTGGGCAAGGGGCTGTGTCCGCTGCCACTCATCCCTGGTTCCCCATCCCAGCCCAGGGCCCAAAGGCCCCAGCGGGGTCAGGAGAGGAGGCGACAGTCGCCAGGCCGGGCGTGGAAGGAACGAATGCCGGACGCCGATGCCATGTCGGCGCCCGGCCACTGCACGGTTCCCCGCGCCCGCCCGCCCCCCCCCCCCCCCCCCCCGCCCCATAGCAACTGGTCGACCAGTCGTTCCGTGGTAACGGTCGCTTAGGCTTTTATATATAGAGATTTTTATTGACTCCAGAGAGAGGAAGGGAGAGAGAGAAACATTGATATGAGAGAGAAACATGGATCAGTTGCTCTCACACACATCCCGAATGGGGATTGAACCTGCAACCCAGGCCTGTGCCCTGACCGGGAATCAAACCTGCCACCCTCTGGTCTATGGTTCGATGCTCCAACCAAGCCACACCGGCTTCTCTGGCTCTTCTTAGAGGCAACCCTTGATTCTGCAACCTGTGCCTTCCACATGTCCTCATATCAGCCTCACACTCACTGAGTCCTTGCTGTGTGCCAGATTTTACACATTATCAGCTCATCTAATCTTAGAATAGCCACGGGGAGTGGGCAGTATTGTTATTTAAATCTTGCTGATGAGGAAACCAAGGCCCAGACAACATGGCTCCCGCGTCCATACTCCTGACCCCACCTGACACTGTATCGCTCTGAGGTCTCCCCGAGGCTTAGCCCACAGCTGGTGGGTATGGGAATCCTCGCGCTCACTGTAATGGCCAAGAGTGTGGGTCAACCTCTGCTCTATCTCAACTCGTTCACTTCTCGAACAATCTTGTCAGGCTGGGATCATGACTGCACCCATTATACAGATGAGAAAACAGAGGCTTGGGGAAGCTGTCATACTAGAAAATGGTTCTGTCAGGCTGTTGCCATCACATACACTCACTCAAGAGACCAGAGAGGGCAAAAGACAGCACTCAGGTTGCCCGCTTCATTTAACACCAGATTCGATGCAGATGCAGGAACCGAAGCCCCCTGGACAGCACAGACCTAGCTCCCCAGGCCCAAGCCAGAAGCCCGAATCACCCCAACACTTAAAAATAAAAGAAGCTGGCTTCCCTGGGGGGCCTCCCACTGGCTAAGCCGCCGGCACCATCTTCCTCGTTTTGTTTTTGTATTTTTACTTGCAAAAGGCCTTGGTGGTGTTCCGTGGGCAGAGGAGAGACAAGGTGTTTTATTTTTAGGTTTGTCTTTCTGAGGGCACACAGGAAGAAGGCAGGCCCAGGAGAGTTTCTCACTTCTCCGGCACGTGAGTAGGTCACGAATTGACACCTTAGAAGACAGATTGACCTGGTTTAAGTCTCAGCGATGCCGCTTACCAGCTACGTGACCCTCTGTAGTTTGATTAGCCTCTCTCAGCCCCAGGTCCCTCATCTTTGAACTGGGAATAGTGGTAGCAGGACCTTCCCTATAACTTGGAGATGAAAGCGAAGGTCCTGGTGCTGATTTGCTCTGTAGCCACGGGTGAGTTAGCCTGTTTCTCACCCAGAATATGGGCTTGGGAAACTCACTGAGTTACTGTGAGGAACAAATGTGAGTGAGCTGAGGGTTACAGGATTCCTCCCGGGCCTTGACATCCAGTGGAATTTTTAAAAAATATATATTTTATTGATTTTTTACAGAGGAAGGGAGAGGGATAGAGAATTAGAAACATTGGTGAGAGAGAAACATCAATCAGCTGCCTCCTGCACACCCCCTACTGGGGATGTGCCCGCAACCAAGGTACATGCCCTTGACTGGAATCGAACCTGGGACCCTTCAGTCCACAGGCCGACGCTCTATCCACCGAGCCAAACCGGTCAGGGCGACATCCAGTGGAATTTGCCCCGATGGGTTTAGAACTTGCTTGGGACCAGTGACCCTTTATTCCTGCCAATTTCTCCCCTTTGGACTAAGAATGTCTACGCCGTGCCTGTCTCAACATTATATTTTGGAAGCAGACAACTTGTTTTCTGGTTTCCAGGTTCACAAATGGAGGGGAATTTTGCTCCAAATGGGTCATAGTCAGAGCCTCACTCATTCCCGGCTTAGATGATTACAGTTGGGATTTTCAAGCTGATGCTGTAATAGATTAAGACTTTTGGGGATACTGGGATGTGGAGAATGTATTTTGCACATGGGATTGGCGTGAATTTTGGGGTGGAGTTAGAGGCTGGGCTACAGTGGGTTGAATGGGGAAGAGAGTGACCAAAGAACATATATGCATATATGCATAACCCATGGACACAGACAACAGGGTGTTGAAGGCCTAGGGTGGGGTGGGGTGGGGATAGGGGGTTGGATGGAGGGGAACAAAAAGGGAGAACATGGGAGACATCCGTAATACTGTCAACGATTAAAAAACAAACAAAAAAAAACTTATGTCCATCTGGAACCTGAGAATGTGACCTTAATTGGAAAAAAGGTCTTTGCAGATGTAATGAAGTTAGAATCATGAGATGAGATTGTCCTGGATTAGGGTGGGCCCTAAATCCAATGACAAGTGTCCTTAGAAGAGAAGAGAAGGGGAGAAGGCATGCAGAGAAGGCCCTGTGAAGACGGGGCAGGGATCGGAGGGTTGTGTCTACAGCCAAGGGATGCAGGACCCCAGGACTGCCAGCAGCCCCAGGACACGAACCCTGCACCTGGATGGTGGGCATCAGCTGTAATGTGAGGGTTAAGTGAAATGAATTTGAAACCAATATTTCTCTAACGTCTTGCACAGCTCACAAATGGGTTTCTAATTCCAACCCACTGCTGGTGCTTTTGTAGAAGTTGTCCATGAAAACCTGGCTGGGAATATTCCCTCATTTATATATATATACTAGTGACCCAGTGCATGAATTCATGCACACTGGATGGAAATTAATTAGAAATATTTTAATATCGCTATTCACCCTTTCTCTATAATAGAAGTGTCAACCAAATTCACGATCGACAATGACCGATCGAAACACACGCGTGCGATTGGTGCCAGCGAGAGCTTTATATGTATCGTGCATGCGTGAGTCAACTTAGCCTTTTAGAGATATAGAATAAACTTGCTTAATTAGACCTGCTTTCTGCTGTAGCTAAACTTTTTCCAGCCCAGTGAAGCACCCCAACTTCTCTTTCAGGTAATTGTCAGCAACACAGCAGTAAATATCAACACGAAGCAGATTATTATTGTAGATCACGCAGGGAGACCAAAGGGTGAAATATTTAACTGCAGCAGTGTTTGACTATATTCTGCACAGTGAGAAAACCTGAAGTCATTTTCAAGGTCCACCATTTCTTACTTCTTTTCAGTCGGGTCAAGTTTCTAAGCTTTCTAAATATCCATTTTCTGGCTAATGAGAGAAAATAGGATTCCACCGAGTCTCCTATCTACCTACTCCAGGACTTCTGTGAGGATCAAATGAGATGAGGCACGGGAAAACGCTTCACAGACATTTGGCTACAGTGTAAAATGTTTCCACCTGGCTATAAAGCGAGTTGTGTTCTTGGGCTGAAGAAACTGCAAGGCGGCTAGTCGTCGCTAGGGTGAGGAAGCCAGGCGTTGCTACGTGACGTCATTACCTGGATGGACACTTAGCATATTAGCCATATATATGTGTATATATATATATATATATATATATATATATATATATATATATGTTAAAATAGATATCCCTATGAAAAAGCAGGCTGAGCTAAAGTAGCCTTTCAAGGAGAAGCTTTGGCCACTACCCAGTGAAGCTGTCCTAAATAACACAGCAGGTAGAGGGACAGCCTCATGCACGGGACCCCGAGCCCCCGTTCGGATGGAAAGGGGACCGGCAGGCCTTGCTGTCTTGTTTTTGCTGCCTCTGTTGGCTCTGTGTGTCGTGGAGTTTTAACAAGCTCAGCTGGCAGCGGCCTAGGATCAGCCTCCAAGAGGCTTCATTTCTGAATGTCTCCAAGGAGAACCTAAAAGGGCTAGAAAACTCTGAAGTCAGGCCCCTTCCCTGTCCCCTCGTGGGGATTTGCCATCATCTGCCCTGAACAGGCAGCTGGTTGCATAATGCCTGTCCTGCACCGCATCCCTTTGCCAGCGAATCACTTCAGCATCCCTCTGCCGAGGGCTATGGGCACCGTGCCCGGGGCATGCTCAGGCCCCGGACCCAGAGGTTGGTCCTGCTTCCTTGTGCCCCACTCTCCTAAGGACCTACGTGCATTAACTTACTTAATCCTCACAACCACCACCATTGGAGGTGGTATCAGGATCAGGCCCATTTTAGAGATGAGGAAACTGAGGCCTAGAGAGGCAAAGGTATTTGCCCAGTATCATCCAGCTGGGAAAGGGCTGAGCTGGACTCTACTCCTAGAGATTTTAAGGTACAATGCTACTCAGTGAAGAAAATGGGGGCAATAGATAAACTTGGGGTTCATGGAATGGGGTTGCTGAAGGGAATGGCTAAGGCCCAGCGGGGGTGCTGTAAGAATCAGGGTATTAGAAGATGAAGTACCCGCTACTTTCCCATACAGGATAAGCTGTGAGGCTCAGAAGTCCAGTATCTCACTTCTTGCTCCTTTGGGGCAGTGGGTTATCACAGTGATGAGAGCAGGTGGAACTAAGAGGCAAAGAGCTGAGAAGTTAATTCGGGGGGCGGGAGAGGGGGGGAGGGCGCAGGTCTTGGCAGAGTCCCCTGTGCTCAGTCAGATCTAGCAGAATCTCCCCACTACTGGGGCGGGGGGTAGTGGTGGATGATGTGTGATCCAGGCTTTTACTGGAGTCAGGGTGAGCTCCATCCTCACTTAGGCCACCTGGGTGCCACTGGGCTAGCTGCCCGGTGTGGGGGACCTGCGGCCGGCAACGATCGAATGATGTGAAGTAGGATGTGCTCCCAAGCGCTTTTCACTGGGGTGAGCCCGTGAAAGCTTCAGGGGAAGGGGGCATTTAAAGCTGGGGAAACTGGAGAGGAAGTGAAGTAGAAATGGCGGGGGGTGGGGGGGGGGAAGCAGAGGGAACAGAAAGAAAAAGAATCATATCTAGAATCAGTATTCCGGAGAATGAAAAACACAGTGTCTGGGAAAAGGCCCAAGAAACAAGAGGAAAATGCAGGAGGCAGCCCTCTTCGGTAGGGCCACTGGCTTCGCTGGAATCTAGAACCCAAACGTCTTCTTACTGGATTCTATTCCTGAATGAAGGTTTAACTTTGTCATCCTTATTGTTCTTAGAGCGGATGAATGGCTCAATCTCTCTAAAAGTGCCTGGATCTTCGTAACGTTTTATTTCCCACGAGCATTAGAACCTTTTTACAAGCCGAATGAAAAACGCCTCTCGTGGCCAGGGCGGCTGCCCCCTCTATGGAGAAGGCAGCGAGCAGTGCCCTGTGGGTTAGGAGATGGGCCCGCTGAGCATTTGTGTGTGGGAGTGGGGAGGCTCTTCCTTCCTCTGGAGAGGAGGGGGATGGGGCCAGTGGTGGAATTCAAGAAGGTGGGCTATCATTCTTCTGCTGCTGGTGGTTGCCCTGAGGGAAGCCCCTTTTCTCTCTGGGTCTCAGTTTCCCCACCTGCAAAAAGGGTCTGAGTGAAAAATCTAAAGACTATGGACCTAAAGTGGTTTTGTTTGTTAATCATTACCTGAGGATATTTTTCCAATCTTTTTTTTTTTTTTTAGAGAGAGTGGAAAGGAGGGGGGAGAGAGAGAGAAACATCTGTATAAGAGAGACACATGGATTGGTTGCCTCCCACACGAGCCTAGACTGGGGCTGGGGATTAAGCCTGAAACGGAGGTATGTGCCCTTGACCGGAATTAAACCCAAGACCCTTCAGTCCACGGGCCGACTGAGCCAAACCGGCTAGGGCTAAAGTTGTTTTTTAATGTCTGCGCGTCTTAATAGTAATAGTAATAGCTAAAACTTATTGAGTATTTGCTGCTACTAGTAAAAATAGTTAACATCTATCCCTGGCCGGTGTGGCTCAGTGGTTGGAGTGTCGGCTAGAGCACCAAAGGGTCTCAGGTTTGATTCCCAGTCAAGGTTGTGAGCCTGGGTTGCAGGTTCAGTCTCCGGCCCCGTCCGGGTGAGTGTAGCAGGCAACCAATCGAGGTGTCTCTCTCTTGCATTGATGCCTCTCTCCCTCTCCCCTCCCCTCCTTTCTCCCTCCCTGCCTCCTGTTTTCCCTCCCTCTCTCTCTTCTACTCTTTCTAAAAATCAATGGAAAAAATATCCTTGGGTTAAGGATTAACAACAACGAAGTTAACATCTATTGAGTGCTTAAGATATTCATATTATTAATAGTTAACACTTACTGAACACTTATTATAAGCCAGGCAGTATTTGAAGCATTTTACATGCACTAACTCAGTGGTCGGCAAACTGCGGCTCTCGAGCCACATGCGGCTCTTTGGCCCCTTGAGTTTTTAGCAAAGGCCAGGTTAGGAGTACCCTAATTAAGTCAATAACAATGTACCTACCTATATAGTTTAAGTTTAAAATATTTGGCTCTCAAAAGAAATTTCAATTGTTGTACTGTTGATGTTTGGCTCTGTTGACTAATGAGTTTGCCGACCACTGCACTAACTCATTATGTCTAGGAGGTAGGTACTGTACTTATCCCCTTTGCAGACGGGGAAAGAGAAACCCAGAGAGGGAGGTGACATACTGCAAATCACCTGTGTTTTAGCCAGGAAGTGATGGGGCAGGAGAGTGGCCTCCGGCTCCAGAGTCCTGGCCCTTCCTGCCACCGGGCTGTGCCGCCCTTCTGTCCCTGTCATCCCGCCTCCCTCAATAATGGGAGCAGGTAGAACACTAAGGATATTTACAGTAACATTAGTAGTAATGACAATAACAGAAACGGCAATGCATTGGTCCTTAATTATGCAGTCCTGCGCTAAATACCTTATTCCGCCTAAAACTACCTGAGCGGCCTCCCATTGCGCTGAGAGGACTCACGGCCCTGCTGACCCCCCCACCACTGTCCCTTCAAATTCTTTGTCTCTCCGCACCCTCCGAACGGCAAACGGCCCACTGGCCTCCTTCGGGTCCTTCGGTGTGGAACGCTTTCCTTCCTCCTCCTGCATGCCCGCCCCCTGCAATGACCTGACTGAACCCGCAGCCCCAGCTCAGTCTATAGTAGGCACTTAGTAAACACCGAAGGGAGAATGAGTAAACCCATAAGAGAAAACCCTAAATTCAGCAGGAATGGCTTGGAACAAGTCCAGGGGGCTGTGGTGGAGCTACGTGGAGGCCTAATGGTGGATATATGAATGGGAGGGGTGGGCTGTGGACATTTAGGAAGTGGGAGCAGGTGCACTAACATCTGACGATGCACAGGGCAGTCCCACCTGGGGGAGCATTAGGCCGGCTCCTTCACGACTCTCACAGGTCCCACAGGTGAAAACGCTGCTCGCAATGACCTGTGCCTTTCGTGTTAGCCGGACTCCGTTTTCTATGTGAGCGTGAAGTACTTTTGCGTGTTTTATACATCGCATTTCCCCTGAATGCAACTATTGGACACGTCAGGGAAGGCTAGACTCTGAGGAGCTTCACTCTGAGCTGCCAGCCGTAGCAGACACTGGCCCGGAGGCCCCAGTTTGGAACCCCCCCACACCGATGGCAACGCTCTGTGTTATGTAAGTTGTCCGCACGGCCCAGTCGGCCGGCATTCGCGCCTGAAACATTCCTGGTGACTTTGCACACAGCTGCCTGCCTCAGAGTCACGTCACTCTGTCCTCCAGACCAGCGGTCGCCAGCCGGTGGTCCACGGACAGGGGTGGCCCGTGAGGTCCGAAAGGTTGGCAACCGCTGCTCTAGACTCTCTCACTTCAAGTGTGGTCCCCGGGCCTGGGAGCTCTTTGGAAATGCAGACTTCCAGGCTGCACTTGAAACCTACCGAATTAGGACCTGTGTTTTAGCGAGATCCCTGGGGACTCGTGCACACACCCGATTTGGGGAGGTGCTGGCCCGCTGTGTACGTCTTGTAACAGACCTGCTTCAGCACAACTTCAAAAAATCAATGGGATGCCGTAATGGTGACATAAAAGAAGACTTACAGGACATTAATTAATAAAAGAACAATGTCGGTTTCAACATGTAAGTTGTTGGGCTGCTAGGTGTAGAATCCCTATAGGGCCTTCTCAGGAGTGTTACAAAACACTGTTATGAAAAAGAGGTGGCTGTTTCTGACTGGGTCAAGTGCTGGCCTGGAAGATGCTTTCCAAAGCCTTGGGCCCTACTCCCCCTTCAGTGATGAGGGCCCAGAGTGGCTTTTCAAATCCCCCCAGGAATAGCGCCAGGCAAAATACGGCTGACTCAGTAACAGCTAAAATGGACCAAGCACGGCACCAGTTGCACGTTCAGCCCTGTGCATGTACCACCTCATTTGATTCCAGCAGTGACCCACTCAGCCACTGTAGATCTCACTGTGCCATTTTACAGACTGGGAAAACTGAGGCCCCGAGTCGTGAAGTCACTTATCCAAGGTCACACAGCAAGCACATGGAAGAGCCCTATAACTGAGGGAGAGTCTTTGTGGTTTCCTTGAGACGCCCGAGGGCCTGATGATCTGCCCGCAGCCTCTGGCATCAGGTGGCCTGGGTTCAAGGCCACTTATTAGATGTGTGACCTTGGGCAAGTGGCTCCACCTCTGTTTCCCCCTCTGCGAGTTGGGGTGATGACAATGGGATCGATCTCAGGGGATGGCTGAGAAGACGGAGTTGCTCAGAAGAGTGCCAGGCACATAGCAGACTGTTATTACTACTACTGTTGTCACTGACCATTTCTGAGGTGGTTTCCACTTACTTCCTCCTCCGGTGCCTGCGCTCCTTGTCCTCCCTCCGCGTGTCCATGTCGTATGTGGCTGGAGGGCCGTGCCGGTGCCGCCGCCTCCGCTCGCCGCCATCAGGCGCCTCGCCCTCGCCCTCACCGCCCCGGGCGGGCCGGCTGCCCTCCCGGTGCCGGGATCTCCGCTCAGCCTTGTCCTCTGGGGCCTCCTCGCCGGGCCTGCGATGGGCCCGGGGCCTGCGGGGCTCCCCGTCGGCGCCGGTGCGTGGGGACCCACTGCGGCTCTCTCGGCTGGCCCCCGGCCGGTGCGTGTGCCTCCGGTGGGGGTCCCCGGGCTTGGCCCGCTCGGCCTCACCCTCCCAGAACCCCGGCGGCTCCAGGCTGCCCTCCCGGGTGTGGGGGTCCGACTCTCTACCGTAAGGACCCTCCCGGCTCAGCTCGGCCTCCTGGCTGCCAGCCCAGGGCCGCCGGGCGTCCAGGCCCATGGAGCCGCTGGGGTCCCGGGCCCGGTCATGGTAGCGCGCCTGTTTCCGAAGGAAGTCCTCGGCCCGCTGCTGGCCCAGGCGCTGGTCTACCGTGGGCTCGGCGGCCCGGCTCTTGTTGGTGTTGTTGTTGCGGTTCTCCTGGGGGTCCACCACCAGCGGCCGGTCCAGGTGGGTCTTCATATCGGGCCGCAGGTGCCGGGCAAAGGTCGCTTTCCAGCGCTCGTCGGGGTCCATCTCATTGTACAGGGCCTCCCGGCTGGCCAGCAGGTTCTGCTTGCGCATCTCGCTGGTCCGCTGCTCCCACACGGACTTGACCGGCTTCTGGTTCTTCTGTTGCTCTTTCCTGCAAGGGAAGGGTGTGTGGATTAGACCACGGTACCTGCATGGAACACTGGGCTTACGGCAGACTTGACCAAGGCGGGTATCTCGTCTCAGGTGGGCATCTCAGCCCAGGTGGGCATCTTGGCCCAAGAAGGTGTCTCAACTGTGTGGAGAATTCAACCTCGCTGGACATCTTGGCTTTACGGGTATCTTGGCCCAGGTGGGCATCACATAGTGGAAATCTCCACTTAGCTGGGCATTCTGGTTGATGAGGGTCTCAGCCCAGGTGGGTGCCCCCACAATCCTCCTTATATTATAGCACATGACTCCCTGGAGGCAGTCTGGATGTTCCAAATATTTTAACCCCTGACACAGCCAGTCATGATGGGCACTGGCCTGGAGCAGACCTGGAGGCCCCGCATTGCCTGCCACCCTTCAGTTCTGGGTCGTAGGAGGTCTAGGAATCCCAGGAGAGCCAGATGGGCACTTAGGAGTCCATGGGAAGGGCCCATTTACACACGGGGGCAAAGCAGCCAGCAGGATAGCTTTATACAGACCACGGCCTTCCCTAGGCTGCCTGAGCATGAGTCTTCCGGGCTCCCCATTCCAAGCCACTTCCTTCTACTCTGGGAAAGAAAGCCTCCTTCCCACGGTCCCATGATGCATTGCCCCGCAGTGTGCAGAATCCCCAGGACACCCCACAAAGGCACAATTAAGAATACTGGTGTCAACAAATCGCCCTTCCATCAAGACACCTTAATTCAAACCACCTGTGATCCACCAGTAACCCCTGTCCACTCTCTCTACTGTCATGATGGAATTCAGCTGTATCCATCGCCTCCTCAGCCACTACTCGGGTCCAGCCATCAGTATCTCCTGCATGGACCCGTGCCGTCATCTCCAACCTGGTTTCCTGGTTCCTGCCTTCACCCCGTCTGTTCCCGTGACAGTGGCCAGATGGCGCCGGTGAGCTCCTGAGTCAGATCCTGTCCTTCTGCTCAAGAACCTTCCACGGCTCCCACCTAACTCCCAACAAAAGTTTAAGTCCTCCCCACGGTTCACAGGGGCCTGATGACCTGCCCGTCACCTCCTCGCCCTCATCGCTTCCCACTCTTCTCCTTCGTGCACTCTCCTCCAGTCACACCGGTCTCCTAAATACGCCGGGCATGCTCCTGCTTCAGAACCTTTGTATATGCTGTCCCCACTGCCCGAATGCTCTGCCCTCAGACCCCCCATGACACCTCCCTCCTCTGGCCCTCGTCACCTTCTCTGTGAAGCCTTTCCTGACAACTATATTTAAAAATCCCAACTCTCTCCACTCCTAGCACTCGCTGTACAGTTAATGCCTTGTTAATGCTCTATCTCCAGCAGCTAGAACAGTTCCTGGCACGTAGTAAGTAGGTGCTTATCCTATATAATAAAAGCCTAATGTGCTAAGTGTCCGGACGCCCGTTCAACCAATCAAAGCGTAATATGCTAATGATATGCTAAGGCTGCTCAACCATGCTTGCTGTGAGATGCACTGACCACCAGGGGCAGATGCTTTGATCGGTAGGTTAGCTTGCTGCTAGGGTCTGGCCGATCAGGACTGAGTGAGATGGGTTGGACACACCCTGGAGCCCTCCCACGGTCCCTCCCATGGTCCCTCCCCGGCTGGCCAACCTCCTGTGTCCCTCTCCAGCCCCGATCGTGCACCAGTGGGGTCCCTCACCTGGCCTTCACCCTCTCACAATCCGGGCTGAGGGACTGCCCCCCACCCAATGCCCGAATTTTGTGCACCGGGCCTCTAGTTAATATATATTGTGCAAAAATGAGTGGGAGGGCAGAAATACCTCTTCCTAAAGCTCAACCCTGTCAAGGACCAATTCCTGCCTCCAAACCCTTGACTGGGAGGGTGCAGAGGCCGAGGAGCCTGGAGAGCATGCCAGCCAGAGCTGGGGGCACTTACATAGCTATGGACAAGTTGGCTGCGGACAGAGGACTCACTTCTGCCACCTCCTTGGCTTTCTGGAGGGCGAGTTTCTGGTTGGCTGCCTCTTCTTCTTCTTGTTCATCCTAAAAGGCACAGGGATCCCTGTTTACAAAACACGAACGGGGCCTTGGGGCCTCCTCTCTGACCCTGTTGCTAATCACGGGCAACTCTGGAAATATTTGCAAACAGGTTTGGCCTTGCTTTCCACCAATCAGAGCCAAGGCCTGACGATAGGAACAGATGCCTAGGGCCGGTTAAGTGTACTGCTGTCCCCTGTAGGTACACGCCAGATACCCAGCCATTATTAACCCTATGTTAGCACACAGCCAGAAGAAAAAAAAAAGAAAAAGACTCCCTGCCCTTTACACAACGGAGATTTTTCTGCACCCTGTCTCAAGGAGCCGGAAATTAATGCAGAGATTTTCCTCTCACTCTAATTTTTAGGCCATTTAAGCTTTCTGAACCGAGACGGGAAAAACACACATAACAACACTGACTAGTCCCCACGTGCAGAAAAATCTGGCATTCCAGGGCCCATCGCATATGCTGCCAACAGCCTCCGGAGGGGAATCGGGGGAGGAGCTTATATGCTCAGCTGGTTAGGTTCAAAAAGGAGGAGAATGGGGGAAGATTGTTTTTATGTTTTTTTAAAAAAATATATTTTATTGATTTTTTACAGAGAGGAAGGGAGAGGGATAGAGAGTTAGAAACATCAATGAGAGAGAAACATCGATCAGCTGCCTCCTGCATACTCCCTACTGGGGATGTGCCCGCAACCCAGGTATATGCCCTTGACCAGAATCAAACCTGGGACCCTTCAGTCCGCAGGCCGACGCTCTATCCACTGAGCAAAACCGGCCAGGGCAGGATTGTTTTTATGTTTTGTTTTTTTTAAATCTTCACCCGAGGATATTTTCCATTGATTTTTAGAGAATGAAAGAGAGAGGGAAAGACAGAGAAATATCTATGTGAGAGAAACACATTGATTGGTTGCCTCTTGTACACGCCCCGACCAGGGCCTGGGCTGGGCGGGAGGAACCTGCTACCAACCGAGGTACGAGCCCTTGACCAGACTCAAACCCGGGACCCTTCAGTTCGTAGGCCCACGCTCTATCCACTGAGCCAAGCCGGCTAGGGCTGGGGGAAGATGTTTTAAACATATGTAAGAAAAATGTTTTGGGGACTTAAATCCATCTTCAGCCTTCATGCAGGGCCTCACTAGTAAAACAGAAAAGCCAATGAAGAAAAAGCAACAAGAAAAAAGTGGCCAGAGATGAACCCCCCGCAATAAGAAAAGTCATGTGATCCCTGGGATCTCCGGGGCAAGCAACCTTACACCTCGGGAATGGCCAGGTCAAGATACTCTGTCAGTGACAGCACAGAGGAGGGACCCAGCCAGACCCCCAGCTCTCACAAAGCCTCCTGCCTCCTGGCACTACATCCAGCATTTCTCAGAGCCAGGACCGTGGACTGTTCCAACCTCAGAAACACTGCAAATACAGTTTCCCGGGCCCCCCAGAACCTGGGCTGGGTCTAGAACCTGCCTTCTCAACAAGCTCCCAGCTGAGTATGAAACATGCTCATGTTTAAGCACCAGTGCATGTGGTCATGAGCACAAATGCTAGACCTACTTGGACTCACATCCCAGTTCCACTACTTACTGCTCTGTGACCTTGGGCAAGTCACTTAACCTCTCTCTGCCTCATAATCCTCATCTAAAATCTCAGCTCTCTCTACTTCACCTTTTTCCTTGGTACTTAGCACAATCTGACAATTTTATTTCTTGTCTGCCTCTCTCACTCAAATATCAGCGCCACGAGGGCAGGGATTTCTGTATATTTTGCTTATGGCTGTGTCCCTGGTTCCTGGACCAGGCCTTGCTCACAGTAGGTTCTCAATAAATGCTGTTGAATGAGTGACAAAAGCTGTAAAATGGGGGATGTGAGAAGGTGCCTCCGGGGTTTCTGTGCGGATTAAATGAGCTAAAAACCTATCAGGGGCCTGTGGGGTGCCTGCCGCATGTTAAATGCTAAGATATGCTTATGGAATAAATGAAGACTGTGTTTCTGGAGGAGAATGTCCACACCTCCCAGGTGAGGCACTTGCCTTTCTCCCTCCCCCCCCGCCCACCCTCCTGGCGTCCCCTCTCCGCAATGACTTGGATGAGCTCACGGCTGGATCGGTCCCCAGAGCAGCCATGCCAGCCGGCTCCATGGTGGCCAGGCCCATGGCCGTGTGTTTCGGGTGGTGGAGACTTCCGTTTCCCCGCCAGTCGGAGCTGGGCCTGGGAAACTCTCCCTCCCTCCTGCCAGGGCCGGCAGATGGAGGGTTGGCAACGTCTGCTCAGTTCGGTTCCGTTCCATGAACACGTCCAGGACACCTCGAGGCACGGGGGCCACAAAGCTGCGGGACGCCCCAGGCCTGGCCCTCCTCGGCCGGGAGGAAGACTCTATACCCGTTCTCTTAATACGATGGGGCTGCTGGTGAGAAGTCAGGGCGGACACTGTAGCTCCTAACAAGCCTTTGTCCCTGACTCGCCCCCTCTCAAACTGCCGAAAGGTACCCAGCTTACCTCGCGCGGTGCACAGCCACCCCCAGGGGCCCTGCTGTGGGCATTCCTAGGGGTGTGAGCAGCGTCACTGAGAGCAACGTTGCTTCCTCTGGCCCGTGTGAGGTGGGCCTGATCCCATGGGAGTCCAAGGTGCCCACAGGGGGCATCCGGCACCAGGTGTGGCCCAGAGAATTCATTATCCCTGACCCCGAATAAAACTGGGCTTCTCCTCACCTGGGCGGTTCTCACTCCCAACCTCCCACATTCTCTTCTGATCTCATATCGTCTGCTCTTGGGGGGCGGGGGTCACTTCTCTACCTGTTCAGTTCCTAACCATGTGGCAATGTCCCTTAGCCTTTCTGGGTCTCGTTTTCCTCCTCTGTGAAATGGGGATAACAGCAACTCCCCACCTGTTATGTTTGCTGGTGCCAAGCAGTAAAGGGCAATTATACTTTTCCGTGGTTATTACTTTGATCATTACCTGCCCAGCTGGACTCAAATGAAAGGAGCTGGGTATGTGAATCGAGAACGTGGGTTCTGGAGCTTGCCAGGTCTGGGTTCGAATCCCAGTCTTCCCTTACTGGGTCTATAAAACGAGAGCTCGAGGCCCAGGGCCTGGCTCCTGCCCAGTGACTCCCAAAGGCTCCTCCTATAGGAAGCACTTGATTGTACCAAAACTTGCTGAGCACCTGACACGCACAGCGTGATGCTAGGAACGGTAGGTGCCATTTCCATGCCAGCTGGGGCCAGGGACTTCGTCTTTCTGAGCCTCAGTTTCTCCCTCTGCAAAAAGGCGGTGACAGCAATGCCTGGCACCATGACTGCCAGAGAGAGAAACATCGATGGGAGGAACACCGACTGGCTGCCTCCTGCACGCCCCCTCCTGGGGATTAAACCTGCCACCTGGGCATGTGCCCTGACCAGGAATCGAACCAGTAACCTGGGAGGGCCTGGGACAACGCCCAACCAACTGAGCCACACCATCCAGGGCCAGAATTCTCTATTGTTACCCATCGGCGGTGAGGCCCGGCCAGCGCCCAAGCTCAGGGGGATGGACATCAAGCCCCGAGACGCTGTGTAGGTTATTCTCCATCTGGCCCGTCCTTTTGGGTCTAGAGTGACAATGCCCTCGAGCCTGGGGGCTGCATCATCCCTTGGAGGTCCCTGACGCTGCCCACTGCCTGTCCACGGGGACGCGGTGGAGTCTGCCATCTGTTTCCTGGAACCCGGTGCCTCGCCCCCTCCCACCTCCTTTGCTGTAGAATCCACTTAACTAGGGGCCGTCTGCTTGAGTGGGGAGGAGGTGCCTTCTCCCTGGCACGGTGCATCCAGGGCAAAAGCTCTGGCCCTGTCCCCGTCCCCACATGCCCAGCACGGTCCTGATCTGCCATGCACGGGTGGCAACTTTGCCAGAGAAACATTCTCCCACCAATGGCACCTTGGTGAGCTCCTGGGCGTTGGCCAAATTATCCACCGCGATGGCCAAGAACACATTCAGGAGGGTGTCTGCGGGCACCAGAGTCAGGGAAAGCAACGCCACTGGGGCCCCGGGCATCTGGGCCTCCCGGTCCCCTCCCTCGCGCCCCCATCCAGGCGTGCTCCCCACGTGCCCCCGAGGAGGATACAGTTCCCAAAGAGTGTCAGCACGATGAAGTAGATGGAGAACACCATGCCGCCTTGCACGCCGCCCTGAGATTTGATGCCATCGTACATGACCTCGTTCCAGTCCTCGCCTGTCAGGATCTGAAAGGGAGGGAGAAACACACAGCCAACCCCCCTCTCAGCCACCGGCCCCTCGGAGACGCAGCTGTGGGGCCCAAACCTGCCTGTCCCTGCAGTGAAGGACTCCCAGCCCCGCTTCTAAGAGAAGGGGATCCTAGGGAAGTCACCAACCTCTGTAACTCTGTCTTCCCTGATGTGATAAGGGGGTTTGACAGGGACTGAGCCGTGTCCCCTAAATTAATACGTTGAAGCTTTAAGCCTTCATGAGATGGTATTTGGAAAAGGTAGGTAATTAAGGTTAGATGAGGCCATGAGGATGGGGCCCTCATGATGAGATTAGTGCCTTTGTAAGAAGAGACACCGCAGAGCTTGGGCATTCTCTCTCTCTGTCTCACTCGCTCTCTCCCCACATGTGAGGACACATCCAGAAGGCCTGCCTGCTGGCCAGGAGAGAGTCCTCACCGGAACCAGCCCTGTGGACACCCTGACCATGACTTCCAGCCTCCAGAAGTGTGAGAAACACATCTTCACGGGTCCTCTGGCTGCTGTGCCTGGGCAGGCGGGTGCTGGTGGCCAGAGCAGGCTTTGCCAGCTGGTGCTGGCAACAGAAACTGGGCTGATGCTTATGGAGTGACTGAGAGCACAGGTATGTGGTGCCCACGTACCTGTTAACACAATGCCACTCTCCTCCTTCATAATATTTCCACGAGGATCAAGTAAATATCAGAGAACTCCAGAAACGCTAACCTGTTGACACAGGGTTCCTCGGCCTCGGCACCGCTGACCTTCGGGACCGGGTCATTCCCTGGGGCGGGGTGTTGAGCAGCAGCCCTGGGCTCCTCCCACCAGGTGCCAGGAACACCCACTCCCCCATTTGGGGTTACAACCCAAACTGTTTCCAGACACTTCCAAGTGGCATGGGGGCCAGAACTGCTCCTGGGCCAGGACCCCTGTGCTGAGGACCTGTGGGTGGTGGTGACTACTATGGAATCATTACTGTGAGGGGTCAGAACTCTGCTTCATGGGGGGGTCCTCTTTCCAACCCCCATCTCGGGGTCTTATTTAGAAACCACCCCCCCAGAAGGGGGGAGCCAAGTCCCATTTTCCATAACCGTCTGTCCTCCACTGGAAAGGCTCCGGAGGTCCCAGAGGGACCCGCCCCAATCCTCAGATCATGCGCCCACATGGGTACAGACGTCAGTTTGGGGAGACCGCCCAGGGTCAATATCTTTGCTCCGGAATAGGGGTGGGGGTGTCTTGCAATTCTGTAGTAGCTGTGTCTTTTCTGTGTTTTGATGCTTTGACATCTGGGGCCTTGCTGACCCTGGAGGGAGCCAGGCTGGCTAAATCCTAGAGATAGTGAACAACTGGCCCGCAAACGTACTTTTCAAATACAAACCAGGGCCCACACCTTAACCACCCCCTCCATCAGGCTCTTACACCCAAGGCCAGCATTCTCTGCCCGAATCACTCCAGGGCCAGGTGCCAGACAGCTCCTCAGCATCTACGCCCCAGAGCCCGCTGAAATTATTCACACTAGCCAATCCTCAACCTGCGCACCCTCCCCCACTCCTTCCTGGGGAAACTAAAGGCTCCTGCCCACGTTCCTCCTCCCTCTGCCCCTGGATTCTGGTGCTTTCTTGTGGCCCTGCACAGTGTGGGGCTGGGTCCGGGTCGTACCTGAAACACCGTCATTATTGCTGCTGGAAAAGTGTCGAAGTTGGTCGGAGGAGTCCCTTCATCGAAATTAAACCTGTGGGGAAAACGCAGACATTTCCCATTGGCCCTGCCCCAGGTGCTGTGAGGGCGTAGTTTAGCATCTTGTTTCCAGGGCAACATCTTCACGACGCCGTTCCCCAGAGGGACATCTGAGGGGTACCCAGGGCCCTGCCTGTCCGGGTGCATGCACAGGGCGTCCTGGCCACGAGAAGGGCAGTCGGCATGATGACGGTGGGCCTTTGTCTCTGGAGGCACCGAGTTTGGCGTGTGGGGGACTGAAGGGGTCCCTGGGTCAGACCCCAGAGAAGCAGAAGTCGGAGAAGTTGCTGAGCACTTACTGGCCGCCAAAGAGCTGCATTCCTAGAAGTGCAAAGACGACGATGAACAGGAAAAGGAGGAACAACAGGCTGATGATGGATTTCATGGAGTTGAGAAGAGAGACGACCAGATTCCTGAGAGACGCCCAGTACCTGCCAACAGAGGCCGGGGGTGGGGGTGGGGTGGGGGTTAGGCTGGGCCTGGTGGTGGCTGCTGAGCCCACCTTCCCAACATGCTGGAGGTGCCCCATCCCTCCTGGCCCCAATGCTCTCCCCCCCCCCCAAAGACTTACTTTGTGACTTTGAAAATACGCAATAACCTGAGGGCTCGTAACACACTGATTCCAAAGGATGTACCAGGTTTTATGACGGCCCAGATGACCTCAAAGATGCTCCCGATGATAACCTAGAACACAGGATCTGCTCTGGTGCCCAGAGTCCTCGCAAACACAGCCTGGGCCCGAACCTTGCAGGGACCCAACTCAACTCCCACCTTCAACCCCAAGCAGGGTGCAGCGCTCAGACCCCTCTCATCCCTTCTCTATTTTTATTTTTTAGGAGCTGATGAGAGCACAGAATTCCAGAAACACATAATTACAGAACGAGTGCCTGTGTAGCCACCGCCCGTGTAAGAAACAGGACATGTCAGCACCCTGGGAGCCTCTGGGGACCCCTCAGACTTAACCACTGTCCTGAATTTTGTAACAACTATTCCCGAGATTTAAAAAAGGTTGAGGTGAAATTCACATAACATAAAATTAACCATGTTAAGTGCACAATTCAGTGGCAACATTCATTTGCAATGTTGTACGATCATCATCTCCATCTAGTTCCAGAACATTTCTGTTACCCCCAAAGCAGACCTTGTCCCTATGGGCAGTCACTCTCCATCCCCTCCCCCAGCCGCTGGCGGCCACTGATCTGCTTCCTGTCTGTGGGTTTGCTTCTCTTCTGCACATTTCATGTAGATGGGAGGATGCCATACGTGACCTTTTGTGTCCAGCTTCTTTCGCTCTTCGTAATGTTTCTGACGCCTTGCCTTTTTAAAGTACTCGAGTATCATCCCTAACCAATACAGCTTAGTTTTGTCCACCTGAACTCTGATGAGCAGAACGGCACACGCGGTATGGTGTGCCTTTGTCACCGTCGGCCTTCTTTTGTGCGGTGTTGTAAAGCCGATGGGTGTAGCTGTGGTGGGCGGCCTTTCATTGCTGCAGAGAATTCCATTACATGGCTACACCGCCACTTATCTATTCTACTGCAAAGAGATATCTGGGTCATTTGATTTGGGACTACTGTAAGCAAGGCCGCTCAGAACATTCCTGTATGTGTCTCCTGGGCATGAGTTGCTCGAGGGTGAATCCCTAAGCCCTGACATGGCCAGGTCACCCCCACTTTCCAAAGAGGGTCCACATACTGCCCCTCCCACAGGCAGTGGCTGACAGTTCTGGGTGCCTACGTCCAATGGTTGAGATGGTCCTCGCATTCCTATTGCCTTCAGCTGAGCCTCTCCTACCCAGGCTGACCCTGCTCTCCCTTTCCGGTGTCCCCAACTATCAGCAGCATGCTGGGTAAGAGCTGCAGAAATAAATTCCATAGAAACCAGGGCACTTACCCCACAGTCAAAGCAGTTGAAGGAAGAGTGGAAATAAGGCCGTGTTCCAAGCCCGTACATTTTTATAAACATTTCGGACATAAAGAGTCCTAAGAAAATGAATTCTGCATAGTCTACAAGGGCGAGGGGGGAAACAGAGAGAAGGTTAGTGTTGTTGAGGGGGTTACGAAGTCTGACTTTCCTGTTAATCCCAATCCTGTCCCTTGCCTGGCCTGGCAGAAAGGGAGAGAGAGGATGGTCTTCAGTGGCCTTGGCTAAAGATATTCGAGGCTTCGCTTTCATAAAACTCAGTTTCCCCCTCTGTTAATGGGGAAGAGTGACAATTATCTCCCCTCCCCGGAACCAACCCCAGGCCAATCTTAAAAGGAGCGAGATAAACTTCAAGGGGTCTTCATCTTTCAATTGTGACTTTGGTTCGATGAGAAGGGTTGGATGTAGATTATTGCCAAGACCCTAGGTTTTGTGTTGAGTGGTGGCTTCCTGGGAGCTTACTACATTTTAAAAACTAACGAACAAATCAACGAATGAACTAACTGGCTAACTAAGAACTAACTGGCTAACTAATGAAATAACAATGGCCGGCCCTAGGATGCCAGTGTGTCATAATCTAAAAATTCTGATTAATCCACTTTTTCCCCCTTTGTTAACGCTCATGTGAGGATATTTTTTCCACTGATTTTTAGAAAGAGTGTAAGGGAGGGAAGGACGGAGGGGGAAGGGAGAGAGAGAAAGAGAGAAACACTGATGTGAGAGACACACCCATCATGCCTCCCACACATGCCCCAGCCAGGGCCAGGGATGGAACCTGCAACCCAGGTACGTGCCCTTGACTGGGAATCAAGCCAGTGCCCCTTTGGTGCTCGGGCCGATGCTCTAACCACTGAGAACACCACCCAGGGCTGATGAATCCACTTTTATATGCTTGAGCTCCAAAGGGAAAATAGAAACAGAAATCATAATGGTGTCCTATTTGTAAGTCCCTTGTGTTAGAGAGTTAGTTGGAGCATCACAGGGAACCAATCGAAGGCACAGTTTTTCTGCCAACTTGGAAAACCTCTCTGATGCCCCCTGGAAGTCCGGTCTTGAGCAAGAGAAAGCCTTTTGTTCTTGCATGAGAAAGCATAACAGTGCAAATGCCTCTGGGAGAGATAACACATGGGTGTTTTTTTTGCACTGTCAAATGTCTAACATGAGGTCTTTTTCTGAGAGGGCTTGTTAGTGGGGCAGGAAGAGCACAGGTACTCACCTAATGGATGGAAGAGAGAGGTAAGGAGGACTTCTGAGGAGAAGAAAGCATACAGAAAGGGAAGACAGAGAACTCACAGTTCCAAGAATTTCCATTTGGGTCACATAGCTAATGCTGTTTGAAGGTCAAGGATGCTTGTTATATTATTCTTTGAAGAGATGGCCTGAACTGACTGTCGTCAAGGTCCTGCCCACTCATTCCTATCCAAACATTCCCTTAGTTTCCAGGACTCTAGAGAGCTCCCAGTGTCTGAGGGGCATTTTAGGGTCTCCAGTACCTCCAGGACCGAAATGTCAGGGAGGGAAATCTGTCTATAACATCTGGTGCATTCCAAGAACCACCAGAGTTTCCAAGAAGCTTGTTCCCCAGTTACCATGGAAACATGAGAGCCAGTGATGCACAAAACCTGAGAGAATGGTCCATGGCATTGGTGGGTCTGGAAGAAAGTTCTTCTACCAAATACAGGTGAGGAATCTGAGACTCAGACAAACTCCTATACTTCACTGATTCTAAGACATACATTTTTTGGTTCACATTCTGACATTTCTGGAATTGGAGTGTATATTAAAATCGGCATGTCCTAGTTTAAACAGCAGCTTTGTTTTCTTTTTTAGTGGCACATAAAATAAGAGTGCCTTCTAATGGAAGATGTCTTCAATTAATGGATATGTTAATGGCTCGTTCAAGGTCACAGGGCAAAGTAGGGCTAGGCATTGAGGACCAAGGTCACCTGGTGGCCAGGACTGGGATCTGCTACCAGACACAGCTTGGAGTCTGAGTTCCAACCTCGACTTCATCGTGAACTAGCTGTGTGACCCTGAGAAAATTACTTAACTTCTCTGTGTCTCAGTTTTCTCACCTGGGGATAGTTAAAGAGCCTTTACAGACACAGAGGCCCAGGGCAGAAAGTTCCAAACTTCTTTCCCTGAACCAGGACAGGCAGAGCAAGGTGATTAGTGGGGAGAACATGGGAGATTAAAAATAGACTATCAGAGGAGGTTAAGACTAGAAGTAGAGAGTCCTCATTTGTAAGAGACTCCAGGGGGACCAAAGGCAATTACTAGGGTTGGAACTAGGTCAGGGCTCTTGGAAGGAGACCTGGCCCCTGGGGGGGTGTCCTGGGAGGGTCAGCCAATGTGACTGGAAACAATGAGGGTTACAAGGAGACAGTGACCTGGACCAGGCTCCCAGGCCTCTCTAGGGTGAAGGTTTAGCTGTCTCCAGTGGCTGTCTGGGTCAATTCTGAACAATGTCAGAAGGGCAGAGAATCCACAGACCTAAGTCAGACAAGCCAGTAAATGCAGGAGGAGGACAGTCAGCAGGCAAAATGATTTTGTTAAGTCCTCACTCAGGGGCCACAGCCGGATCCAGGGCATCCACTTGCCTTCCTCACTGCCCCAGCCACTACTCTTGTTGATTCCTCAAAGCTCTTTATTTTAAAAAAATATTTTTTTATTGATTTCAGAGAGGAAGGGAGAGGGAGAGATAGAAACATCCATGATGGGAGAGAATCATTGATCGGCTGCCTCCTGCACATCCCGTACATGGGACTGAGCACAACCTGGGCATGTGCACTGACCGGGAATCAAACCTGACCTCTTGGTTCATAGGTCGATGCTCAAGCACTGAGCCACACTGGTCAGGCTCTTTACTTTTTAAATCTTGGTCAGAGGTCTACCTTTCACTGCTTCTCTTCAACTCTACCTGGCCATCAACTTTGTTATTATTTCATGCTAACTCCTAGCATATGGGAATAAGCCCAGAAGGGCAAAGCCTTGGGGATTCTGGTACCCACTGAGGGAACAAGATGCTCTTACATTTGCTGGAGAGGATCTTCTAGGGATGAATCCCAAATATAAGGAAGTCAAACAGAGCAGGAGAGGAAAGGGGAAAGAAGGTTTGATAGAAGAGGGGAGAAGCAGAAGTCAGATATAAGCAGATGAAATGGGACTACTTTTTGGCTCTAAGGCACCCCCATCTCTCAACCACAAATTATTTATTTTAACATTCCCAGAGATGCATGTATGTTTTTATCTCTATCTGCCTTTCTTGCCGCTTCGGCCTCTCTGTCTCCCTTCCAATACCTTCTGCACTCGCACCCCTATGTCTCTCTCTTAGAAAGGGGTCACAGAAGTGTGTGGTGGCCTGAATTCGAGCTTCCAGCTCTCAGGCCCCAAGAGGTTGGGGCCTGTCATTGTGGCGGCAGCAACGTCAGCGTCAGTCCCAGTTGCAGACGTGGCCCAATGAAAAGGCAGATTCACCAAGGACCAAAGAGGGAACGCGTACCGCTAGAGAAAGAGAGCTGGAAAGAAAAGGTGTGAGGCAGGGGTCAGGGAGCGGGCATGGCCGGGGCCGGGCGGTACTCACAGAGGAAGTCGGAGAGCCACTCGGGCTGGTTGTAGTGAACGATAGCAACGCACAGCGTGTTGAGGGCTACCAGACTGAGCACAGTCCAGTAGAAGGCCTGAGTTTTGACCATGCGGCGGATGTAGAAACGCACCCTCCTCTCCTTTTTGTGAAAAAAGGTCGAGTTCTCCAGCTTGGCACTTTTAATGCTGGCTCGGGCAAAGGGAGACCCTGCCGGGGAAAGGACGGAGAATGTCAGGGCGTTCCTGTGGAGGAAATGAACTGTGTGACCCAGGCACCGACTGTGGCCCCGGGGTCCATTAGCCTCCCCAACAAGCACCCTGGCCTGGGGGAACCGTCAGGACCCAAGGCCCGAGCTTTCCAGAGATGGAGCTTACGAGGAGATGTCGCTGAAAGTCACGGTATTGGAAATGACCAATGAGGACTCAGGGTTTCAATGAGGAGGCTGACGGCTCTCGCTGCCAAAGCTAACCCTCTGTGTCTCTCCACCTCGGTGGGGTCTGATGACTCTGGGCGCCATGCCCTGGGGCGGGATGAGGCAGGAGCCCCGGCTCAGGGTCCGCCAGTGCAGGGGTAGAAAGCGGAGCCGCAGGGAGCAGGCTTGGAAAGCCTCCAGGAGGAGACCTGAATAGGACCCTGGTTTTCCATGGACATTTCATTTTAGAAATGATTGCTGAGTCATGAACCAGCTGTGCCTCTGCCTGCACATGTTTTTGCACTTAAGCACTTACGAAGCGCCTACTGTGTGCCAGGCTCCGTTCCAGATGCTCTGAATACTCTAGTTAACAGGCAGAGCCTTACCTTCCTGGGACTGATGCTGCAGTGGGAAGATATACGGCGAAGATAACATAATAAAATAGTTAATAATGTAATGGAAGGTGAAAAGTCTTTTTGGAAAAGTAAATAGTAGAGTAGAATAAGGGGATTTAATTCAATATTAAATCAAGTGGTCAAAGTGAAAGTATTGACCTAAATCACTTTAGTATCTTAGGCTGAGTTAACAGCAAGTGCAAAGGTCCTGAGGCAGCAATGTACCTGCCTATCGTATTTAGGAAACAGCATAAGGAGGCCAGAATGGCTGGAGTGGAGGAAAGGAGGAGAGGTGAGGGCAGGTAGGTGACAAGGCAGCTTGTGAAGGGCCTTGTGTGCTGAGGGAGGACTTTGGCTTTTGCTCTGAGGTGAGAGCCAGGGAGGGTTCTGAGCAGAGGAGGGATGTGCCCTGACACAGGTGCTCACAGGCGCCCTCTGGCAGCTGTGGGAGGAACAGACTGTGGAGAGCCTGGATAGGACCAGGGGAGGCTACTGCTCTAGTCCAAGCAAATGATGATGGGGGTTGGACTCCGTCATGACTGAGAAGAAAGAAGAGCAGGTAGATTTGTGATATATTATTTAAGGTAGATTTCAACGGGTTGTGGATCAGTGTGGGTGTGAGAGAGAGGGAGGAGCCAGGTTTTTGACTTGAGCACCCAGAGGAAGAGCTACCATCCACTGAGGGAGGGAGGTTTGTGGTGTGTGTGTGGGGGGGTCAGAGATCAGTTTTGGATGTTGGTTTTATCCTCTAAAATGCCCCTTCTTGAAAAACTTCCATCGCATTCATTTGTTTATTTGTTCTTCACTGGTTCATTCATTCTTTCATTTATTCAAATCAGTTTTTTTCATTCATTGGTGCACTTACTTGTTCATTTATTCATGCCTTAGTTCATTTATCAGTGCATTTATTTATTCATTCATTAGTGTGCACCTCTGTTCATTCATTCACCCATCTGTTCATTTGTTCATTCATTCACTCATTTATTTACTCATCTAGCCATCCATTATTATTTGTTCATCCATGCATTCTTTCATTTGTCCATTCACCCAGCATGTTCATCAACCCCATCCCACCAGCCAGGCATGGACATGGCTAACATCTTGTAGGATGCCGCCTCCTATTGACAAAATTCTAAACAGAGGCAGCGAGTTGGCACCCCAAGGGCCATCCATACTAGTTTATCCTGAGTTTGTGGAAGTTGAAATTATTGATCCACATTTAAAAACTTCAGCTTCTCTTGAAAGGAGATAATAGCTGACCTTTATTGTACATTTAGTAGGCACCAGGCAGGCGGGACACATTTTACATGAGCCTGCCCGCTCCTCATTGCAACCACAGGAAGTAGGGACTATCATTAACCCACTTTATGGCCAAGGAAACGGAGGCTGAGAGGGGTCTGGTGACCGTTAAGAAGCACTGAGTTGGCTTCTCGGCCACCACACTGCACTCACTCCTAGAACACATGACCATGGAGTGGGGCCGCGTTCCCACCTGGCAGCCGTTGGCCAGACGGGGGCTGACTCTCCCCTCGTGCCCCTCACCTGCCTCACTCCATAGGACCTGAGAGCCCAGGGAAGCTCCACATGGCCCTGCCCAGCTGGGGTATTTCTGGTCCCTGCTGCTCCCAAAGATGGGCTCAGACTCATAGGCATCCACAAGGCATGGCAAAGGGAAATGATATTCTTGAAAGTCTCAGGGGTCAGGGAGAGATATTCATGTGTGGCAGGGAGGGGCGAGAGAGAGATCTCACAGTGGGCAGGAGTCTTCCAACTTCTACTCCTGTTGGAGCCACACTGAAAACCTGGTTCCATCACCAGGGTGAGTGACCTTGGGCAAGTCAAGTCACCCTACATCTTGGGACTCTAGTGCCTCTATCTGTAAACTGGGCACAGCCACATTTCCCACCTCATAGGGCCATTGGGAGGAATCAATGGGTTAATACACCTTAGTGTGATGCTGGCATATAATGATTATTAGGCCTAAAATCTCCTATTGAACTGCAAGAGCTGAAATCAAGACAGCCCACATGCCAATTCACTGAGGAAGTCTTTCCTGATGCCTGCAGACATATCCCACAACAGGCATACCCGTCATCAGGAAGGGAGAGGGAAGTGAATATTAACTGAACACCTACTACGCGCCAGGCCCCATACTAGCTGCGTTCTATCACCTATATTTATTTCATATTCACTTTGGCCCACGCTCTGTTTTTCTATACATACTTGTCTCTAGTTTTTCTCTGTGGTCTGGAATTATAATTGTAGGCAAGCCTTAGGTTTTAAAAAATAATTTTAATAAGTTATTTTATGAAACTAAATATTTCCAAAATATCATTCAATATGGAATCAATATAGAAATATACTAAAGAGAGATTTTCCACTCTTTCTTTTGGGTGTTAAGTTTTCCAAAATCTGGTATGTTATTATGAAGCACATCTCAGTTCAGACAAGTCGAGAGCCAGGGGAGGCCAGAACCCGTCCGGAAAGTTCCGTGGCGAGGACAGCAGTATGTCACCAACAAGGTTTGACCTGGGGATTTTTGGTCATTTCGATGCCCTGAAAATTCTGTAAATTGAAACAGTGCTGCCCAAGTGATGGGTGGAACTGTCCCTCAAAGAAAGGTGCTGAAGTCCTAACCCCTGGCACCTGTGAATGTGACCTTATCTGGTTGGAAATAGGGTTTTTGCAGATGCCATCATGTTAAGATGAGGTCAGACTTGATTAGAGTGGGCCCTAAATCCAATGACCAGGGTTCTTATCTATATATATAAAAGGCTAAGTGACTGGCCGACTGGCCGGTAGCTATGACGTGCAATGACCACTAGGGGGCAGATGCTCAACACAGGAGCTGCGGAGCGACAGCAACTTTGCAGAGTGCCTTCTTGCACTCTGGGACCCCTCGGGGGATGTCAAAGAGCTGGTTTCAGCCCCATCCCCACAGGCCAGGCCAAGGGACCCCACCTGCCGGAGGGACCCTGCTCACTCCACAGATGCCTTTTGAGCCCTGGTGCCACCCCAGGTGCAGCCGGCCAGGGAGGGACCGCGGGAGGTTGGCTCCAGGGTGTGCCTGGCACGTCTCGCCCAGTCCTGCCCTGCTGGCCACCTTCTAATGAATTTCCTTTCAATGTGCACGAACCCATGCACCGGGCCTCTTGTAAGGGGAGGAGAGACACAGGGACTCACAGGAGAAGACCACGTGGCCAAAGAGGCAGAGACTGGAGTGATGCACGGACAAACCAAAGGTTGCCAAGAACTGCTGACAACACGAGAAGCTAAGAGAAGAGCATGGGCCAGAGTCTCCCCTGGAGCCTTCAGAGCCAGCACAGCCCCGCCAACACCTGGATTTCAGTTTGAACTCCGGCCTCCAGAACTGTGAGAGAATAAATTTCTGTTGTTCTAAGCTGCCCGGTTTATGGTGCTTTGTGCTGGCAGCCCCAAGAAACGAATTCAGCCCACGTGGAACTTGTATCATTAAAGTTGGATTTTTCTAAAGAGATGGTGCTGTGATGGCAGCTTCCATTCATGGCTCAGCTTTTCCTACAGATGACTCAAGTTCTACAAGTTCATCAACTATAAATGAGGCCTGGGGGGGGTGTGGTGAGAGAGAGAGAGAGAGAGAGAGAGAGAGAGAGAGAGAGAGAGAGAGGGAGAGGTGAGAGAGGGAGAGAGAGAGAGGTAAGAGAGACACATCTACTGGCTGCCTCCTGCATATACCCTGACCAGGGCTGGGGATCAAACCCACAACTGAGGTACGTGCCCTTGTCTGGGAATCGAACCCGAGACCCTCCCATCGGCGGGCCAACGCTCCAACCACTGAGCAAAACCAGCCAGGGCATCCGACATTTCATTAGAACCTCTATTATTATCATTTTATTCTTTACGGAGATAAATAAAGGTGAAGAGATCTCTTTAGATCTCTTTGTCAGAACCCTGGAATTCTAGAGGTCTCTTCCGGGTGGTTTAGGAGACCAGAGTGGTTTTTATTTTTTAAATAAAGTTTTCTTTTTTTAAAAAAATATATTTTATTGATTTTTACAGAGAAGAAGGGAGAGGGATAGAGAGTTAGAAACATCGATGAGAGAGAAACATCGATCAGCTGCCTCCTGCACACCCCCTACTGGGGATGTGCCCGCAACCTAGGTACACGCCCTTGACCGGAATCGAACCTGGGACCCTTGAGTCCACAGGCCGACACTCTATCCACTGAGCCAAACCGGTTAGGGCCAGAGTGGATTTTGAGCTACCAGGCAAAGAAACTGGATTTTGGTGGGTTTGCTGGCAGCACACTTGGTCCCAGGAGACCAAGTCACTGGCCTGCATTTTGAATCTGTTTAGATAGCTGAACGTCACCTGCTTTCTTAATAGGTGCCGCAGGACACCGTCAGGTCTTATTCAGTCTGACAGCGCGTACTTCAGTGTCTCGCCGTCCCTTTATCCCATGTTAATCAAATGCCAGCCTGAACTCTGGGTTCTCCAAGGAGCAAGTTTTCTTATGTCAGCCACACATTCAAGAGCCAGATCTCCCACAGACAAACCCCCTGTGACTATCTCCCACGGTTTCCTGCATCGCCCCCTTCTATGAGCTGAACTGTGTCCCACCAAATCCACACGTGGAAGTCCTAACCCTCGGGACCTCACCATGTGACTGTATTTGGAGGCAAGGCCGTTAAAGAGGTAATGATATTAACATGAGGTTATGAGGCTGGGCCCTAACCCAGTAGGACTGGTGCTCTTATAAGAAGAGGTTAGGACACACACACAGAGGGACGATGATGTGAAGACACAGGGAGAAAAGGACCATCTTCAAGCCCAGGAGAGCGGCCTCAGAAGAAACCAACCCTGCTGATGCCTTGGTCTCAAGCCTCCAGCCTCCAGCCTCCAACACTGTGAGACAGTAAGTATCTGTTGTTTGAACCACCCAGCTTGTGTTATTTGGTTATGGTGGCCCCAGAGAACGAGTAAACGCTCCCCGTTCCACGTAAAGCCCAGTTTAGAAATGCCTCCTTCAGGAAACTTTCTTCGCTTTTCCACCAAATTCCTCTCTGCCCTGGATAGCCATGAGATCTCTTATAATTAGTCTTCATTGCTTTTACGTAACTTGAAGCTTACCTAATTACTTTTCTGATTTCAAAAGCAATGCATGTCACGAATTCGTATATTCCAGAAAAATATCACATAAGTGGTGAAAATCCCTCCTAGTCCTCCAAGTTCAACACCTTACTCTTGTGGATGAGAAAGGGTGCTGAAATAATTCTAACCAAAAGCCACCTCCCAGGGCGATCTGACCATAAATTCCTACCTGGACAGATCATAGAAGGCAGTCATGCCCCAGGCATTTAGCTTTAGGAAAAGGTTTATCTGCCTTAAGCAAGCCCTGCCCATTGTTCCTGTGCATCTAGGTTAGCAGACCTTGGAAATACATCTTTCTCAGACCCTCAGAGGCACAACCATCCTCAGAGGAGCACATGATCTTGTTAACTATCCTGTAATCCAAATGCCTGCCTGGCTTTCTTTTCTTTTTTTAAAAATTGTTTTTAAAAGTTTCCTTAAAGTTGATTTCAGAGAGAGGAAGAGAGAGAGGGAGAGAGAGAGAGAAACATCAATGATAAGAGAGAATCACTGATTGGCTGCCTCCTGCATGCCTCACACTGGGGATCGAGCTCACAACCTGGGCAGGTGCTCTGACTGGGAATGGAACCGTGATCTCCTGGTTCATGGGTTGACACTCAAACACTGAGCGTCACTGCCTGGGCCCCGCCTTGCTTTCTCTCACCTTCATGTCATCTTCCTTACTTTCCCTCCTTAATCTCAAATATATAAAAGAAGCTGTAAACTGCCATTCTTTAGAGCATTGGAGGTCTTGCTTCCTGGCAATGTCATCAATTTGTCTCAACTAAACTCATAAAAGTTCTCTACAACTTTGGATGTTTCTTACATCAATACACTCCTTACTATTGTCTTTAAAATGGGAGCATACATTTTACATAATGTTGTGTAACCTGCTTTTTACACTGATAAATATATTTCAAAACCTTTCCATGCCAGTAGCAACCTCATTCTTTTTCTTGGCTGTATTGTATTCCACTGCATGTAAACATTATAATATCTTTAACTATCTTCCCATTTTTGGGCACATGTGCTGTTTTTACTTTTTGAACACCAGAAACAATGTTGCTGAGAAGAAATTTTGCATAGATATTTTTAAAGCATTTTTTAATTCTTTAAACATATTTTTATTGATTTCAGAGAGAAAGGGAGAGGGAGATAGAAATATCAATGATGAGAGAGAATCATTGATAGGCTGCCTCCTGCATGCCCCCTACTGGGGATTGAGCCCATGACACGGGCATATGGCCTAACTGGGAATCAAACTGTGACCTCCTGGTTCATAGGTCGACGCTTAACCACTGAGCCACACCAGCCAGGCCTGTTCATAGATCTTTTGCATACATGAAGATATACTTTGAAGTGGAAATGCTAGGCCAAAGGACATAAACATCTAGAATTAATTATTTAAATAATGCCACACCATACACTGCAAATTATACTCTTGCCAATGGCATACGACAATGTCCACCTCCTCACATCCTTGCTGACATCAGGTAGTACCATTTTTCATCTTTTTTTCAAATGACTGATGAATAATAACATCTCCCTGTTACGTAAGCCCAGGTAGCTAATCTTGTTCATAGAGGAGATCCTGACTTGGGGACCCCATTTTTTTCAGTGCTTGGCATTTGATAAATGTGGTATGAACAAAAAAGATTACCTATTTAAAAAAAAAATCAGATTTTAAAAAAAATGGAGGCAACCTAATTGGGAAAACACACAGGACAGACATAACCAATCAAGTCAATGAGCACTGATGGAGCTCTAGTCCTTGAACTCGCTGGAAGGAGAGAGAGATGTATCCGCAAGTGAAGAGAACTAGCTCATCATTAAGGGGAAGGGTGTTGTGGCTAGAGGTTACAAATGCAAATGGAAACAAGCTGTAAGGTATCATTATAAACTGACTTCACCGGGGAAGGAAATGAAATGGGGAATGCGCGGGGAATGCGCAATGGCTGGGGCGGGGAGTCCGTGAATGCATGGGTACTCGGCAGGTTTATAAATGGGCTCAGTGTGTTTCTGAAACTCAGAAGCGCTCTGTGAATAATGAGTTGAAAAGCTGTTAATATCTTTGATCCTATAATTATCCCCAAGGAAACACGCCCAAAGGGTGGGGGGAGTAATTGTACATAAATGTTCACAGCAGTGTTCCTCATAAGGGCAAACATTGGAAACAGCTCAAACACCATACAACAGAGCCTCGGCTAAGCAACTCTGGGGTAACCACCCTTGTGGAGTGTGAGACCGCAATGGAAATTCCGTCAAAGCTCAACAGTCAGGTGATAAACTAGGGTTGAGTGAAAAAAGCAGAGTATAAAGTAGTTGGTGCCAGTGGATTAGAAACGTGTGTATATTAAGTTCTCTCCTTTCCTTCTTCACTCCCTCCTTCTCCCATCCTTTCTTCCTCTCTGTTCCAGCCACACAGTTTCCCCATCAGCCGATATGCTTTCTTCCTTCTGCGTCTTGTGTTACCTCCTCTGCCTCAATGCTCTCCCACCACCTCGTTCATCCTTGGAATTTTAAAAACCCATTTCAAAAACTAAGCTATTCTCCTTGGCGAAGGTCAAAAAGCAACAGAGTCTCGATCAAGAGGGGCAAGCAGGAAAAGGGTAAGTGTCCCCTCCCACTCCAAAACTCTGCCCTTTGAGATAACCGATGACAACCGTCTACGTGCAGCCTTCTACATGCTCCTCTCGGCTTTCACTGCCATGGTGAACCCCTATCCAGCCTCCAGTTCTCAATGCAATGTCACCTCCTCCAAGAAGGCTTCCTGATCACACCTACTCCCCCAAGGCAGGCCAAGCCCAGGGCATCTCCTTTTGCCGTGCCATTATCATGACAGGTTTATTTGTATCATGACCAGTTTAATATCTATTTCTTGCACTAAATGGCAAGCTCCACGTGGGAGGGGTGTGGTCTCTGTCTTGTTCACAAACTGGGCACCTAATAAGAGCAGCCACTGAATGAGTACTAATGAATAAGATTATCATAATGAATAATGAATGAATAATAATATTATCATGAAAATGAGTGAATAATGTCAGGCAACATTACTGGGAGCTTATTTTTTTGCCCGGTGCTGTTCTAAATGCTTACAGTGGATCATTTAGTCTAATCCTCCCAACAATATTAGAAGACAGGCACTGCCGTTATTCCCATCATCATCACATCTGCCCAGGACACACGGGTACGAAGGGGCAGAGTCCAGACCCAAACCCAAGCAACCTGGTGCCCCAGCCTTCAGCTCGCACCTCCCGGGCGAGCAGCGATAAACAGGAGGGACTCACCCACAGAGGCGATATCGGCTAGCTGATCCTCAGCCTCCTCGGGGTTGAGCAGGTCTGTCTTGCTCTTCTTTATGGTGGCTCTCCGCAGAGCTCCAACAATGGAAACATGGCAAGAGAAAACGACGTGACCCTTTTTTG